>NW_023270889.1:7415841-7449344 GCF_011800145.1 Mirounga leonina
AGGCAGGGCTCGATCCCAGGGCTCTGGGATCATGACCTGAGCCGAAGGCAGACACTTAACAACTGAGCCACCCAGGTGCCCCTTCCTTCCTGTTTAATCACTTCATGGAATTCAGTTTGCAGTGGGGAAGAAGCGATTTCTTTCTCCTTGCAAATTCTGGGAAATCGGGCATTAACTTTTTTTTGCATTTGCCACCTCGGTGGCACAAGTCATTGTACACTGGTGAACAAGATATCTTCCTGCTAGTAATATCTTAAAAAGCATGTCTTAGCTTCCTTCCTCTTTCTTCACTTCCTAGAAGTCTGTGTACAATGGGCGAAAATGATTTCTTTCTCCTCGAAAGTGCTGGGAAATCACAATTTAACTTTGTATTTGTGACATCAGTGAAAGTCATTGTACACTGGTAAACAGGATATCCTCTGCTAGCAGTATCTTTAAAAAGTACGACTTAGCTTTGTTCCTTTTTCTCCACTTTCTAGATGTACAGTGGGGCAAAAGATTTCTTTCTCCTGGCAAGTTCTGGGAAACCACGACTAAACGTTGTCCCTGTGCCTGCACTTCTTTCTATAGTAGTCGATGTAGACTGGTGAAAACGCGTTCCTGGTCCCAGCACATTCTTGAAAAGCAGGACTCAACTTTGCTTGCCGACCTCTGGGAAGTCCTCAGATGTACTGGGGAAATGCATTTCTTGTTTAAAACGTTTTTGTTCCATTTATTATGTTACCTCTTCTTCTTTCACCTTTGATCAGTCGAGCCCTTCAGGTCTCAGCTGTGTGCGAGCGGACCGGGGGGGGGGGTGGGGCTTGGAGGCAGGGCGCTGCGCTGGGTCTCCACCGTGCGCCGGCGGAGCCCGGGTGTTCGGCGCTGCTCCTCCTCTCCGCACCCGGGTTTCCTGCAGCACTTTCGCCAGCAGCCTAGGGGCGCTTCCTCCTTTTCGGCAGCACTGCTCCAAGCCAGCAGCAGATGGTTTCCGGTTCGCTTAGAGCGTAGGTGCTCCTTTGGTGGTGATGTGGGTTCTCGGGCAGTTTGGGTTGCGTCAGCTGGTTCTCGCGCCCGAGCCGCACTGCATTTGCACCGCGCAGGCAATTTGTCAGCACTTTCGCCAGTAGCACGGCGTCACTGTTTTTGTGTCACTGATCATTTGCACCAAGTCGGCCTTTTCTTGGCACCACCATTCCTCCAAGCCGAAAGTTTCTGGGTGCCAGCGCTGCTAATGCCTGGGATGGGCTGTTTCTTGGTCGCAGCTCTAGCTTTCCTCCAAGCCGAATGGGTCTTGCTAGCAACACGCTGGGAGGTCGCGTCTGCAGTTTGCCTTCAGCACTCAGTGTCACTAGGGGGGTGAATCTGGGCTTTGGGGATTCCAGCACCGCTAGTGGAGCCATCGCGCTGTTTGTGGGTCTTGGAGTGACAGGACCTATGCCCACCCAGGCGGCTTCCCTTGGCCCGCCCCGAGCAAACAGTGCAGACCAGTGCCCAGAGAGACCCTGGCGGGTAGGACGTTCGGTAGACGCGCCCTTCGCAGTGCCCTGATGCTGCTGCAGGCTTTGTCCTCCCACCTGGCCAGCAGTGCGCGCTCCACACTCACCGCAGCATTGTCTGGGGTTTTCCGGGTCTGGGGGCCTTGAGATTTCTGCTCCTGGCTTCCACTGTATCTTCCTCTTTGAAATGAATATCATTTACAATAACATCCTTCCGTTTCCTAACGGAAAGAAAAAGTTTGCTTTCATGTTTCTTTGCAAAATGCTCGTTGTCTTTCTCAGTATAATTACAGAGAAATATTTGGGGAGGGGTGTTGGGGGGTAGTGTGTGTTTGGGGTGTTTTGTCTTTGCTTTAATTGTAAGTACCACCATTGTCATCGTCGTGGCTGTGAGTGGAAGTGTGGAATGTGTAAGAAGAAAGCAAGGGTCCTGTAACACCTGAGGGCCTACCTGACTAGGCTTTGAGAAATGTTTCCCCTGGCTTTTTCTTTTATATTAAAGATTTTATTTATTTTATTTTAGAGGGGGAGAGAGAGGCAGAGAGAGTGAGAGAATCTCAAGCTGACCCCTTGCTGACCACTAAGCAGATGCCAGGCTCCATATCAGGACCCTGGGATCACGACCTGAGCCAAACCAAGACCCGGGTGCTTAACCCACTGAGCCACCCAGTCGCCCCATCCCCTGGCTTTTTTAATGTTCCCTAAGGAGGGGCAGGTTTAGGGTTAAGCATAACTACTAATAAAAGTTGCTGCCACACTGTAGGCCTCAAAAAAAGTGAGCCTTAACGTCTGAGTAGGTCGAGTAGAATGTAAGTGATGGAGAGATATTGACCTGCAGAAAGACCCCACTAGATATGCCCTAGCCCTTTCTTAGTGTTAAAGCCCTCATCTGTCCAAGATAGATTGAAAAGGTGTTACTTTATTCCATAGTCTGACCACAGGATGATAGCTTTGCTATTTCAGATCAGAAGGAATTCCTCCTCACATTTGAATGTAGGCTTATCTTATGAAAGATAATGGCTGAGGGCGCCTGGGTGGCTCAGTTGGTTAAGCGACTGCCTTCGGCTCAGGTCATGATCCTGGAGTCCCTGAATCGAGTCCCGCATCGGGCTCCCTGCTCGGCAGGGAGTCTGCTTCTCCCTCTGACCCTCCCCCCTCTCATGTGCTCTCTCTCTCAGTCTCTCTCTCTCAAATAAATAAATAAAATCTTAAAAAAAAAAAAAGATTCTCTCTTTCCCTCTCCCTCTGCTCCTCCCAACTCCCACTCTCTAAAAATTAATTAATTAATTAAATAAAATAGAAATATTAAAAAAAAAAAAAAAGAAATGGGCAGACTTACCTCAGAATAGCTACGGGGGAGGCATCCTTGGATAACTTGATATATTCCCCAAGAACTTTGGAATGGACCTGAAAGTAATCTGAAGTTCAGAGGCATGACATTACAGGATGGCTTATAAAGTGGAAAGGAGAAACGTCTTTAACCTTTACAGTGATTGGAAATTATAAGGGGGGGGGGATGTTCCAGATGGCAGGGAATTGAGTGAAAGTGATTATATTACACTATTTTGGGGAGATGATAAATTTCATTTATGATTTTCAGAGGCATTTAAAGAAACTAAGTTAAGTTTTGCTTATGTTCATGAAATAGGCTAGATTGAGTTTTGCTTACATGGCTTAAATGGTTCTGTCTGCTTGGGGGGTTTCAAACCTGGTCTCCATTTGAATTTATATGAACCATAGAAGACTCCAAATATCCAAAGCAATTCTGAGGAAAAAGGACAAAGCTGGAGGCATCATACTTCCTGAAGATATAAAAATTAAAAAATTAATAAGCTAATAAAATGGTATTAGTATAAATGTAGCTAATAAAATGGTACTAGTATAAATTAATAAGCTAGTAAAATGGTACTAGTATAAATGTAGACACATAGATTAATGGAACAGAATAGAGAGCTCAGATTTAAACCCCTACATACACAGTCAATTAATATTAGATAAGGGAGCCAAGAGCACCCAATTGCAAAAGGATAGTCTCTTCCACAAATGGTTTTGGGAAAACTGGATGATCATGTGCAGAACAATGAAATTAGACCCCTACCTTATACCACTCACAAAAATTAACTCAAAATGGATCAAAGACTGTATTACATTATTATAATCTTAAGTATATTAACTACACATTTTTTCCTTGTGGTTACCATGACTCTTACATAAAATATCTTAAACCCATTTCAAACTGGTAATACCCTATTTTGAATTGATAACAAATTAACTTTGATAGCATTCCTAAACTTTACACTTTCACTTTCCCTCACATTTTAAGTTATTGATACTATATTTTGCATATTTTATATTGCATATCCAATAACAGATTATTATAGTCATGGTTTTAATATATTTGTTTTAAAACATTTTTTAAAAAAGATTTTATTTATTTATTTGAGAGAGGGAGAACAAGCAGGGGGAAAGGGGGAGGGAGAAGCAGGCTCCACACTGAGCAGGGAGCCCAATATAGGGCTCGATCCCAGGACTCTGGGATCATGACCAGAGCCAGGGCTCAGCTGACTGAATCACAGAGGAGCCCCTGCTTTTAAACTTTTAAACTAGAGTTGTGATAAATTATGAACCACCATCACCATATTACAGATTTAACCTTATATAATTACCATTACCAGCGAGTTTTATACTACTGCTTATGTTTTTATGATGTTAATTGGCATCCTTTTAATTCTACTCAAAGAACTCTCTTTACCATTTCTTGAGAAACAGGTCTAGTGGTAATGAACCACCTCAGCTTTTGTTTGTTTGGGAAAGTCTTTATCTCACCTTCATTTCTGAATGACAGCTTTTCAAGGTATAGAATTCTTGGTTGACAGTTTTTAATTTCAATATTTTAAATATATCATCCCATTTTCTCCTGGCATGAAGAATTTTCTATTCAGAAATCTGCCAGTGGTCTCATTGGGATTCTCTTCTATGCAACTTGTCTCTTTCTGTTTCAGTAGAGATAAAATTGATATATAACATGATATTAGTTTCATGTGTACAACATGATTTGATACTTGTGTATATTGGGAAATGATCATCACCACAATAAGTCTAGTTAACCATTACCACACATAGTTACAATGTTTTTTCTTCTGATAGGAACTTTTATGATTTACTTTCTTAGTAATTTTCAAATATAAAGTACAGTGTTATTAACTATAATCACCATGCTCTACATTATATCCCCATGACTTATTTATTTCATCACTGCAAGTTTGTACCTCTAGACCACCTTTGCCCATTCTGCCCACCTTCCACCCCTGCCTCTGGCAATGACCAATCTGTTGTAGCTATTTAGTTTTGTTTCAGATTCCACACTTGTGAGATCATATAGTATTTGTCTTTCTCTGACTTATTTACCCCTGCACAGTGTAAATGTGGTGCTGCGCTTATGAATCAGCCAGACCCAAACACAAGGGGCACTAGGACCAAGAATACAACCCTAGGGAGCATCTACCAACCTCTGAATTTGAAACCTGCTCCCTGCAGAGAGCAATGCCTCCCAAAAGGAGGCTTTCCCACGCTGCTGGCAAAAGTGCTGCAGAAATCCGGGTAGGTAGGGGAGAACCAGTGGGATGAAACCATGGATCCCAAAGGGCACCCCAGCTCCACAGTCAACTCGGTTTAGAGCCCACACAGCTGAGATCTGAAAGGCTCATACCCATCAAAAAGTGAAATAAGCGGTGAAGGGGCGCCTGGGTAGCTCAGTCGTTAAGTGTCTGCCTTTGGCTCAGGTCATGAACCCAGAGTCGTGGGATCAAGCCCTGCATTGGGCTCCCTGCTCCGCGGGAAAGCTGCTTCTCCCTTTCCCACTCCCCTTGCTTGTGTTCCCTCTCTTGCTGGCTCTGTCTGTCAAATAAATAAATAAATAAATAAATAAATAAATAAATCTTTTAAAAAAAGAAAGAAAGAAAGAAGCGGTGAAATAATAAATGGAACAAACGTGTATTCAACAAGAAACCCCGATCCCCAGTATATCTGAAAGACTTCCCCAGAAGTCAAACAAACCCAAGTCCTAATGCAGAGGACGGCTTGGAGGAAGAGCTTCCCCAATGTATACCGACTTCTAGGAGGACAAGAAACCCTAAGCAAAGTCCTATGATTTAGATAGAGTGAGGAGGAAGATCTGGTTTTCACTGGTATACAACGAATCCCTAGGGTTAGCAAGCAAACAAAGATGAGTTCTGTTTTTCAATAATGTGGTAGGACCAATAAATCATTTTCACCATATACATTTAATTCTGTAGAGGAAGTGAAGACACAAGGACGAAGTTTAATCCAGAGCTCCTAGAACTGGCCAAAAGAAAGAAATCGTTTTACCCATGTATTCGACTTCTAGGAGGTGAAGGAAAAGGAGCAAAGCTAAGTCATACTTTTTAAGATATTGCTGGCAGAAAGATATCACGTTCACCAGTAAACACTGACTTCCACACAGGTGGCAAATGCAAAAAAAAAAAAAAGTTAAATTGTGATTTCCCAGAACTTGTGAAGAGAAATAACTCATTTTCCCCACTGTACGCAGACTTCTAAAAAGTGAGGAAAAAGGAAAAACTCAAAGTCATACTTTTTTTTTATTTAAGTAGGCACCATACCTAACATGGAGCCTTGAACTCACGACCCTGAGAGAGAGACCTAAGCTGAGTTCAAGAGTCCATCACTTAACAAACTGAGCCACCCACTGGCCCTCAATGTCCTATTTTTATACTGCTAGTGGGAAGATACCGAGTTTACCAGTATACAATGACTTCTCCTGGTGGCAAAAATAAACAAAATTAAATCGTGATATCCCAGAACTTGGGAGAGAAAGAAATTGTTTTCTGCCACTATACACTGACTTCTTGAATGTAAAGAAAAATAAAGAATGCATGAGGTAATTTTTATGTTATTGCTAGCAAGAAGATATCCTGTTCACCAGCATACAACCACTTCCACTGAGGTGGCAAATATAAACATAGCTAAATCGTGATTTCCCAGGAATTGTAAGGAGAAAGCAATTGTTTTCCCCCACTGTATGCTGACTTCTTGAATGTGAAGAAAAATAAAGAAGTCCATCTGGTAATTTTTATCATATTACTAGCAGAATGATACCATGTTCACCAGCATACAACGACTTCCACTGAGGTGGCAAAAATGAACAGAGTTAATTGTGATATCCCAGAATGTATGAGGAGAAAGAAGTCGTTTTTCCCCACTGTACACCGACTTCTTGAATGTGAGGAAAAATAAACAAGTCGATGTGGTAATTCTTAGGATATTGCTGGCAGAAAGATATCGTATTCACCATCATACAACGACTTCCACTGAGGTGGCAAATACAAATAAAGTTAAATCATGATATCCCAGAATTTGTGAGGAGAAAGAAGTCGTTTTTCCCCACTGTACACCGACTTCTTGAATGTGAAGAAAAATTAACAAGTGCAACTGGTAATTTTTTGATATTGCTAGCCGAAAGATATCGTCAGCATACAACGACTTCTACAGAGATGGCAGAAATAAACAGTTAAATCTTGATATCCCAGAACTTGTGAGGAGAAAGAAATTGTTTTTCCCTATTGTACACCAACTTCTTGAATGTGAGGAAAAATAAATAAGTCCATCTGGTAATTTTTATCATATTACTAGCAGAAAGATACCGTGTTCACCAGTATACAACGACTTCTACAGAGATGGCAAAATAAACAGAGTTAAATCTTGATATCCCAGAACTTGTGAGGAGAAAGAAATCGCTTTTCCCCACAGTACACCGACTTCTTGATTCTGAAGAAAAAGAAACAAGTCCATGTGGTAATTTTTAGGATGTTCCTAGCAAGAAGATATCACATTCACCAGTATACAATGACTCCACTGAGGTGGCAGATATAAACAGAGTTAAATCGTGATTTCCCAGGACTGGCCAGGAGAAAGAAACCAATTTGCCTCTGTGTACACCAGCTTTTGGAAGTGAAGAAACAGGAACAAAGCTAAGTCGTACTTTTTAACGTGGAATATATAAGGAACCTGAGTGTAGTCAGCGACCTGTAAGGAAAAGGAGAACTTCAGAGCCCAAGAAGCAGAACCGGACATTGAACTCTGAAGCCACATCTTAATACTTTTTTATTTCGCAAGTTTCACAAATGAGAATCTCTTCCCGAGGGAAGACAGAAAAAGGCTCCTGCCCCAACCTCAGAGCTCCTTAGACCCCAAGATGCAGGGGCAACAGCTGTAACTCATGCTGTACACGGTGTGACCAATCCACTCCAGGCAGCCCGAGAACACCCGGACATGCCTCTCCCAGGCACGGAGGGGAGGTCTGGGGTGCTCCTGCTCCGAAGGATGCCCACTGTCAGGTCTCCCTGCCCAGCCGTGTGTGGCCAGGCGGGTCGTCCTGGTGGAGGCAAGCTGCTGGTGGGTGAGTGGCTCAGGTTCCTCTTCAGGGTCCATCTCTCCTGAGGATGCTTCTGGCTTCTTCTGTGTCCCGGGCCCGAAGCTCACAGTGGGCAGAGCGGGTCTTGGTTCCAAGGTGCTCTGGGCTCTGGGACAGACGTCATTTTGTAGGTAGACCCAGCGAAGCCGCCAACAAGGACTGGAAAGCAGTCCCGAGTCCAAACCACCACCGTGACCTGGGGACTGTCCCAGCACAGGATAGAAAGGGAGCAGGCGAGGCCCAGAATCTTCTGAGCACAGCACAGATGGAGGCTGGGGCTCTGGTGCCACCTTGGTGGAATCCCAAGCCCCTCTCACACAGCCAAGAAAATGCTCCATCACGGAGGAGGCCCCTGATCGGGAGGACTCAAGCTTTGCACAGAGTGAATTGGCAAAGCGTGCAGCAGTACCACAGCCTGGGTATTTGTGCTCTCCTGGGCTTGTGGGCAGAGGCAAGGTAGAAGTCATGATACCAGTGGTAACAAATCAGTAGACAAAATGAAACAGGATAACATTGTAGAGGACACCCAGAACTCCAGCTCCGGGTCCTTGTCCCATTACCAAAACAAAGCGGGAAGAAAAGAAGCCGAAATGAAACGGCAAAATAAGCATACCGTACAGAAACTAACCCAACAAAGAAAATATACGATATTAAGGGCATGAAGAGGATAGCTTTCCAGCGAGCACAAGTTCCAAACCGGCGGCCTCACTTGTCGTCACTCAACGATGGACAGGCCAGCCCAGGGAAACCAGCGGTGCTGGGACTGAGGAAGAGATGGCACAGAGAACCTTGGGGTCCTGAGTAGGAGAAACTGTTTAGTAGGCACTAGGAATGGTGCCCAAACCAAGAACTGTCGGAGTGGAGCTACAAGCCATAAAGCAGACAGAGTGCTCCTTCTGTCTGGCAGGACTGGAGCAGCCTGCACAAAGCCCAGAGACCCCGCACCTGCCGGGCCCAGACGGGGCTTTGCTCTCTGGCTTGTAGGTGAATGCAGGTCAGCAGGCAGCTAAGCGGTAAAACGCTCAAGGAAATCAGTAGAATACATACTAGAGTGAAATTCAGGAAGTAACAAATAAAATAAGCATTCGATCAACTGCCAATGCCAAGCGACGTTGGTGGGAACCCTCGTTAACACAAAAGGAAATCAAACGCATGGATTTCAAGGGAAAATACGCTGCGGGGAAATAAACTAACGGAGCAAATACATCCAGAGAACTCACCCAAGGAAAGAAATTGCAAACATGCTAAATGGTGCTGTCCTAGGATTATGACATTCCTGTCAGCGGAATCTGGTATTCGGTACACACAAACCGAGAGCAAGGAGGACTAAGAAATGCCTGACACGACTAAACCCGTATTTGTGACACCTAAATAATCTCATCAGCCTTCTGCACGGACTTCACAGCCGCCTTCACTTGTGAACACAGCATTGTCATGATTAAGAACTCGACTTCTACAGGGTCATTAAACACAAACATAGCTAAATCAGGATTGCCTTGAACTCGCTGTGCACAAGAAATCTTTTCAGCTAGTGGACACTGACTTCTACTGGACTCTAAGAAAAAGCACCATTACGTTTGAACTTCCTATTGCCGAAACATCACTTGGTACTGCTAGGAATGACCAGCTAAGGCAGACTGTCTCTTGCAGAATCAAAACTTCCTATAATGAAGGGGCGCCTGGGTGGCTCAGTCGTTAAGCGTCTGCCTTCGGCTCAGGTCATGATCCCAGGGTCCTGGGATCGAGCCCCGCATCGGGCTCCCTGCTCGGCCAGGAGCCTGCTTCTCCCTCTCCCACTCCCCCTGCTTGTGTTCCCTCTCTAGCTGTCTCTCTCTCTCTGTCAAATAAATAAAATAAAATCTTAAAAAAAAAAACTTCCTATGATGAAGAAATACCGATTTTACAGACTTTTATATTAACAAATGATTGGCCGACCTGGTGTTTCCAGCTCCTAACTTACCGTGATTAAGAAATCACTGTTGCCTATATACACACTTTGATGGCATAATAAACAGAAACGCAGCTAGATCTAGATTTACAGAATGCTAGGATGAAGAAATTATTATTTCTCCCAGTTTATACCGACTTTGAAGGGGTGAATCCAGCATTGGTATGATGGAAAAATCGCTTATGCCAGTACACATCCGACTTCTAAGGGCTAATGATGCTACTACCATTGTTCAGACAGAACACCCCAGAGCTTACCAAATCAGAAATGGCTTTAGCAAATATACATTGACTTCTGTGAGGCTGACAATCAAAACTAGTTAAATCTGATTTTCTAAAATTTCCCACGAGTAAGAAATTTTTGTAGTCTGTTGAACTGGACTTCTCCCGGACTTAGTATTAAAAGCATAGCTAAGGTGGACTTCCTATTGCAAACAAAACAGAACAAAACAAGACACAAAAAGCAAAAACAACGAAATACGACCCCAAAAATCGGTGTTGCCATTGGACTCCTACTTCTGTCGGACCTAATAACAGGCATATTTGCTTCCAAAACACGATTTGCTGTCGTTGAGAAATGGCAGGCCTGATAAACAGGTACAGTTTCCTGGAAAATCTGGACATGTTCGGTCTTGAATGGATCTTAGATATCCCAGGCACGGGTTTTTCAGACTTACTAGGAGTGGGAAACTTTGGCTCAGCTAAAGCGCCTCACGTTGCGCTAAGAAATGGCTAACCCGGGGTTGGGTCGGACGAAGAAATCTGCAAGGCAGGATTAAATACTGATTTGCCAAGAGTCAACGTGGACTTCCTTCCACCAAGAAGTCCCAGGCCTGGCTAAACCCTCGATCCGCCTAAAGCCGGGTCTGCGGCGGCTCCCGGACTGGCGCAGGCTGTGGAAATCGCGGCCCGACTACACCGGACTTGCTCCCGCCAAGAAATCCCGCGCACCGCTAAGTCAAAATCTGCTACAAAGCAAGGAGTGGCTGATGACCGCCAAGTCCCGAGCTTCTGAGACAGAGAGCCGCGCGGCGCGGTCAGAAATTGTTCTCCCGTCGGGAGGGAGGCGGTCTCCCTGCTGTGCTCGCTGGGAACGAGGGCGCGCGGCCCGGCTCTGCTAGCGAAGGGCCACCGAGAGGCGGCGGGCTGCACCCTCGCCGCCGCGCCGCCACTTGTGGCGACACCTTCCGGTCGGAGAAAGTGGGGAAACCGCACCTTTGAAATGGCCCATGGGCGCGACTAGAGAAATGCAAACTGGGAGACACCCGCGGCGTTGCCCCCGAGAAACAGCCGCGTGGCGAAGTCAACGGTGCCGTCGCTGAGAAAACAGTCCAGCTGTGACAAACGGGCGGCGCTGCGACAGACACGGGGCACAAATCCGCGCCGTGACAGACACGCCGGCGGCTCGGAGCTACCCGCCGAAGGGCTAGCGCGAAGGCCGGGAAGTGCGACCGGCAAGGGGCCGGCGCTAGCCCTCCAGGGACGGGGGGGGACGGCACCCAGCGCCCCTGCCCTTTGCTCCGGGGCTGTTGGTGGCGCCGGATCCCAGCACTGTCTGGTGGGCGCCGCGAGTGAACGCGGTGCTGAGACACAGGCGGTGGGGTACAGGGGCCGCGGTGCGGCCAGGATCACCTGGCTCGGCGCCAGCTCGGGTGCCGCCCCCGCCCCAGGTCCCGGGCTTCCCGGCTCCACTGCGGCCGCGAACGGAACCCGCCGGCTGAGCGAAAAGAGGGCGGATGCCAGCGAAACACACCGCCACCGGGAGAGCGCCAGCCAGGCTCTGCTTGGCAGAAAGTGGCAGGGCGCACGGTCGGCCGTGCTCGTCGTGGAGCCGAGGCTGACAGGCGCCCGAGGGGGCACCCAACGGAGCGGGGACGAGCAGCGGAGCGCACGGAGCCCAGAGCGGTGCAAGTGCGGGAGGGGTCGGGCTCCGGGGAGGGAGCTGGCTGCCCGCAACCCGCCGCTGGGCTCGGTGCTCCCAGCGTTAGAGATCAAGAGAAATCGCGGTTTGTAATCCGCGCTAGGGACCCGCGGCTCCCTGGACGGAGTGGGGCTGGGACACCACCAGCGTCTGCCCATCAAATGGTTGTGGTGGAGTCAAAAACCAATATCCCCTCTCCCGGATTATCTGTGCTGCCCGCAGTAACCACCAGCCCTCACAAGGAGTTGCATTGCCAGTGGGAAACCCTTAATTCCCAACCGGGCGTTGCAGCAACTCTTAAACAGCCTGAAAGTGGTGCAGGCACTATTGCTCCCGCTCCCCGTCCCCCAGTCAATCCCGTTGGGTATAAGGAAACTTTTATTCCCCCCCCCGCCCCCCAGACAAAGCCAGGAGCGTCTCCCTGGAACAAATTTTCCTCAAGGAGAGAGTTCCCCACTCCCTCCTCAGTATCACTGGGCCCATCTAACTTTTCCCTTTATGGGAATACAGAGGCAAACCCCTACTGGGAGATGTGAGGACTCAGGGTTCCTGGCCACTTAATCTCTGGACCACCAGTTTCTAAACTCCAGGGCCTGAAGCTAGCATTTTGCCAGCCACAGCCGGCTCCCTTCTGCTGGCCGTCCCTGGACACATAATAGCCCTCTAACGCCTCTGACCTCCACTTAGCCTGATTCCACTACTCCCTCCACCCCCTCCCCTAACCACAAGGACTGGCAGCCATTCAAGCTCCTACCCAAGGAATTGGCTGCTCCCTGGGGCTTGTCCCACCTCTCCAGGACATTCATTCCTATGCCACTCTGCTAGTCCATTAGGACAATAAAATTTCAGTCTTTTTTCCCCTATTAGATACCAGGGCCCAAGTCACTATCATTCCAGCAACTCCCTCTCAAATTCCAAAAGGAAAGTCCTTCTACTTAAAGGGCATTCCTGATAAAACAATCAAAGGCGGAAGACCCATTGGGATGTAACTATTGGAACCATTCACTTCAAATGGCCTCCTCTAGTGGTGGCCCCTGGCTCTTTCTTTTCTTACTAGAGGCATGGAGGCATTGACAGAATGCCATGCCACATGGAATAAGCCCAAGCTCTTGTACTTCCTAGTAGGACTGCCAAATGGATGCCTGTGACTCCCCCTCTCAAGATGGTAAATACTCCCTAATATGCCTTAAACAGAGCAGTGAAGGCCTATGCCCTATCATTAAAGATAGGCTTCAGACAAGAGTCATTAACCCAAAAGCTCCCTTTTCAATAGCCCCATTTGGCCAGTGATTAAGCCAGTCACTAATGCACGACACCTCACCATTGACTATGTATCCAAACCTCACTGCTCAGGTTCCCTGATTAAGGTTCCAATTCCTGATATTATAGAACTGATCGAGGACATACAACAGGCCCAAAGAACACCCTCTGCAGTCATTGACCTAACTAGTAGTTCTATTTTGTTCCCACTGTATAGGAATCCCAGGCTCAGTTTTCTTTCACTTTTGAAGGGACTCAATATACATTTACTCAGCTCCCAGTGGGATATTTAAACAGTTCTACAATTGCACATAACCTCTGCTATCAGGTTTTATAGGATTTAAATACCTTACAATTGGAAAGGTGCTATTTTGGCATTATATTGATGACATTATGCTGAGGGACCTGACATTATTCCCTTTGAGGAGGCAGTATAGGCAGATTTGCACACCTTCACAGTCACATTTACACCCCACATTTATGCAGGCCCAGTTTTATCTGTCAACTTTCTAGGCATCATCTGGTCCTCTCATTGCAGAAAAACTAAAAGATATTGGCTGTGTTGATCCTATGTGAGAAAACTGAAAAAGGCATATGCTTCTAGAAATTATGAAATGTAGAGGTGCCTGGGTGGCTCAGTCAGTTAAGCGTCTAACTTTTGATCTCAGCTCAGGTCCTGATCTCAGCATTGTGAGATAGAGCCCCACTTCGGGCTCCATGCTGGGCATGGAGCCTGCTTAAGATTCTCTCCTTCTCATGAAAAAATTTTCATCATCATTAGCCATCAGGGAAATCCAAATCAAAAGCACATTGAGATACCACCTTACACCAGTTAGAATGGCAAAAATGGACAGGGAAAGAAACAACAAATGTTGGAGAGGTTGTGGAGAAAGGGGAACCTTCTTACACTGTTGGTGGGAATGCAAGTTGGTACAGCCACTTTGGAAAACAGTGTGGAGGTGCCTCAAAAATTTAAAAGTAGAGCTACCCTATGACCCAGCAATTGCACTCCTGGGTATTTACCCCAAAGACACAGATGTAGTGAAAAGAAGGGCCACATGCACCCCAATGTTCATAGCAGCAATGTCCGCAATAGCCAAACTGTGGAAAGAGCCGAGATGCCCTTCAACAGATGAATAGATAAACAAGATGTGGTCCATATATACAATGGAATATTACTCAGCCATCAGAAAGGATGAATACCCAACTTTTACACCAACATGGATGGGACTGGAAGAGATTATGCTAAGTGAAATAAGTCAAGCAGAGAAAGTCAATTATCATATGGTTTCACTTATTTGTGGAACATAAGGAATAGCATGGAGGACATTAGGAGAAGGAAGGGAAAAATGGGGGGGGAATTGGAGGGAGAGATGAACCATGAGAGACTATGGACTCTGAGAAACAAACAGGGTTTTAGAGGGGGAGGGGGAGGGGGGATTGGTTAGCCCGGTGATGGGTATTAAGGAGGGCACGTACTGCATGGAGCACTGGGTATTATACGAAAACAATGGATCGTGGATCACCACATCAAAAACCAATGATGTATTGTATGGTGACTAACATAACATAATAAAATTTAAAAAATAATAATAATAACAGTAAAAAAAAAAGATTCTCTCCTTCTCCCTCTGCCCCTCCCCACCTCTCTAAAAAAAAAAAAAGAAGTTAAAAAAAGAAATTATGAAATGTATTTATAAATTTGCAAATTTTAAAAGTGCTGGTATAACACTCAGTTCACAATACTTCTTAGTTTTCCCTAGAAATTAAGGCTTCTAAGAGTTAAAAATTCTAAATAATATATATAATTAAAGCTACTGGAAATAATAAGGGAAGCATCTTCACATGCCAGAAACATAGGAGGTGTTTTCAGTAAGACAAGGTATGAAGAATGGGGGTGTTTTTTCTTAAAGGAAAAGAAAGTAATTTTGTTTTAAAGTGAGGCTGATTGTTTAAAGAAGAAAAACAGGACAAAATTGGAATGTAGAAAAGAAAGTTGTAGGGGCGCCTGGGTAGCTCAGTCGTGAAGCAGCTGCCTTCGGCTCAGGTCATGATCCCAGGGTCCTGGGATGGAGTCCCACATCGGGCTCCCTGCTCAGTGGGAAGCCTGCTTCTCCCTCTCCCACTCCCCCTGCTTGTGTTCCCTCTCTCACTGTGTCTCTCTCTGTCAAATAAATAAAATCTTTAAAAAAAACAAGTTGTAAAAAGATTATAGAAAAGGAATGTTTGAAAAGGAATTTTAATGTATGGTCAAACTGGCTAAGATTAAAATTAATTTACTTAAAAATGAATTTTAATATCAAAAGTAACCAGGTGCAAAATTAGAATTTGCTTTTTTCTCTGTTAAAAGAACAGTTTTCTTGGATTTTTGGTATGTTTTTGATAACAGATTATGTAAAGTTTCTTTACTTTTTTATGATAAACTATTTTTATTTCGTAGGTATATTCAATCAAGAAGGTCAACAGAAACTTGTAAATATTCTGCTAAATAGCACACTCTACATACATAGATTTTCAATGTGGTAACATTGAAATAATCCATTTCCTTTATTCACATAGTTTTGCAAACTGGGGAATAAATAAGGATACAAACACAGAAAAACTTCTTTTCTTAAACTTGTAAGATTAAACGGAGAATACAATTCTATTTAGTGATAAGCCGATGATTGACCCTGACCCGAGGATCACAAAACTCAAAAAAGTAGCTCTTGTTCAGAAAAGTGTGGTAGAGGGTGCATAGAAGTGATACCTTGTGGTCTCCATAGTGGTCTATTTGAGGTGATTTTTTTTAATTGCTAAACTGTATTACCAACTCATAATAAAAGGTAACTAGTCAAAATTTAAAGCATTCTGATCAAAATGGGTCTGCACATGCCTTTCAGAGCCCAACGGGGCTCCATCCGAGGACCCTGGGATCATGACCTGAGCTGAAGGCAGATGCTTAACCAACTGAGCCACCGAGGCGCCCCACATTCTCATCTTCTTTACTGTCCTCAGGGTCTTCTAAACCATCAAGCCCACTAATGTTTCCAGCAGGCTGGCTGCAGACAACATCTTCCAGTCCCCAAGAAGGTACTCTCACAGGCAGCCTTTGGATTTCACCTGGGTAAACAGCACCATCTGCTCCATCCCTGGTTTCCTGTGTTGCGTTAAGGATCACCAGACTGCAGAACTGGCTGTGTATTCAGCACTGCAGCAACATGACCATTTTGCTCGGAGCAGGTGTTGAGATACCGTGAGATCTTCTGAGGACTCGGAATTCTGACCTTCCATTGTCCTTTCTGCTTGATTTTCTAGACTCCTTTTAAGTTCCTTCTCCCTGGAGAAGTTTTCCAGATGTGAAGTTAGACCATTTATCTTTGTCTTTCTCTGTCAGTTGAAGTTTGTAATTGTCCTCTACTTCAGCTAGTGCTAGTGTTACATTTCCAGCAGTCTTCACTTGCTCTTTCCGTTTCAGCTCCATGTTTGCAGTTCATCGACATATTTATTGAATTTTGTTTTCTCATCCCGCAAGAGTCGTTTACCTTTATTATATTTTTCTGTTTTGTCAGCAGTTTCTTTGGTCACTTCACAGACTTGCCCCTTTGTTACACCGTCAGAATCTGTCTCGGCTGCAGACGGGGGTGGCTTTATATCTATATCTGTGTTTATGGAGGCACCATTGCCTTTTTTGCTGATTCCCAGTTTTCTTTGTGAAGACACTGTTGCTATTGGCTGATTGGTCTGAAAGTTTATTTGATTTTGGAGCCTCTGGCATTCCTTGATTTTTTTTCTTTGTAATGATCTGTTGCCATCTGAAGACAAAGTTTCAAGTCTTCAACTTCTCAGTTCACGTTCCAGTCTATCAGTCTTTTCCTGGCCTTTTTTCCTCCACAGCATTTAGTTTAAGTTCTGCCACTGCATCAGCTTTTTTCCAAGTGTGCAGTATGCAGATCTGCCATTGTTTTATCTTGCACATTTACAGCATCACTAATAGTTCTTTGGCCAGAAGAAAACTTCTTGCCAAGTTGCCTGAACATGTTCCTCTGCTTGTGAAGTTGCTCCTTAAAAAAAAAAAAAAAAAAAAAACCGTATCTTCCTTACTTGAGGTTGTAAACAAGAAAGCCATTTGCAGATTTTCCTTTTCAGCCAAACAGAACTACAGCCTGCCAGTCTCTTCTTTGAAATGAGTAATCATGCTTTCTTTTTTTTTTTTAAGTTTATTTATTTAAGGAATCTCTACAGTCAGTATGCGACTTGAACTCACAACCCCAAGATCAAGGGGCATACGCTCCCCCCTTACTTCCCAGACTGAACCAGCAGGTGCCCCTGAGTAATCATGCTATCTTTGTTCCCATCTAAATTCTTTAAAGTCTGGACCTCTGACACAAGCTTGGTATTTTCTATTTCAGTATTCTTCAAATGTACCTTATAAAGTTCCTTCTCATCCTTTTCCATCTTCAACTGATATTCCAGTTGTTCTCTTTCATATTGTGCCTTCCAGAGTTTGTCCTTTAAACTAATTCAGTTTCTTTTTCAATTGCTTTATGTGTCACTGACACAATATCTTCCTCAAGCCGGAGAGCTTTGGATGTAGCTTCATTGTATCTCTTCTTAATTTCTTCATTTTCCGTTTTTAATTTTGTGATACTTCAACAAGACCCTTTTGCTCTGCTTGCAGTTGGTCACATCTTTTTGATGGTTAAGCTCTCTTTCCAGTCTTCCAACTTATTCTCAAAGTTGTGTTGTTTCTCCTTCCGGAACAGCAATTAACTTTAATAGTTCTTTTTCTTTCATGGTTTCTTCAATTTTCAACTCACGAAGGCCAGCTTTTTGGTTACAACCAACATGTCAGAATTTCCTTCATCTTCCACAGTAAGTAACTCTTCAACTGGAGAAGCTTGAAACTGGAAAAGTTTACTTGTTCCATGAATTTCACCCTTATGGGTAACATAACAGAACTGATAAAATTCTCCATCATCATTTGGAAGGCAATATCCTTGAAATGCTAACACACAATTAACTGTTGATTCTTCTATGTAATGTTCAGGCATAGGAGACCATAAAATTGTGTAATAATCGCAAGCAGTACTCCATCCAACCTTGAATATACCAACCCAATCTTTTGGATGTGGATGGATATATGGAGTTAAGGTGTAATGACATTCCAGGTGTGCATTAGGAAGATAACTCTTGGCCACATTTTGAAAGATGACATGGGCAAAGTTGGAAGTCTACAAGGGGACTTCTTGAAGAGATGTCACTGTGAATCCTTCAAGGGGCTCCGGGCAGAGGGAGCATGAGAGAGGCTTCTGAGCCTATACCCCCATCAACCGCCAAACCTCTCCCACCACCACTGCCTCCCTCCACCGACTGGCTACACTTCCCAAGTTTCTTTACCTTTTGAGTATTAAGTTTCATAATAATCTGTGGTTCTATTTAGACAAGTGCTTTAAAACCTTTTTTTAAAATATTTTTTACAAACTACCCAAAGTCAAATTGTAAATGAAGTCTTTTTGACATGCACTATTTCAAAGTACTTGTTAAATTAGGCTTATTTGAAATGTAACTAAATGTGAAGTATTTGTTAAATTAGGCTTATTTGATATGTACATTTCATGGGACCTATTGTCAAATAAGTAATACTAAGCCTTCTTTATATTGTATTTTAAGATTGTGGTACACGTGAATGAAGTCCATTCTCCTTCTGCAAGAAATGGCCCCTCATTGCCAGGCTTTTGCCATCTTGATGTCTTTGTAACATGGCAATACTCTGCTCCTGAATCAGAGAAATTAAGATGGGTGAACAGTGGTTGTAAATTAAATGAACAATCAGGGCCATGGGAAACCCAAGACACCTGCTTAGTTCTTCCCCGCTGCCTGGCAAACCCCATTTTTTGGTTTTTGCATTCCTTCACTCCCTAGTGCATTTAAGGTGACTCAAATTATGAATAGACATCGGTGGAAAAACTTCCATAACATTGCAAAAATAATCTACTAGTAATAATCCTGGAATATACATAATCCTATAAAACTGGTTTTGTTACCAGAGGCTTCAGACCTCCTTCTGGACCTTCTGAACATCTGCAGCTGGACTTCATTCAACTGCCACTTATTATGGGTTATGAATATGTTCTTGTTATTTGTATGTGGTTTTCCAGATGGGTTGAAGGTTTCCCCTGCTACAAAGCTGATGTCCTCATGGTAGCAAAGAAACTGTTAGAAAATGTTTCTCACTTGATATACCTTTCCCGGTCTCTAGTGATTGAAGAACCCACCTTCACCAGGCAAATCATATGAACCTTAATGAAAACCTTGCAAACTTCTTGGGATTATCATTGTCCATATCATCCTCCATCTTCAGGCAAGGTTGAGAGAACTAATGGGATCCTCAAATTTAAAACCTCTAAACTTGCCAAACAACTGGACTTCCCTGACGTAAGGTATGCTTTTGATTTTGCTGACTGCTCATGGTAACCTTTTGGGAAACATAAACTCATTCCACATTAGATAGTTACCAACAGACCAATGTCTATTGATATACAACTTTCTGCTGATCCTTTATTATCTCATGCTAATATGACTGGCTACTGTAAGTCTTTACTGTCTTATGCTAAAGCCTATCATCAACAGGTTAAAGAAGCCTCCCCAGATTCCAGTTCAAAGGATCTTGCTGGTCACAGTATGGAGGCTGGTGATTGGGTATTCTGGAAATGTCATTAGAGAAAAACAGCCCTTGAGCCTCATTGGAAGGGACCTTACCAAGTGCTCCTGACCAGGGACACTGCTACAAAATTAGAAGGCATTGAGCCTTAGATACACATCTCACAACTGAAGAAGGCTCCTTCTGATATCTGGTCCTGTATAGACACTGGAGACCTCTGAAACAAATTGACAAGGAAGAGAAGTAGCTGACATTGAGGTAAACTGCTTCTGCCCAAGACAGGGGATCAAGACTTCATACTTTAAACATGAAATACTTTCTCCCTCTTTTCTTTTCCCTTCTTCGGCATTGGCCTGGAAAGACCACCCTCATTCATATCTCCCAGGCCACTGCTAAGGGGAGTAACCTCTCAGATTGTTGGATTTGTCATCAAAGATTCTGATCTATCCATGATGCTAGAGATCCATCCTGTCATCCTCCCTGTGACCAATTTCTCTTCTTTTCCTAATGTCACTGCAAAATACAATCAATCACCCTTAGAAGTCTCTTACTAAGTTCAGCTTTTATGGCCAGAACATCCCAATGCCTTGTTTTTACCTTTCTCCAGTAATAACTGTACTTACTCAATGTGTGAACTAGACTAACACTATCTTGGACAAATCCACTATGATGACCATTCCATGATCTGAAGGCTTCTTGAGCATAGCACCCTCCCCAGTTTTTCTTTCTGTTTAATCACACACTTAAGTACAGTCTTGGGACATAACATCCTTGATCTGTTCTGGAGATATGACTGTGATTCTCAAACATTTCCTCCTGGGTGGTCCCCTAGCACATACTCCCCAACCTTTCGGACTACATTTAGCATGCCTGCACTCTCTATATCATCTGGTAAAAAAAAGGGAGTGAATTGGCATTGGGTAGAAGAACATCAAGCTACCTTTGACCAAGCTAAGATATTAGTTGCTCAAACACAGGCTTCAGGTCATGGAATGGTCCTTTACCTTGTATCCCTGGACCGTAGATGTGGCTGTTACATGAGATTAGATGAATCAGGCATTATGGCAGGAACAGCATGGGAAGTTAACTCCATTGGGCTTTTGGTCACAATGCTGTCAGGGAGCAGAGATCTGATATTCTCCTACTGAACAAGTGTTGAGTCTATAAGGCCCTTTAATAAGTGGAGCCCATAATGACCATTCTTCTGGTAAATGTCTGGAATGGTTTCCCTATAAAGAGGTGGATAGACAGGATGTTTGCAAGATTGGCATCTGCCATAGCACAAGCCCCTATAATGCCTACTTACACCAATGAGTGTTCTTTCCACTGGTCCATTGGGAGCTGAATTACATGCTATCTTTGAGCTGGTAGGATATGAAACCTTTAATGTCTCTCCCCAGCCTCCTATAGAGACCCCCTCATAAATAAATAAAGGAGGGCACATGCCCTATTCCTAAAGATGCTTGGTATATAGATGGCTCTAGTAGAGAAAATCCTAGTCATTGGACTGCCATAGCAATCAAACCCCAGACTGATACTATGTGGTTTGAGTCTAGGCATAATAAAAGCAGCCAATAGGTTGAATTGAGGGCTGCCTGGATGGTATAAGTATATATGAACCTTGGCTCCTTACCCTCTGCAAAGACAGTTGGGCTGTCTATAAGGGTTTGACAACCTGGGTGGCCCAGTGGGCTAGGGACAACTAGAAAGTTTTATAGAAACCATTATAGGGAGCAGAATTATGGGAAAATATATGGGAAAGGATGCAGGACCCCACTGCCTCATTTACTGTTTTCCATGCCTCAGAGCATAGGCCTCACCCCCTGACACTATTGAGGAAGACACCTTAGCAAACAGGGCCCTTACCCCATACAAAGTTCAGAATTGGTTGCATGGATTCATAAGCACAGGGGACGTCGCAGTGCTCGGGTGGGTTGGAACATAGTGAAGGGAGCTGGCATGTCCCTTTGCTGTACTGACGTCCTAGCAGCCTTCAGCAACTGCCTGGTCTCCTACCACCTGAGACCTAGGAAGTTTCCACACACCATGCATTCACCTTGGGATCCAACCAGTTTTAGACTGGCAAGTTGATTATATCGGTCCTCGACCCACGAGTCAAGAAAAGAAGTACATCCTAACTTGTGTTGATACAGGCCCTGGGGTTTACACAAGCCTTCCCCTGTAAAAGGGCTAATCAAAATGCCAACATCAATGGCCTAGAACAACTTAGTATTGTGTATGGATAACTTTGAAGGACAGTAGTGATAAGAAATACATTTCACTAGACATCCTGTGCAGGACTGGGCTCATGAGCAGGACATACATTGGGAGTATCATTTACCTTATAATCCACAAGCTGCTGGACTCACTGAAAGAAGAATGACATTCTTAAAGCTCAATTCAGAGCCCTCTTACAGATAGTTGGACATCTTGCCAGAGGCCATACGCTTGTTACATTTGACAGCCTGTGGCCACACCCCATACACACAGTTAGGTACCAAAACCAGCACGCCTGTGACTATTACCGTCTGGAAAACGAGGCCTGAGGCCCTGGTTCCTGAGCTCAAAGCAGGCCAGAAGCCACCATGGTTCTGTGCTCCTCAGCCCATTCTCCACAGGGGAGGAGACACTTGAATGGGGGTTGGAATGGCAACTTCCCCCAAGTTGGATAGGCTATTTCTTGCCAGAGTGTGAGAAGTGTCCTGGACAGCTAAAGTGGTCCCCGTTGATCCTGCTGGAGTTGGGGCCAAAACAGTCAACATTTACGTTCCAGGCAGGCACCTCTACCACAAGGCACTATACAGCTGGTTACCTAACGTGGTTGTTTGTGCCACCTTTAATTTTACATGTACAGGCTGACTCTGTGGCCCCTGGGCAACATGTTCAGTGTGTCCCTCCTGCTCATGCACCTCAGACTGCCTCTGTCCTCATGACAGGAGTGAAGCCACTAGCATTATCTTTTTTTTTTTTTAGATTTTTATTTATTTATATTAAAGAGACAGAGGGAGAGAGAGAGAGGGAGAAGCAGATCCCTGCTGAGCAGAGAGCCCGATGTGCGACTTGATCCCAGGACCCTGAGATCATGACCCAAGCTGAAGGCAGATGCTTAACCGACTGAGCCACCCAGGCACCCCAGCCACTTAGCATTATCTTAATTGGGGGAGAGCATTTTCCCGGACAAGTACCCACTAAGCACTTACTCTTTTGTGTTTAGCCTCTGGCTGCTCCTCTCTTATTCTGGTAAAGGAAACCCGTTTCTGCAATGGGCGCAGACCTACAGGGATGGTTTACAGTGGGATTCATGCTGGATATGTGGTTTTTGCTCCCTTTTTCAGAGGTCTCTTTTACTGTTGCTGTCTATACTGCTGCTGTGGTTTATGCCATCAACTGGAACACTGTCTGGCAAAAAGCCTACGCCTCCATGATGAATCCCTCCATGATGGCTCAGGGAATATTGCGGAAGAGATGGCGCGTGAGATTGTAAGAGCTGGATTTGAGGGGTGGAGTGTGTGAGCCAGACTAACAACATCTTGGACAAATCTGCCATGATGATTGTCCTGTGACCTGAAGACTTCTTGAGCACCACACCCTCTTCATTTTTAATTTTTGTTTAACTGCGCATTTAAATTTTGTTTAACCACAGTGTTAAGTGCACTCTTTGGGTATAATGTTCTTAACCTGTTCTGGAGATATGAGTGTGACCCTCGAACATTTCCTTCCGGGTGGTCCCCCAGGACATACTCCCCAGCCACTAGGGCTAAAAAAGGTCTTATGGGAGGTGGGATTGTGGGGATCTATTCATCTTGTAGCTGCCCAAAACACACTTCTGCCTGTAAAGTCCCTTTAATAAACCATTTCTTGTCAAGCTGGACTTATTAGCCTTTTTTCTTCAGTCTTTGGAGTCTTCCTTCGGCCTTTGGAGGTTGTTTTCCCTTTCATGGAATACCCAACTAGATAGAAATACCTATATAAATCTTAGTACATTTGCACCCCCACATTCCCATGATTATCTAGATCAGATCTGCCCCCACTCATCAAGAGAACTTACTGGCAACACCTGTGTCTGCAAGACATTTAGAATGACTCTTTCAGGCTTGGGGATTCTTTCCACTTGCACTTAAAATCTGACTGACCCCTCGCTTGAACAAGTAAAATGCAGTAATCCCTGTAAATGAACCCATTAATAGTACCACCCTAATGGGAATGGTCTGTCCTCTACAGGGTTTGTCTTTGTCCTTCTTCTTGGGCTTATGATGCCTAGATGGCTGGTGCACAGCTAGGCAAGGCCTTGTAGGTTACCTAACTGTGCCTGTAACTTTCCACAGACAAACTAAGACATTTCATTGGTTGAATCCCCTGGTAGAAAGGACCTACCAGGAGGCATTCATGACTCAAGATTTGCTTCCTTTGGCAGGGCCGTACTCGCCTAGTTAGGAGTAAGTGTAAATGAGAATATGATCAGGAGCCTCTCTTTAACTCTTGAAGATATTGCAGACTCCGTTGCTAAGACGATAGCTGCCCAACGAAGATCCTTAGACTCTCTGTCCAAGGTAGTTCTTAATAATAGGGTAACTCTTGGGCGCCTGGGTGGCTCAGTTGGTTAAGCGACTGCCTTCAGCTCAGGTCATGATCCTGGAGTCCCGGGATCGAGTCCCACATCGGGCTCCCTGCTCAGCAGGGAGTCTGCTTCTCCCTCTGACCCTCCTCCCTCTCATGCTCTCTGTCTCTCATTGTCTCTCTCGCAAATAAAATCTTAAAAAATAATAATAATAGGGTAACTCTTGATTCTCTTTTGGCTGAGCAAGGTGGTGTCTGTGCTGTGGCCAACACCACCAGCTGTACCTGGGTTAATACTTCTGGAAAAGTTGAAATTCCATTATATAAAATCATGGAGCAAGCCACCTGGTTTAAAAAGTTGGCTCCTTCAGCAGGGTCTTTCCTTATTTGATTTTGACTGGTTTAAGTTAGAAAGTGAAGAATGCTCACTGTTGCCTTTTGTGGCAAGAGAGGACTCCACCATGTCACTAGATTGATCCCCGAAAATGGACTATTTGCCCCTGGTTTTCTGGATTGAACTTTCACTCTACCCTCTTCCCATCTAGTCTTAGTTTTGCATCCATTCTTCAACTCAGAGGGGTTTCCTTTCAGACATGCTCCATAAAAGACTGATAGCTTACAACCCCAGGATCTTCTAGTCCTGCAGGGTACAGAAGGGCTCTGTGGTTACCATCTTCAATGTACCTCCAGATACTTTCTTCTTCTTGGTTTCTTTCTTTCTTTTTTTTTTTTTTTAAGATTTTATTTATTTATTTGAGACAGAGAGAATGAGAGAGAGAGAGCACATGAGAGGGGGGAGGGTCAGAGGGAGAAGCAGGCTCCCTGCTGAGCAGGGAGCCCGATGCGGGACTCGATCCAGGGACTCCAGGATCATGACCTGAGCCGAAGGCAGTCGCTTAACCAACTGAGCCACCCAGGCGCCCTCTTCTTGGTTTATTTCTGATACAATTGCTTCTAGTAATGTAGGATTATATTGAGTGACTTATGCTGAGAGTGCATTCAATTTTAAAGATTTTATTTATTTGTCAAGGGTGGGGGAGAGCAGGAGGCAGAGGGAGAGGCAGGCAGAGGAAGAGGGAGATGCAGGCTCCCCAGCTGAGCAGGGAGCCCGCCACGGGGCTCAATCCCAGGACCCTGGAACATGACCTGAGCCGAAGGCAGACGCTTAACCGACTGAGCCACCCAGGTGCCCCGAGTGCATCCAATTTTAACTCCTAATAAACTCTTGGCTGAAAACTGCATGTCTCCCTGTGGGAGAACAGCAGTGTTACTTGGGGACAGTATGAACCTGGTCTTGTGAAAGCAGAGTTCAGATTTCACAGTATAATCCAAATCCATGAATGTTCTGGTATTAACTGGAATCCCAGGAGGCCCTGTGAGAAGATTCTGCTGTCCCTAAAATGTAGGAAACACAGGCGCGGGGTGGGAGCGGAGCCCAGGCCGGGTGCGGGCGCTGCCGCCAGCGACCATGGGGAACGTCTTGGCCGCTAGCTCGCCGCCGGCAGGGCCGCCGCCACCTCCCGCGCCCGCCCTCGTGGGACTGCCGCCGCCGCCGCCCTCTCCTCCTGGCTTCACGCTGCCGCCGCTCGGGGGCGGTTTGGGCGCTGGGGCTGGCGCGGGTCGAGGTTCGGAACGGACCCCCGGTGCTGCGGACGATGGGGCCTGCGGCTGCCTGCCCAACCCCGGCACGTTCGAGGAGTGCCACCCGAAATGCAAGGAGCTATTTCCCATTCAGATGGAAGTGTCAAGCTCACAGTCAACAAAGGGTTGAGTAACCATTTCCAGGTAAGCCACACAGTGGCCCTCAGCACAACTGGGGAGTCCAACTACCACTTCGGGGTCACGTACGTGGGAACAAAGCAGCTGAGTCCCACAGAGGCATTCCCCCTGCTGGTGGGTGACATGGACAACAGTGGCAGCCTCAATGTTCAGGTCATTCACCAGCTGGGGCCTGGCCTCCGGTCCAAGATGGCCATCCAGACCCAGCAGTCCAAGTTCGTGAACTGGCAGGTGGACGGGGAGTACCGGGGTTCTGACTTCACAGCAGCCGTCACCCTGGGGAACCCAGACGTCCTGGTGGGTTCAGGAATCCTCGTGGCCCACTACCTCCAGAGCATCACGCAGTGTCTGGCCCTGGGTGGGGAGCTTGTCTACCACCGGCGGCCTGGGGAGGAAGGCACTGTCATGTCTCTAGCTGGGAAGTACACATTGAACAACTGGTTGGCGACAGTAACGTTGGGCCAGGCGGGCATGCATGCCACCTACTATCATAAAGCCAGCGACCAGCTGCAGGTGGGTGTGGAGTTCGAGGCCAGCACGAGGATGCAGGACACCAGCGTCTCCTTCGGGTACCAGCTGGACCTGCCCAAGGCCAACCTCCTCTTCAAAGGCTCCGTGGACAGCAACTGGATCGTGGGCGCCACACTGGAGAAGAAGCTCCCACCTCTGCCCCTGACATTGGCCCTTGGGGCCTTCCTGAATCACCAAAAGAACAAGTTCCAGTGCGGCTTTGGCCTCACCATTGGCTGAGCCCCTCCTGGCCCCCGCCTTCCACCCTTCCTCCTCCAGATCCCCCTTCCCCCTCCCCCTGCCACGGAGGGGAGACCTGAGCCCTCCTCCCCCTCCCTTCCCTCCCTCCTTGGGGGTCAGGGGAGCAGTGGAAAGGAGGGGACCCATCACCCGAGCAGCTGAGGGGGGGGATTCTGGAACCACGGGCGCTTCAGGATTCAGAGCACTAGGGGCAGGGTGCCTAGTGGGCCTGGAGTCCCGGGAGGGATTCCAGAATCGAGGGGCACGCCAGATTCTGAGCACCAGGGGCAGAGGCGGCCAGACAACCTCAGGGAGGTGTTGGGGTATCCGAGTCCCCCCAAAGGGCCCTGGGCCCGGCCCTGAGGGGGCAGGAAGAAGAAGAGCTTCCCCATCCCCAGTCAGTCTGCCCCCGCCCACTTTCCCACCCATCCCTCAGTATAAATCATGTTTATAAGTTATGGAAGAACCAGGACATTTTACAGAAAAAAATATATATATATATACGTGAACAAAAGTGGAAAAAAAAATGTAGGAAACACAAAGGGAACCTTTCTGGATGGACTAACCTGGAACATCTGCTCAGGAAAGTGAAAAGAAAGTTACAACTTCTCCTGGGAAAGGGGAGAGCTTATCAGGAAGGTGACAAGTAATATGGCACTAAGTAATCACTCCTCTGAAGTTAGGATTATTGTTAAGGAGGAAGGGAGGAAGGGGCACCTGGGTGGCTCAGTCGTTAAGCATCTGCCTTCTGCTCAGGTCATGATCCCAGAGTCCTGGGCTCCAGCCCCACATCGGGCTCCCTGCTCAGCAGAGGGCCTGCTTCTCCCTCTCCCAACTCCCCCTGCTTGTGTTCCCTCTCTCGCTGTTTCTCTCTCTGTCAAATAAATAAATAGATAAAATCAAAAAAAGAAGGAGGAAGGGAGGAAGAAAGGATAAAAAGATAAAATTTCTCCGAGGTTTCTGAATTGTACTAAGCTAAGTATTTTTCTGGTTAATACTTAAGACTAAGTACTGGCCAAGACAAGAAATGCCCAAGGAAGAGCAGGCTTATTTAGAGTTGTCTGAAGACATCCAAAATTGCTGTTCAGTAAATGAGGAATCCAGGCCTGTAGCATCAGAGTCTGAGCAGGAGATATAGATGTGTGTATCTTTGGTACTACCTTGTATTTCAAGACAAGGGAGTGGTGTACCCATCAGAGGTGGGAGTATAGCAAGAAAGGGATGCATATACTCGGCCACAAATTGTTCTGAAGATTTGACTTGAATGTTCCTAGATTGGAGCACCTGGAATGGCTGAAATATTTCTAGCATTTTCTAGTTTAGAGTGAGCCTATGGAGGACTTGAGTCTCATTCAGAGTAAATCTGAGAGGTGTTCTGTTTCCAGAGTGAATTCCCCCTGAACCCAGCTTAATATCATACATGTTTGCAAAGGAATCATACTAAGAAAACACTTGGGGGGCGGGGAATAACCATGCAGGGTCAGAGGTAGGAACTAGAATGCAGAGTCAAGTTTGTTTGTTTGTTTGTTTGTTTGTTTGTTTGTTTGTTTAATTAACAGAGCAGAGTTTTAGTTAGGAGTCCCTGATATCTGAATATCAGAAAGCTTTCCTCTAATTACAAGTTATATGCTATCCTCTGATAACCACTTTTGAAAAAATACATTTTTTAAAACTCAACAAAGATTAACCAAAATGTCCCATGAAACAGGCTCCTGGTTCCAAGAGCCCACTCAAAGGACTAAGTTAAAAGCTAATCAGATGGGTGGGCTTGGGGTCAAGAGAGGGGGGATGTCAGCAGAGGGACCATTTGGCCAAGGCCTCAGACTCACAAGGATCCTCAGATTTACACATTAGATATTTCCTTGAACTGACATTGTACCTATAGTCACCATTTTTCATGGACAGGAGTGAAAATTGTCATGTCCCAACTTTTAAGATGTTTAAAATTCTGTAATCCTGTATTTAGTACAGGATAATGCATTGCATTTGTTAAGTGTGATGTTTTAAGACTCACCAGATTTTTATTTTACCGTGTGGCTGGCTTGGCTACTTCTGTACTCAGCCACAATTAATCTTCTGTCTTCTTCCTTGAACGGTAAGGCCTAGACATCTGAAAACTACATTTCCAAATTTTCCTTGCCAACAGAGCTGCAGTTAGTCTTTGTAAGTGGAAGGCACCCTTGCTTGGATCCGAGGCAGGAAAAAGTCATGCCACTTAGGGCTTTGCAATGTAATAGGAACACAGTTAGGCTCACACAGCATTGGCTGCTTTCTCTTTCTTGACAGGCAGAGTAACTGTGACCAGGAGTGGTTTCAGAAAACAATTTAAAAATGAGAATTTAGAATTAGTTCTCAGATCTAGAAATAAGCATAACCCTAGATGATAAGTGCTGATTTGTGAATTTGCTAAACTAAAACATGATGACTGCTTCATTTCTACTGAAACACGGTTGACAGGTTATAACTTTTTATTTCTGTAGTGAAGAATCTACTGAAGTCAAAATACTGGACGTCTAATTGGTCGTCTCTACAGACCATTTTGATGGGATTGAGGGATACAATAACTGTAGGGTGTGATGCCTACTTCCACTGAATTGCAGGATTTACAAAAACAAAAAAAGATTCATGGTTTTAAATTTTTTGAACCAGAAACTTCAGTAATGGCCCTGAAAGAAGCCTTATTTCTTTTTTTTTTTAATTTTTATTCTTATGTTAATCCCCATACATTACATCATTAGTTTTAGATGAAGTGTTCCATGATTCATTGTTTGTGCACAACACCCAGTGCTCCATGCAGAATGTGCCCTCCTCAATACCCACCACCAGGCTAACCCATCCTCCCACCCCCCTCCCCTCTAGAACCCTGTTTGTTTTTCAGAGTCCATCGTCTCTCATGGTTTGTCTACCCCTCCGATTTCCCCCGAGAAGCCTTATTTCTTATAGGTACAGTGATGAGAGAGCCAAAAATCAGACCCCAATTTTGATCCTTTTAGAGGCAGAATTAAAATATAAGATGAATTCACATCTTCACCACACCTCTCATGTGCAAGCAGTGGGATTGATTAGCAAGTAATGGAACTCTCTGGATTCAAATGGGTTAATTTCGGTGGCTCTTTGTAAATATAAGAACTTTGAATCTCCACATCTTTCTGAACTTCCTCCTCTGTTTGAGGAGACTAGCCCTTTCTTTCTTTTCTTTTTTTTTTTTTAAAGATTTTATTTATTTATTTATTTGACTGATAGAGATACAGTGAGAGAGGGAACACAAGCAGGGGGAGTGGGAGAGGGAGAAGTAGGCTTCCCTCCGAGCAGGGAGCCCAATGCAGGGCTCAATCCCAGGACCTGGGGATCATGACCTGAGCCGAAGGCAGGTGCTTAACGACTGAGCCACCCAGGCGCCCCAAGGCTAGCCCTTTCTTGATTAAAGACACTGAGATCTCACCTGAGAAAGTTAGCTTCTAGAAGAATGTCAATTAGCCTCAAGTCATAACCATCATAACTCATTCCAAACCCATAACTAGATGCAGATACTAGAATGCCCCAAAAGGACAACTGTAAAATCTAAATTTGGATTTATTGCTCATATATCAAAACAATTGCAATGGGTAGATAATTTATATTGGCAGAAACCTTTGGAATGTGTATGGAAATGAATTCTAACAGTACTATATCAAGAAGGTCAGAACATGAAACATAAAAAATTTATTTATATGGGTGCAGATAGAAATTCCAGATTTCATGTACATAGGGGAGAAACTAAAAGACATTTTAAGCTTGGGGCACCTTGGTAGCTCAATTAAGCATCTGACTGGCTCAGGTCACCATCTCAGAGTCCTGGGATCCAGCCCCCAGTCCACTCCCAGTTCAGAGGAGAGTCTCTTTGTCCATCCCCCACCCCCTGCTCTCTCTCAAATAAATAAATAAATAAATAAATAAATAAATAAATAAATAAAATCTTTAAAAAATAAAAGAAAAAAAATTTTTTAAAAAGATTGAAGCCTAAGATCAATAATGACATTTTAGTTACAAAATTAATGCAAATTTTGTGCAAAATTTCATAGAAATTTCTTATAAACTGAAAGATAATATTCAAGATTACCCTTACAGTTTGATTTCTCTATTTCATCTGAAAATACGTATTTTCTTTTTTAAGATTTTATTTATTTGAGAGAGAGAAGAGAGAGAGAGCAGGGGAGAGGCAAAGGGAGAGGCAGAATCTCATGCAAACTCCACACTGAGCAACGAAGCCCAGCGTGGGACTGGATCTCTCCACCCTGAGATGGTAACCTAAGCCAAACCAAGCGTCAGAAGCTTAACCGACTGAGCCACCCAGGTGCCCTGAAAATATATTTTTTCTATATATATACTAATATATACCCATATTTTTACACAAATAAAAATTTTAATGTGTCTCTATTAACTCATATATTAGTACAATACTTATTTTCCTATAAGCATTCAGATGAACCATGCTTTATTATTTTATTCGATCCATCACAATGGCTCCGGGAAAATATGCTATAGAAAGAAAGACGGGAAAATTATTGAGGACGGGGTGAGCCTCCTCTGCAACTTGTAAAGCTTTATAAGTTGGTGACTATTCCGCCCGGTCCTCACAGGTTCCTCCGGGGTCATCCTCCGAGTGCAGGGCGTTCCGTCTTAGCTCCCCACTACCCCCACTGTCACGCTCCGAGCCGCGCACCGGCGCGGGCACATTCAGGAGCTGTTGTGGAAAAGCTCTCCCACTTTTGGCTCCAAATGAGTACCACGAAAAGGGAAGCAATTTTTCTACTTCCCTTCTCCGCACGAGGATCCCTACCGGGCTGCAGTGATTTAACACCGCCCGGCCAGGGTCGGGTGAGCAGAAGTTAACAGGAGAAAGGAAGGGAGAAGAGCAGAGCACTGGAAAACGCTTGGGGTGGCTCGCGAGAGAAAGCAGAAAAGAGCCCGCCACACTCCTCAAAGTGGGCAGGAAACCAGTCCTAACAACGGACGGGGTGTGTGGGGGGGGGGGTTGCTTAATGCCAAGCCAAGCCTCCTAGCTCTCCAAGCACTCATAGTTTAGTCCTCCAGAAACCCCTCCCATTCTTTTTTTCCTTTTCTTTTCTTCCTTCCTCTCTCCCTCCCTCTCCACCTCCTCCTCTCTTTCTAATAGACCTAACGTTTTGTGAGCCTGAGTGTAAACGGTTACCCAAATACAATTTCACGCTCAAGGTTCCCAGGAGAATCATGCCCCCCGCCGCCCCATTCCAGAAATTCTGCAGCTGTCCACTGCGACGAAGGAAAACTGCACAGCCTGGAGGAAGGGAGACTTTTTCCTTTTCCCCCCAAATCTGCTGCTCCGCAATTGGCCTCTTGGCGACTACTCCGCCCGGTCCTCACAGGTTCCTTCTCCGGGGTCATCCTCCGAGCCCGCGTGGACCAGGGGCCTAGACTCGAGCCCCGCAGGTTCCTCCAACGCCTTCACGTCGGTTGGGAGGATGCCGAGATTCGCCCGGTGTCTGGGTCCGCGCCCACAACTGAGGTCCTAACGCGGCGAGACGGCTGCCGAGGCCTCTCCAGTCCCCGCGCTGCCCGCGCCCGCAGCCCGCCCTCAGCCCTCCTTCCCGCCCCGCTGACCTGGCGGCTCCCGGTCGCCAAGGTCCGGAAAGGGGCCGCCCCCGCCCCCACTTCCGCGGTAACTGCCAGCTCGGCGGCCCTCACGCCCACCCGCTCGCTCGGAGGGACCCTCCTTCCGCCTCAGCGGCCAAACTCGCCATCAACCACGTCTGTAAAACCTAAGAGAAAGCTTTGGTATAGGGTAGAATGTCATTACGAAATAATGCCCTCAAAACCAATGAAATTTTTAGCATTTAATTTTATAGATGACTTTGGGACACTGTTAGGGAACAAATGAAGGTGATTTAAAACTGGAGAGTTAAATAAAACTTGATGAGAAGAATTCAGGGAAGCAAAGCCAGGGAGCACCCGGCTGGCACAGCATGGAAGCCCTCCGCGCAGGCGCAGGCGCTGGCGCTGGCGCAGGCGCAGTTCCAGGCCCTGCTGTCCCGTCTTGCGCACCGCCCTCCGACTCCGACCAAAGCTTCTGGCCCACAACGTGCGCCCCGAGTCTGAAGTCGCAGCCGTTCCCAACCTGGGTTGTTGGAACAGCGTCCCCGCCCGTCCCGTGACTATATTATGATCTTCGTGGACCCTAGGCACACTTTTGCCTTCGTTGGCCTCTTGATCCATAAAACAAAAAACATGTATTTTATGTGTGCATTGGTTTTTAAGAAAATATATTAATATTAAATATACATTTTCTTTGACCTAGAATTTAATTTCTTTCTTCTGGTTTTAAAACAAATTAAAACAGGGGCCACTGGGTGGTTCGGTCGGTTAAGCGTGTGCTTTCGGCTCAGGCCGTGATCCCAGGGTCCTGGGATGGAGACCAGCATCGGGCTCCCTGCTCAGCGGGGAGTCTGATTCTCTCTCCCTCTCCCTCTGTGCTTGCGCTCTCTCTCTCTCTCACTCTCAAATAAATAAATAAAATCTTTTAAAAATTTTTAAAAATAAAAGAAATTAAAACAATTTTGTGGGCCCGTGAAAGTATTGTGGGGCCCTAGGCATTTTGCCTAGTGGAAAAGTCAGACCCGCTTTGTTTTTGTTTTTGGTTAAGATTTTATTTATTTATTTATTTATTTATTTATTTATTTATTTATTTATTTATTTATTTAT
>NW_023270889.1:7449354-7717462 GCF_011800145.1 Mirounga leonina
TATCTGTCAGAGAGAGGGAGAGAGCATACGCAGGGGTAGTGGAGGCAGAGCAGGCAGAAGGAGAAGCAGGCTTCCTGCTGAGCAAGGAGCCCTGATGCGGGACCAGATCCCAGAATCCGGGGAACACAACCTGAGCCAAAGGCAGACGCTTAACCGACCTAGTTACCCAGGCGTCCCAGGCCCGCTTGTTCTGCTGTTGATTCCTCTAGCGGGGAGTTGGGGCTCAATCTCAAGAGGTGGTGAATTCTAAACCTGTTCCAAATGAGACTTTCCCTCGCCGACCACAGCCTCCACGGTTGTTGTGCTGAGAGATGAGGCAAAGGATTCAACAACTGCCCAGCTATAGGGTTTTGTGCTGCCTTCTAGGAGACTGTATTTTTGTGTAAATAAGCAAATCTCCCAATGATGAAAATTATTCCTCCTCAGGTCATCCTAACATTAGAACAGTAAAAACAATAGCTTCTTTCATTCGAGCGAGCTGTACAAATAAAAGAAAAACTAGTCTACTTGTTTTACTTTACTCAAAACTGTTCTGACACCAGATGTGTGGGTTTTCCACACCAAGCAATTCTCAAATTCTCAGGACACTGTCATACAATTCAATTCAGTTTTAAACACTGTATACTTGGAGTAGGCATCAGATCTCACAAATTAAGGGCTCAGTCCCGCTAAACTGCCCCCACTTTAGATGCCAATCTCAAGTCCTGGTCTTCCATACTGAGTGACCAGCTATAAATTGAGGGTTTCACCATCCAACCTTGAGTTCAATAATTTGCAAGAACAGCTCTCATAACTCAGTAAAGCATTTTACTTATGAATACTGGTTTATTACAAGGAATAAACAAATGCAAAGGATGCATAAGGCAATATATGGGGAGGGGGCAGAGAGCTGCTTTGGGTTGTCAACCTCAGGGCATGTGGATGGGTTCATCAACCCAGAAGCTCACTGAAACCTGGGTTTATGGATTTTCATGGAGGCTTCATCACATAGGATGATTGATTGCTAAATCAGTCCCCAGACCCTATCCCTTCCCTGGAGGATGTGGGGTGGGGCTCTAAATTCCAAGCTCCTAATCATGGCTTCAGATTTCTGGTAACCAGACCCCCATCCAGGAACACACCAATCGCTGCCTTCTTAGAATGAAAGATGCTCCTATCACCTAGGAAGTTCCAAGGGGTTCAGGAGCTTTGTCACCCTCCTATCACCCTCCCCCATTCAGAAAAGTGCAACGGTTTTAGTAGCTCTGTATCAGGAACCTGGAACAGAGACCAATACATATATTTCTTATGATTTCACAACAAAGATTTCTTCACCATTCAGTTACAATTCAAGGTTATCAGGTTCTTCAGTACACCAATATGAAAACACCTTCCCAAAAGATATGTTTCACTTATTTTGAAATTCATTTCTACATATGGAAATTATTGAGGAAGAGTTTTCCTTGGTTTGAAAAGAAAAAGATCACCCAAGAGTTTCTAGAGAAGAGCAAGGTTGGTTGTTGTTGTTGTTGTTGTTGTTGTTTCCCCTCAAGATTTACCGGCGATTAACTTGGTAGATATCTCGTACTGTGACTACCTTAATTGTAACCCAAGTTGCAAGGCAGGGAGTTCACTGTTAAAGTAGGACATTGATTGGGAACCAGTGGAATCCTGTAAACTGGGATAGAATATATAGGAAGACCCTCATGAAACTGGGGACATTGAGCCTTTAAATTTTGATGAATCTTCTTTGCTAGTTGAAGTATACTCCTACCCTCAGTGGTATTGGTCACTCTATCTCTATCTAAGGGGAAGAAACTGTATTGCCTGAGGAAAATATAATGGCTTCCCCTGAGGCAGTTTGCATGAGAGAAAATGATGAGTCTCCTCAGATCCATACCTGCCACCCCTCTTTGCCTCTAGACCTATAACTAAATTCAAGTCCCAGCAGGCCCATACTCACCCATACTGGGAGGGTTCAGAAGGCGTTTCTTTCACCAATACTGTGAGATACAACATTTTAAAAGGAGCTCCAGGGGCGCCTGGATGGCTCAGTCGTTAGGTGTCTGCCTTCGGCTCAGGTCATGGTCCCAGGGTCCTGGGATCGAGCCCCGTATCAGGCTCTCTGCTCGGCAGGTGGGAGGCCTGCTTCTCCCTCTCCCATCCCCCTGCTTGTGTTCCCTCTCTCTCTGTCAAATAAATAAATAAAATCTTTAAAAAAAAATAAAGGGAGCTCCAGTACCCTCAAAGAGCTCTGTAATCACTCTTGTCTGTAGGCCAGACCTCTTGTCTGTAGGCCAGACCTTACTGTGGGTGCTGCAGTCACTTAATTAGGAAACCTAAATGCAATGGGAGTAATTGGATCCTGGGGTGACAAGTGATGGTACTCAACTACCAAAGGCAAGGTGAGGGTGTTAAACCTCAAGGAACAGCAGGGTCAAAAGAGCAATCAGAATAGTCTGATTCTTGTACCCCTATGGCTATGGCTAGATGATTATGGTGTTCCTAGAGGTAAAGAGATAGAAAGCCTATTAAATTCTTACTTGATCTGTATAAGCAGAAAAGTTCTAGCGTAAGTGAACAAGTCTAACCTGAATCATAAAAACAGAGAGTCATGGCACTTAAATCTGTTGAGCCAGTTTGCAGGCCCAGAACCCCTTGAATGAATGGGAGGCCAGGCCCCCTTGCGGAAGGAAGGTCCCCAGCACACTACTAAAAATGTATACTGTTAATTTTCCTTCTAACCTTCCCCAAAGGGATCTTTGGCCTTTTACCTGGGTAACTGTGCATTCAGGAAAAGCTTCTGTGGACTACTGGACACTGGCTCTGAAGTGCCACTAATTCTGGGGGACCCGAAATGTCACTATGGAAGTTATGGAAGTCAGATGATCCAGGGAGTTTGATCTCAGGTCTGTCTCACAGTGGGCCCAGGGGGTCCCCAAACCCAGCCAGTGCTTATTTCCCCAGTTCAGAATTGAGAATAGTACATAGTGAGCAGCAGGCAGAACCCCCACATTGGTTCCCTGCCCCATGGAGAGGTGTTATTACAGTAGAAGTAGAAGCCACAAAGAAGCCACTAGGACTGCATCACCTAGGAAAATAGTAAATTAAAAGCACAACTGAAGTCCTGGGGGGATTGCCGAGATTAGTACCACCGTCAAGGATTTGAAGGTTGCAGAGATGGCGATTCCTACTACATTCCTATTTGGAGTTCTTGGGGCCGCTGGCTGCCGGCGTGCTGGATCTCCCGGAAGTCCAGCGAGCGAGAGCAAGTCTGACAACCTCCCACCCGGCTCGGCCTCCGTGTGCGCGGGAGACCCCACCGCCCTCCCGGTGCACAGCAAACCAGGCAGGCGACCCAGGGTCCCCGCGCGGGGACCGGCACAGACCTCTCCCGCTCCGGCGCCTCGTCCTTCCCCAACAGCCAACCAGGAACGTAAGTCAGAAATAAGGACTTGAGCATTTTCGTATAATTTTATTAAAGCAAAAAGAAAATCTCCCAACGTCTATGGAGGGCAAATTCACACTGATCAATTATAACGGATCACTGCAGCATCGTTGTTCCAAGAGAATAATGCCGTGAAGGCGCGCACAGGAAGTCTGGGGGGGAGGGGGGAGGGCGGGCGCTCCAGGCGGGCGGCGGCGGCGGCGGCCCCGGGGACCCAGGCCACAGCGTGCGGGACCCAATCCCCGCAGCCTCCGAAAGCCGAGGGGTGGCTCCTCTGGCAGGAGGAAGACAACGCTCTGAAGAGGCCGCAGGCGACGCCGGCGGAAAGGGCTGCGGGGGCGGCCGGCACCGGGCCCTGCCGCCGGGCTCCTCCGGCTGCTCGCGGGTCGTGGGGCTTTGAGATGAGGGCTGGGGGCTCTGCTCCCTGCCTCGAGGTGATCTGCTTCTGGCTCGGTGTCTCCGGCAGCATCGGCTCAGAAGCCCGCAGGGCCTACAAAGCAGCTCCTGGTTGAAGACCTCGTCGTCGCAAGCGAGTTGGCCGAGCTCAGGATAGAAAAGGAGCGGCCCGGGCCCAGAGTCCTCAGAGCTCAAGGCGGGCAGCGGGCTTGCTCCCTGCCCCCGCTCGGCCGGATCCCAGGCCGCGCGCACACGGCGCGGAGAGTTCTGCTGCATCGCTTCAGCGGCTGAGCGGAGGGAGCGTCTCCAGGGACTCTTTCCCTGCGTATTTATATTCGCCTGGGCTCTCAGGACCCGGCTGGCGGAGAGGATATTAAGCTGGGTGGTGACGTTTCCTAAGGTGTGAATTGCTTCAGAAGACGGACCCTGATGAAATTAAGGGAAAATCCAATAATCTGACGTGGAGTTATCCGAAGTTGTACTTTGTTGATTGATAAGATTAAAGGGTTTTTTTTCTTAAGATTTTCTTTATTTATTAGAGAGCGAGCACGAGCGGGGGGGGGGGGGGGAGAGGGAGAAGCGACTCCCCACGGAGCAGCGATCCTGACAGGGGACTCGATTTCAGGACCCTGGGATCATGACCTGAGCGGAAGGCTTAAGCTACTGAGCTGCGCAAGCGCCCCTAAAGATTGGTTTAAAAGAAACTTTAGGTAGAGGGGCTTGGTCAAGACAAGCTCTTTGGAAGGTTACTCTTTTATTTAAAAAATCCTATGTGCCTGACACTTTCAGGTAACTTTACATCCATTGATTTCCTTCTGCTTGAAACATACCAGCAGATTTTACCCAGATGAACAGAGTGAGAAATGGCCATCTCTGTATGAAATCACGCTGCTAGTTAGTGGTAGACGTCAGACTCACATCCTGGTCTTGTATTTATCGGTTTCTAAGTTAAAAGAGCTTCAGAATTTCAGCCAACATGTATGATGGGGAGGGGTCAAGGTCTAGGGATCCAGATGCACACTGTTTCTGTTCAAGTTCAGTCCATCATTTTTTTTTTCTTTTGAGATTTTATTTATTTATTTGAGAGAGAGGGAGAGAGCATGATCTAAAGGGAGGGTCAGAGGGAGAGGGAGAAGCAGAGTCCCGGATCAGCCGGGAGCCGAACCAGGATTGGATTCCAGGACTGGGAAATCCAGACCTGAACCCAAGGCAGATCCTTAACCAACAGAGCCACCCAGGCACCCCTCCATCATTTCTATGTATGTGACACTCAGCTAATTCCTAGCCTCTCTTGTCCACATATTTTCATCTGTGTATTGGAGATAAAACTTAATATTTTATACGGTAGTTTTTATGATTAAATTGATAACAAAGTCTAAGTAATTAGATATCCCTGGCAGAAAATAAGTTGATCTTTTTTTTTAAGTTATTCTGTTACAATTATTATTTTCATTGTCATTATTGGTGAGATGGCCATTGATATAAATATAACATCAATGAAAAAAATATAAAATGTCTTTTGCTTGTATTTACTCTTGGTGGATTGCTTTTTCCTCCTTGTATAATATCTCTAGTGAAAATGCATCCTATTACATCCTTCCTCAAAAGTTTCAGCCCTTCTGTTGGTAAATTTGTCAGTGCATCCATGCCTACATTTCCTTGATCAGACCTCAGACCTTTATCTTCAATGTAACAAAGTCAGTTTAATTCAAAGAGCTTAACAAGCATGTTTTGATCACCTGCCATGAGCAAGATGCTGTGATTGGTCCTGCACATGCAGAATTGAAGAACTGGCTCCTGCTTTTGGAGAGCTCACATTTTAGGGGGAGAACAGAGTCACAGGCAAGAAACCATGAGGATACAGCCAACTCTTACTCCCTATAGTGGTTGACTTCATGCTAGGAAGGAAAACTTCCTTTTTCAAGGGTTTGGGGTTCTAGTCTTAGAAAGAGGAGGAGGCCTTGCCTATTGATTGTCTTCTTATTGCTAATCTTTTTGCTTTTGAGAAAGCAGTCTGATAAAATGCAGGCTCCTTAAGGGGGAAAGCCACAGACAGTAGTGTCTCTTACACAGAGTGCACAAGTTGGTGACAGCAGTGGGCCCACCTTCCTTAAGGAGGGGGAGGTTATGATGTGGAGATGGCAGGATATCTGCTTAGCACTAGTCATTGCACAGAGTCAGTAAATGTTCTGATTCCAATTTGAACCCTTTTTGTGCCCTATCAGTAGACTACTTTTAAAGAGGTTCATTTTCTCTGGAGGATCATAGGGTACTCTCAGCAATGATAACTTTTTTTTAATATTTAGTTTCATTTTCTCCCATTTTATATTGTGATTTCCTGCAATCCTTTTGTAAAAACTGATACAGCTGTTTGACTTCAACCTCATATAATGATGCTCACACTCGGTGGGAATAAAGCAGGGGTAGTAGGGAAATGCATCCTGAAAGAGAGTGACTTTTGTTGGTACCAGGGCACAGACAGCAGTCTGCTATTAGGGTGACTATGTCCTGCCACACAGAGGGTGAGCAGCAATGATGTGAAGTTTGTTTACGGAGGAGCTGAGAATATTGGGGTGGACCACAGTGAGGAATGTGATGTAATGGCTGTGTGGACAATACAGGAAGAGATGAGAAAACCCCTTTGCACATAGACTTGACAAAGGTAACAATAAACTGGGAAGGAAACTGACACTTGGAGTCCATGGTATGATCAAATTCTAAGTCCCGGTTGCAAAACCCAGGGTAGGGACTTAGGGGCTCAGCTTCAGTAAGATGCCGAAACCTAGGCCAATACCCAGTACCCAGTTAACGTAAGGGTTAAGCATTAACTTATCTACTCCTGCAGACATGTGGATGGGGAAGAAGGGAGCAGTTGTCAAAATGGGGGAGGGGTTGGATGGGGACTCCCACAATAGTGCACTATAGACCACTATTAAGCATCAAAACTATGAGAATATTACTACTTTTGGCAAAGTTGACTTTTTTCACACAATAATTTTTGTTCTAGCAACTTATGCTGGAGCATAGTCCATAAATTGGATTGCCATGCTGCTTTAAATAGAAGACAGGACCTTTGAATAAAGAGAGAAAGGTGTCCAAAATAGTAATAACTGACAAGTTAAGTTATTGCTCTATGTGTGTAAAATGATTTTTTGGAGGGGAATGATTTTTGTACATTTCATTTGTATTGATGTGTTTGCATTTGTATAAAACTGTAAATACACTCCAAAATATATCAATAGTGGCTACCTATCAGTTGAGAGGTTGGGAGAAGGAGTCCTATTTTCACTTGACGCCTTACTGTCCTATTCATTTAAAAATATATTATTTCAATAGTGAAAATGTTTAGAAATAATTAAGAAAGAAATAAAAGGATTCTAATTTCATTCACTTTACCTTTAAATTGTAATAGCTAATATTCACTAAGAACTTACTATATGATAGGAATTATATTAAGAGTTTTATTTTTATTATCCTACTTAATTAGGTGCTATTATTAAGTGCATTTTGGGGAGCCTTGGTGGTTCAGTCAGTTAAGCAACCAACTCTTGATTTCTGTTGGGGTCTTGGTCTCCAAGTGATGGGATCGAGCTGTGCCAGGCTCTGTGCTGAGCATGGAGCCTGCTTGAGATTCTCTCTCTTCTTCTCCCTCTGCTCCTCTTCCCCTCTCTAAAAAATTTAAATAAAATAGATTTTAAGTGCATTTTATAGGTAAGAAAATGTAGGGTTGCAGAATTTAACATTTCAGTGTGAGGGTCTGCTCAGCAAATGTTTGGCTGAGTAATGTGGCTCCTCACTGGGAAACCCCACACCTCTGTGTGTTATAGTCACCCAGGCACTGCCCACTCTCTACAATGCAAATGTCCACCCATTCTTAATGCCTGGAAAGACACATCCAAAGTCACAAAGCTAATGAGTGCCTATGCAATCTATTTAATTTAGCTTCTTTTCAGGAAAGGAAGATTAGAATGATGGACATTTCTTATATCAGGAAAATAATATGGCTTCAAAGGAGTCCTCATCCAGTGACAAATGCAGAGAAATGAGCCTGCACACTTTATTGCAACATCAAATCTAGAGAATCAAGAGGTAAAAAATACATATAATTTTTTTTGGTGTAAAAAATGTGGTTTTATTAAAGCACTGGGACAGGACAATGTAGAGTATTATTTAGAAAACGGAATGGGAACTCTTGCAAACAGAAATGTAAAGCATCTCTGTAAATGGACCCTAGGTATCTAGGTAATGGATACTGAGAGCAGGAGCAACCTCAACTGGCAAGTGATTATTGGGGCTACTTCAGCAGTGACCCCCAAAAGCTGGCTTCAGCTTTGCTGTGCCAGATAGCAGGGATATATCTGTCCAGGTGTGAACAGTGAGTGGATGATTGTATTGTAGAGAGAGGAATGTGCCTGGGTGCCTATAACTCCCAAGAGTGGGGGTTCCCAGTGGGAAGCCCTACTACCCAGGCAGAGACCTACTGAGCACCCTCAAGCCCACATGCCCCTTCCTCCAAACTGCACAAAACATGGCACCAATTCCTTTTAACTCCTCTAGACAGAAACTGCTGACTAAGACAGAAGATGATTTCTTAGGGGATCTTGAATTTATGCAGTCTAAAATTACAATGTTACTTTGCAATCAAAATTCTACTGGTCTCTAGTGTCTGGAAAGTCTTCTTGAATAACCACTTATAACATTTTTCTCTTATACTCTTTTTATTTTGTATTCTACCTGGGAAATACAGGGTCACAATACCTAGAAACTAAAAGGCTCAGCTGATGTGGGGGGGTCATATAATCTGAGAAAATGAAGAAAAACAATGTGAACACACCTTCAAACACTATCAGTTAGATCTCCCTTATCAATCCCTTGGTTACATATCTGGTCAATGTCATCATTTATTAGGTCAATATCATATATTTGAGCAGTGTTATTATCAGTAATTAAATCTTTCAATAAAAAGGAACTAAAAAAATCCAATCTTTCATTTAAATTATCTATCAAGTATGACTGCATGCTAGCAGGTCCTCTTGGATGGAGGACTCTAGGATTGTTGTGGTCCAGATATATCTTCCTTGGGTCACAGAAAGCCATCATTTGCCTTCCTTCTGTCCATGACTGTATTAATCTTGGTGGTTTTTTGTTTCTTTTTTTTGTTGTTTTTTTTTTAAGATTCTATCCATTTATTTGACAGAAAGAGAGAGAGGGTGAGCACAAGCAGGCAGAGCAGACAGCAGAGGGAGAAGAAGCTGAGCAGGGAGCCCAAGGAGGGGTTCAATCCCCAGATCATGACCCGAGCCAAAGGCAGACACTTCACCTACCGAGCCACCCAGGTGCACCTGTATTAATCATGTTCTGGACTCAGAATCCGTGAATTTGATATTGTCTCTTAATAACTGCTCCCCTAGATTCTGCATAGTGTTTTCATCACATTGTCCTGTTTTAGGTTGAAAGGACACTTCCATATCTCTAATAATTCTGTTTTCACTCTTTAAGGTAAAATAGCACCCTCCCAGTTACCTTCTTTTCAATGAACTTATAAAAATTCTTGATAGCAATTATACTAAAATAGTCTTATGTATTTATTTGTTGGCATGCTTACTGTTTCTCTGAATAGAAAAAGGGTAGATGTCACTGAAAAAGAGAAAAATAACTTTCCTAGAAGAATTTTTTTTTTCTATTTTGCTTCTCAGAAAATGCTGGTAAACTAGCTATGACTGTCTCACGCTAGCATGACCCAATCCGCAGACTTGACCAAAACCATACTCAACTCAGTTTTGTTCAATGTCTTTGGGAAGAGTATATTTATGTGCTTCCTCTCACCAAGTTGGGCTTTCTGAAGCAATTTTCACACCCTCCGGGAATGGGAATGGGAGCTACTCAATGGGGGAGCAAAATGATGGGGACTCAGAGACTTTGTGCAATGAGAAGTTAGAAAGCTCCCAGATTGGCCTGTCTCGGAGCTGACCCTTGGGTTCCTGTCTGGTCCAACATTAGCCTCCTGGATCCTAATACTGCAGGTCAGGTGGCTGAATGACTCACAAATGCCAGAAAACACCAGTGTAGGTGGTTGTGGAAGGAACTACAATAGGGTGTCCACCTAGGTAAGAGTCCCCGGATTTAGTTCTTCTCTAAGCCTACCTGGGTGGCTGAGTCTCAGTGCTTCCTTCCCCACGTTGGTTGGAACTACACCCTCTTAGCCCCATTGCTATGGTCACCGCCTTCCCAGTGTTCAGAGTCCCGTATAGCACATTCAGCCTCTAGGATAGCTTTTCAAAATCATGCCTTCCATTTTATTTCTAAGGGCTGCATAGTTTGGGATTGTACAGATATACCATGATTCTTTTTCCCAATCTTTTTTTACTGAAAAGCATGCTTGTTTTTGAACTAGAATTTCTTGCTTGTAAGAAAAAGAATTTCTGGGCCAAAAGAATACTCACATTGAAATGTTTTCTATAATATTGCCAGATTGCCTTTCCAAAGAGCTTTTCAAATTCATTCCCAAAATGGGTATCTGAGGGTTACTACTTTCTATATGTTTACAAACATTGGATAAAATGAAAAACTTTAATGTGTGCCACTGTGGTACTCAAAGTTATATCCTATTGTTTTATTATTTAAATTCCAGTATAGTTAATATAGTGTTATATTAGCTTCAGGTGTACAATATAGTGATCCAACAACTCTGTGTATTACTCAGTGCTCATCACTGTAAGCGTGCTCTTAATACTCTTGACTATTTCACCCATTCTCCCCTCCCACCGATCTCCCCCCCCCCATAGTCATTGTTTTAATTTGCATTTCTTTGATTTTAATGAGCTCTGACCTGGGTCACAGCAAGCCTTTCAGCCCCAAACCCACCAATACTCTTCCGGTGGTGACACCACCCACCCAAAATCAAATCCACAGGCTGAGAATAAGGAAAAAAGGCTTTAATCGGCATGTGCGATTAGAATAAGATAAGAATTGTGTCAATTCTCAGTAGATCTAGAAGAAAAGTTTTTAAAGACATTGATTACATGAAGAATGTTTTCTAATCAAAAAACCTGTAGGTAATTAAGGAAAGAAAGAACAAATAAGGAAGGTTCTCCGCCATAAAGACCTCAAGGCTGAACTCGGCTCGGGACCAGCGGGGGGGGGGGGGGGGGGGGGGGGGAAGGGGGCGGCAGAAGTCGGAGAAGTCCCTACAGACAGAATGAGGGCCCCCAAAGGGTGTCGCAGGCTCCTTCCAGGGCATCGGTTGAAGGGGCGCTGTGGGCTGGATGGAATTCCTCTCCTGTCCGGCTTCCACCCTGCTTTACGCCCCGGTTTTCTGCAGCTTCCGAGGGCAGCCTGGGCTCCTGGAGGCGATGTGGCCGTGGGTCTGTCCCCCTCCGCTGGCGCGGGCATCCCCCGGCTGGTTCAGGCCCCAGTGGGCAGCGCTGCCGGTCGCATCTACCTCTTGTTGCGGTGACTGCAGCTCCACCGCGGTTTCAGCCTGGACGCGGGGGTCTCGGCAGCGTTCCCGGCCCCCCTCAACTCGGGGACCGGCTCCGGGCCCGGGGCGAGCGTGGCGCAGCAACCCGCACGCACAGTAGTGCCCGTCCCCGCAGAAGTGGGGGTGTTGGCAGGAGCGGCGGCTCAGCGCCGGGAAGTTATCCAGCGCCCAGGCCCAGGCCAGTTCTCGGCTCAGGCCCGGCGGCACGTGGGGCTCCGGACGTGCCCGCCAGCAAGACCGCTCTTCCAGCGTCGGCAGGCGCGGATCCATAGCTTGGGTCTCCGAGCGGGCGGGGCGCGCGCCGGTCTAGGAGAAGAGGCAAGCGATGGAGGCCGGCGCTGAGCGGGGCCTTTTATACTGCTCTGGCGGTCTAGGAGGTAGGAAAAGACCATCCAAATCCTTGGAGTATTTGCCCTGCAAATTGCCTCAGAGCCTGATAGGATTAAGGAGAAAATCGCATCATTCTGGCGGGCGCTGTTGAAAGTTTGCAGGGTTTCCGTGATTGGATTAAGGGAGGGGCAGGGAGAAAAAGGGTGGTCTTTGGAAAGAGAGGTCCAGTTCCTGGCTGTTTCCATTCGCTGAAGAAAACCCTTAGGGGCGCCTGGGTGGCTCAGTCGGTTAAGCGTCTGCCTTCAGCTCAGGTCGGGATCCCAGATTGAGGCCCCCTCAGCGGGGAGTCTGCTTGTTCCTCTCCCTCTGCCCCTCTTCCCACTCGTGCTTTCTCCCCCCTCAAATAAATAAATAAAATCTTTAAAATAAAAAAAATTTTTTTTAAAGGAGAAAGCCCCTCTACTTGTCAGGCACACGTAGACAAACCACACTTTTAGGGCATCCGAGAGGATTGCCTGGTTTTAGAGATGAGACCCGGAGGGTTAGATTCTTACAAGAGGACAAAAACGGCTTAGCTGGAGCTGAATGGAGAGTATAGGTCCTCATGCATGCATATCAGGTAGGTAAATGGGTAAAGAAGTAATTAGATAGAGGTGGGAAAAGGAAAGTCCAGTGTCTTACTTAAAATTGTATTTTTTCTATTTTTGTCTACATTAGATTATTTGAATCAAAGGGAGACTTCAAATGTGCTGTGCTTTTCATACCTATTGGGTAAATGCATTGAGTTAATGCCACATTTTTGAGTGATTTTTTGCAGAACCCCTATCCTGTTTTATGTGATTATGTCCATTCTGTCATTAGTGATTGCCCTTTCTCTGCTCTCCCTACTTCTATTGTAATTCTTCCCATTAGAAACTATTTTTATGTGTGTTTTTGTATCAGTCTTGTAATAAATGACATTCTCTTAAGTGTATATATCTTCAGTTCATGTAAGGTTATTAAGTTATATATCTAATTTAGTATTATTTGCAAGTTTCTAAGATTGTTACATGTACATTTTTTTAAAAAGATTATTTATTTGACAGAGAGACACAGGGAGAGAGGGAACACAAGCAGGGGGGGTGGGAGAGGGAGAAGCAGGCTTCCCACTGAGCAGGGAGCCCGACATGGGGCTCCATCCCAGGACTCTGGGATCATGACGTGAGCCAAAGGAAGACGCCCACCCGACTGAGCCACCCAGGCGCCCCCTGCACATTTCTTTTTTAAAACATTAAAAAAAAAAAATTTTTTTTTAAAGTAATCTCTACAGCTAAGGTGGGGCTTGAATTCACAACCCCAAGATCAAGAGTCCCGTGCTCTTTCAACTGAGCCAGTCCGGTGCCCATGCTACATGTACGTTTCATCTGTTGTTTCCAATGCTGACATATTTTTTTTTAAAGATTTTATTTATTTATTTGACAGAGACAGAGATAGCGAGAGCAGGAACACAAGCAAGGGGAGAGCAGGAACACGAGCAGGGGGAGAACAGGAACATGAGCAGGGGGAGTGGGCGAGGGAGAAGCAGGCTTCCTGCTGAGCAGGGAGCCCCATGTGGGACTCCATCCCAGGACGCTGGATGACCGAGCCGAAGGCAGACATTTAACTACTGAGCCACCCAGGCTCCCCTCCAAGGCTGACATATTAACATCTGATGAACCCTGCCACATTTTACCTATCTGCTGCCCACAGTGGACGTTCAGAATGTAATTACCCACCTTCACCACATATGATAGTCTCCTTGTAAGAGAATTTCTCTAAGATTATATATACCCATGAATAGAATTATGCCATATAAAAAAGTACAAAAACCTAAATTTGTTGAGTAATGCCATATTGTTCTTCAGGATACATTCAACATTTACCCTCCAACGGTAACGCATGAGGATTGCTCAATGCACACATTCCCCACAAATATTTGGAATGACCCAATATTCTAACATCTGCCAGGGACTTGGTGATTCTGAACAGATCAGCAGTGGTGGTAGCTATGATTCAGTGTTTTCTGATTTCTCTTTGGGAGCCACTTTGCTGTGTGGTTCTGAAAGCCATTCCTGATGTTCAGGCAAAAATCTGTGTCCTCATTATTCCATGAAATTAAAAAAATTATCCCCTAATAAATTATTTCATGCTTAAACTATTTGAGCATATTTCATTTCTATTCCTAAAAAGCATAAAAAGAAATACAACAGGGGCACCTGAGTAGCTCAGTCGTTAAGCATTTGACTTTTTTTTAAGATTTTATTTATTTATTTGACAGAGAGAGACACAGCGAGAGAGGGAACACAAGCAGGGGGAGTAGGAGAGGGAGGAGCCCGATGCGGGGCTCAATGTGGGCCTTGATATGGGGCTTGATATGGGGCCTGATATGGGACCTGATATGGGGCTCAATCCCAGGACCCCAGGATCATGACCTGAGCCAAGGCAGACGCTTAACACTTAACGACTGAGCCACCCAGGCACCCCAAGCATTTGACTCTTGATTTCAGCTCAGGTCATGATCTCAGGGTTGGGAGATTGAGCTCCATGAGTTGGGTTCCAGAACTCCCCACTCAGCTGGGAGTCTACTTGAGATTCTCTCTCTCCCTCTCCCACTGCCTCTCCCCCCTCTAAAATAATAAATAAATCTTTAAAAGAAATACAACAGTGATACCACATTCAACATTATATTTGCTTATTACAATCTTTTTCTTTTAACAATCAGAAGAATGAATCCAGATTTCCTTAATAATGTGTAAATATTAAAGTTTTTCTTTCTGTTTTTAGGATATTTTAAGAATGTTTGTTTTATATTAATCATGATTTTTAGATGAGACCATAAATTTAAAAGAAGAAAAATTTCTCTCAATATTCCATCTTGAAATTTTACATCTTTCCCTTCTTACACATCCTCCCATCAATTAAATAAACCATTTTAATAAATAATTTGATATCTTCTGTATGTGTTAATTTTCTTAACACAGGGGTCCTGGGATAGGAACAAGGAGCCTCTCCAATCCCCATGGGCACAAAGTAGTCCAGAGACTGGGGCATCCAGAGTCTGATGTGTTTAGGGGCTGACACTGGTACTGGTAGTGAGGGTGGAGGGTTGAGAGGACCCTGAAACGAAAGACCAAAGTATAGCTCCTTAGCTAGACCAAGCAAATTATCTAAGAGAAAGACTTCATGCTTAACCTGATTCCTGCCTCAGCCTACTCATACTCCCTCTCTCAGACTCCTCTCATGCTTGCTTTGCTGAAGCAGGATGCCTTCTGGCTAGCTGACCCCTGCAGAAGCCCACTTGGCAAGGAACTCAGGGCAGCTCCCAGCCAACATCAGCCAGGGAATTTATTTTTTTATTTTTTTATTTTTTTAAAAAGATTTTATTTATTTATTTGACAGAGAGATAGACAGAAGAGCACAAGCAGAGGGAATGGCAGAGGGAGAGGGAGAAGCAGGCTCTGCACTGAGCAGGAAGCCTGACGTGGGACTTGATCCCAGGACCCTGGGATCATGACCTGAGCCGAAGGCAGTCACTTAACCATCTGAGCCACCCAGGCACCCTAGCTGGGGAATTTAAACTTAATCTCAAACTAGTAAAATTTAGCTACCCGGTTTTGTTGGAAGCAAAATACCATTCATGTCACATAAATTTTTTTTTTAAGTTTATTAAACACGGTTCAAACTCCTAATAATAAAAAATAAAAAAACAGAAATTGAAACCACAGCATGTATCTTTCACCTACCAAATTGAAAAGATATTGTACATCTATAGTACCAATGATCTTTACATTGTAAGGTAATACATATTTCATATACTGCAAGTGGGGCTGTATTTGGTACAGTAGTACAGTGAGATAAAGAGGTAATGAAGTTTACAAAGCACATATCCTCCAAAAACAAAACTTAAATGGCAGCCTGTTACACACAGCACACAAACGAGCACACATATTTCTCCCCCCCCCCCACACACACATACATACACACACGGTATGCCCACAAGTTCAGCATGCTTATAGTCAAAACTAAGAACTGGGAAGAATATAACAATAGGAAATTTGAAATAAATCATTTTAAACCCCAAAAGAAATGTATCTAGTGGGTAAATGAGATTAAGAAAGTTCATTTTGGGGGCACCTGAATGGCTCAGTCAGTTCAGCATCTGCCTTCAGCTCAGATCATGATTCCAGGACCCTGGGATCCAGCCTAGCATGGGGCTCCCTGCTCGATGGGGAGCCTACTTCTCCCTCTTCCTCTGCCTGCGACTCCCCCTGCTTGTGCTCTCTCTCTCTCTGTCAAATAAAATTTAAAAAAAATAAAAGTTCATTTTGGGGCGCCTGGGTGGCTCAGTTGGTTAAGCGACTGCCTTCGGCTCAGGTCATGATCCTGGAGTCCCGGGATCGAGTCCCACGTCGGCTCCCTGCTCAGCAGGGAGTCTGCTTCTCCCTCTGACCCTCATGATCTCTCTATCTCATTCTCTCTCTCAAATAAATAAATAAAATCTTTAAAAATATATATTATAAAAAAATAAATAAATAAAAGTTCATTTTGTAGCTACAAGAAATGGAATGAAAAAGATAGCTACATAAGGGTATATATATTATTCCATTTCTGTGTTACATATTTATATGCATATATATTATAACTAGAAAATTGACAGGTTCTCAATAGCTTCTCAGAAACATTCTAACATTGTGTTGGGATTCATCTAGTTCGGGAATTCCAAAGTGGTCGCACATGCTGAGCCTGATACTATTACCATCTTGTTAGGCATTGTTTTCAAGGGAGAGCTCCCTCTCACGTCCAGGTTGGAGTAGATACTCTAATTCCAGTCCCTTTGGTATTGGGAGTTAAGGCACCTCGGGATTGCAAGCGAGCACGCCCACTCCGGGACCCAGGATCACCCTCTCCGCGGGGTGGCTGGTTTCCCAGGTCGCGTGTGCAGGTCACGCCCGCCTCCGCTTTGCGCTTTAGAGAACGTGCGGCGGGACAGCTCGGCGGAGCCTGGCGCTGGGCAAAAAGGTTTTAAGAGGGTCGGGGGGGTGAGGGACACTGGCTGGGATTTGGTCAGGAACCCTGAACTTCTGGGTGAATTTGGAGAGGGGGTGGGGGAAGGAGGCGGAGGCCCGGGCGGCCCCTGAGATGGACTCGCAGCCAAGAAGGGCGGGGGCCACGCGGCGGGGCGCTTCCCGGGCTAGGCGGCGGCCTGCTGCCTGGCTGCCGTTCCGGAAGGCTCCGCGATAGTCGGCAGCTTAGACGAAGGGCCACGCTGGACCCCCGGCGGCCCCCACCGCGCCCCAATGCACCGCAGACCCCACCGCCTTCCCCGCGCCCCGGGAGGCCAGGCGACCGAGGGTCCCGCATGGGAACCCGCAGCGTCCCCTGCACCCCTGCGCCTCGTCCTTCCCCAGCAGACAAACCAGGGACACAGGGGAGACATAAAGGACTTTGGCATTGTTCTTGGCCCGAGTAGCGGAACGAAAATTATCTAAGGACTCTGAAGACAAAACTGCTTGCGTGGATATCGTGCAAACGCAGAGGTGTTACTGTAACATCTTTTGTTTGCGGAGGCTGGTGTGCCCAGAAGGGCCTCGGCGAATCTCAGGGCTCCTCGGTGGCCAGGGTCGTCTGGGCCACAGCGCTTCGGATCCAGTGCCTTGGGACGTGCGGTGGTGGCTCCCGGGGGCAGGAACGGGGCGACCGTCCGAAGAGTCCCCGCCGTCAGTGGCCTCGGGCTCCTCTCGTGGGCCCTGGAGGGAGGCGACCGCGCCCCCCGGAGGCTGCGGGGCGGGCGGCGCGGCTCCTCAGTGGCGTCCGGCCGGCCTGGGGGCGCCTCTGGTTCCCCGTGGGTTCCCTGGTGGGGGCCGGCCGGCCGGTCCCGGCAGCGGGCTCTCCGCCCGGCGGCAGGTCTTCCGCGCTCTACGGGTGTCGGTTTCTCGGATGCTCGAGTCGCGCCAGCGCAGAAGCCCGCAGCGACTGGAAAGCATTTCCCAGTTGACGTCTTGGCGGTCCCAAGAGAGACCGCCCAGGGCGGGAGAGAAGGGGAGAGGCCAGGACTCAGAGGCTGCGGAGCCGGGGCTGGGGGCACCTGGGGCCCTGGAGCCCCGGCTGCGGAATCCCAGGCCCCCTGCTCATAGCCGGGAAAAGGGCTGCAAGATCGCGCCGCGTCCCGCTCACACCCGATCAGAAGACCTGATGATACTCAAATAAAAACCAATCATCTTGGGTGAAATTATCCAAGGTCAAATTCTCTTTTATGGTAGATTGAATTGAAAATAAAAGGTACTAACGCACCTCAGAGAAGAAAACTGGGGACACTGGGTTGCAGTGTTGGACCGGAAACAGAAACCCAGGTCTCCAAGCAGAACAATGAATGGGAGGAGTGACAAAAGATCATTTGTGATGTGAAAGAGGTTACAAGGGTGGTGACCCAATTCTTAAAATGGACTTTGACTTTCCCAGTGTTGCATTCTCCTGATAATTGCTCAACCCAAAAGACTTCAGACTGTATTTGGACCAATGTTACCCCCCCCAGAAGCTCCAGAAAGGGACTGCTTGGGTGAAGGGGAAGTTCCACCCCTTTCTAGATGAGTGACCCTCAGCAGATAATCTCACCTCTCTGGGTCTCCCTTTGTCATCTCTGAAATGGGGAGCAAATCACCTCTCATTACAAGGTAGCATTCATGAATTTAATTTGCTGCATTATTATTGTGATTTATCATTCTCAATATTCTCATGGGTAGAATTATAATCTTAATGAGAACAAATGTTAAATACTGCCTTTTGTGGGAGTTTCCTTTCTCTAAATGAATTTTTTTCCCCCTTAGTATATCATTATCTATGGTGTCTTGCATAGTAATACATCTGTCTTCGTCTATGTCAAACAACCTATTGACAAAAGCATCCATGGATACCTTATGAATTTCCTCAGCTAGATATTCATCTAGTTATCCCCAATACTTAGGAAGCACATTTTGATATCTTCCCATGTTCCAGGTGCTGTACCGGCAGCCCACACAACACAAAGATGAAGAAACTGCCTATAGGGGCGCCTGGGTGGCTCAGTCATTGAGCGTCTGCCTTTGGCTCAGGTCATGATCTCGGGGTCCTGGGATCGAGCCCCACATCGAGCCCCACATCGAGCCCCACATCGAGCTCCCCGCTCTGTGGGAAGCCTGCTTCTCCCTCACCCACTCCCCCTGCTTGTGTTCCCTCTCTCGCTGTGTCTCTCTCTGTCAAATAGATAAATAAAATCTTTAAAAAAAAAACTGCCTATAGCTTTCAGACCTTACATCCTAGGGAGAGAGGAAAGACACAGTCAAGAGACCATTCAGAACACAGCCAATATTGTGAGCATTGCCAGAGATGATTTAATGACCAGAAAGAAATATTCTAAACATGATACCTCCCTTCAAAGCCAGATTTTTATTGTTTGCTTAACTGCAGGGGGAAAAATAGACTACAGCAGAAGTAATAAATGAGAAATAACAAAATAGGAAAATTGAACAATAGTAAAGATGGCAGATGATTGAAAGCTCTAGCTAGTTGAAAGGTTCATGGGAGCAATTTTGGATTCTCACAGCTGAGTTGAAGATTGGAATAAGATACGCAAATAGAAGAGCCCTGCCTGGGTTGTTAAAAGGGTGAGGCCACCAGGAGCCGCCAGTTGATTTCTTTAAACCAGGATTCAGAGAAGATCCACACATTACATATGGTTGATTTGCCTCATAGTTTTTTTTATTTGTAGCAATTTACCAAGGCCCTTTTTCTTGCAGTCATTGGGTTTGACTGATCGCTTCCTGTGTGCTGTTTGTTTTATTACTCATAGCTTTGTGAACATAAGATCTTGATGTTTGTTAGATTTAGTTTGGATTTTATAGACAAAAATACTTCATAAGTGATGCTGTGTCTCCCTGTCAATTAAAAAGCACATAATATAGTGAGATTAAGAATTGTAACTGGATTTAGGTGATATAGGTTTGATCCCTCTTACAGATGCTCCCATTAATGTGTTAATTAATGGCATTAGCATTTGTTAATGATTATTACCTGGATTCATTATATCATGGGGGTTGCAAAATGATGATTACTTCATCCTACCATTCATCTTCATTTATTATTGGATGTCTACTATAAATATGTACTTTCAGTAATTATTTTCTTAGACTACAGTGCAATTCATATGGCAATGACTGAATAAATGTTTAATTCTTGCCCTTTATCGGTTTGCAGAGAAAAGGTATGCCCTAGCAACATCCAATGCTGATTATTAAAGGTTTTGTTAGTTTTAAGTATCAGTATGAACACTTGGTTTTTTGGTATATTTGGTTTGTTTGGTACTAACTGTTCAGTTCCCCGTTGAATAAAAGGACTTGATGCCCAGCTATGGGGAGCCTAGTTATCGGACAACCTCCAGCTCTCAGCTTCAGGAAAGCCTGACTCAGCTTTTGAGTACACCCAGCTTTATTTGGAAGGAAATCATCAGGTCCAGCCCACACTCAACAGAAGATTACAAGAGAGACGTGAATACTAGATCACTGGGGGCTGTCTTACAGGCTACCTGCCCACTGGGCAAGGTTCTGGGCCCAAGTGTTATGAAAAGAACATCCATTCATGGAGAACAATAGGGTGTGAAGTCCACTGGGCTGGGAGAGACTGGGAATGCCATGAAGACTGGGCATACTGAGAATCAGGATATGTCTCACAAATAGTGGTGTTTATAGTCTCTGAGACACTGTGGCTTCCATATCGTGCAGCGTTGTTTTTAGGCTCAGTATTGTGTTCCATTGGTCTATTGGTCATCCCTCTCCATTTACAATACTGAATCTATCCATTTCCATGACAACGGACTCAGGTGTATCTGTGAGAGGCAGAGAGGAATGAAGAGAACAAGGGAGAATATGGGCTCATTTTAAATACACCTGTATTTATGCCACAATCCTTTAAGGCTGCATGAGTCTTGGTTCTAGACTTGGAAAAGATGATGGCACAGAGGCTTAGAGCTATCAGAGCAGGTGAATCCAGGGAGAAAAATAAGGTGAAAGAAAGGAAAGAGAGAGAAGGAAACTGACCAGGGCACAGGGATGGAAGAGCACCTGGCTCTGGGGGTCCCAGACGAGGTGTGGCCACTCTCCGCTGACAAAATCCAAGGCAGAGAGACCAGCAGTGGTAAACAAGAAAGGAATGTTATTTCAGTGAGGCCAACGCTGGGAAGACTGTGGACATTGATAACATCACAAAGACTGTCCAAAGTGCTGAAAATATTTCTAGGTTTATATAAAGAAAATGTGAGACAAAGGTCGGCAGGCAGTAAAGGTCAGGCCGATCATTGTCTTGGGGTCAATCACCTAGGGTCCTGCTGGCTCAGGGAAGTCCTTATTGCTTGGGGAAGGGGGTAACCTGTTCCCATCACAGGATGCTTTGCCCACAGAGTCTTTTGCCTGAGTTAAGAGATAAGCTGGAAAGAAGAACTTAATCAATTAGAAAGTACAGACTGAGGTCAAAATGGGGTAGAGGAAATCCTCTTTCAAAACCTTGGGTTGGGAGGCAAAAAAACAGAAAACAAAACACCCAAAACTAAAACAACAAAAACACCTGTAGAATTGAGAGACGAATTAAACTGTGATGGACATGTCACCTTTTGTCCACTAGAGACACCCGTCCCCCCTGCAAACCAAGGGTCACCTAAATTCATTTTAAAAAGGGGGGAGGCACCTGGGTGGCTTAGTCAGTTAAGTGTCTGCTTTCGGCTCAGATCATGATCCCGGAGTCCTGGGATTGAGCCCCGATTGGGGCTCCCTGCTCAGCTGGCAATCTGCTTCTCTCTCTGCCCCTCACCCCGCTTGTGCTCTCCCTCTCTCTCTGAAATGCATAAATTAAAAAAAAAAAAAAAACTTAAAAAAAAAAAAAGACAATTTGGCCCTGGGTCGCTGGGGAAAGATCCACTCTGTCCTCTCTTCCCGTCGTGTTCATTGTGCATCCACAAGCGGGGGAATGGCATTGACTAGGAAAGTGCTCAAATCCTGCACCTCAGCTGAGGGACCACATCTCAGCCCGCCCTCCCAGTGCAGGGCCTGATGATTCCTCCTGCCTCCTCCATTATTTCCGGAGGCTTGAAGGGAGGTCGATGGACTGTGGCTGGTTTCAATAGCCCAGCCAATTTCAGCGTTTGATAACCTCCTGCTGGAAGTTTTGGACCCCCTCAGGCTGGGAGAAAAGCTGTGAGGCCTGTGCTTGCTCACTCACCACTAGGGGCCAGCGGCACGCCGGGCTTCCGCAGGACCTTGCGGTTTCATAGGCGATCCTGGAACTTGAAGGGGCCTAATGCGGCACACCGTCCGGAGGATTGATCAACGTTGCCATTCTAGATACAGCCACTAGGAGGCGATGCTGCCTTCCCCCAAAAAGTGAAATTTGAAAACTCCTTTTGTTCTTGTTTTTTTCCAGCTTTATTGAGCTGTAATTGATACATAACATTGCGTGAGTTTTAGGTGTACAAGGTACTGATTTGATTTATTTATTGCAAAATGATTACTACCATAGCTTTAGTTAACACTCCCATTACCTCATATAATTACCATTTCTTTTTTGTGGTGAGAACTTTTAAAATTTACTCTCTTGGCAACTTTCAGTATACAATACAGTATTGTTAACTATAGTCACCATGCTGTACATTAGATCCCCAGAACTTTTTTGTTTCTAACTGGAAGTTTGTGCCTTTTGACTGACATCTCTGTATTTCTCCCAGGCCCCCCAGCCCTGGCAAACATCATTCTACTCTGTTTCTTTTTTAGATTCTACATGTATGAGCATACACTATTTATCTTTCTCCCCCTGACTTATTTCATCTAATATAATTCCCTCAAGTTCCATCCGTGTTGTTACAAATGGCAGGATTTCCTTCTCTTTCATGACTGAATAGTAGTCATACATAATACACACACCCTATCTTCTTTATCCACTCATCTGTTGATGGACACTTCGGTTATTTCTATATGTTGGCTATTGTGAATAATGCTGCATTGAACATGGGAGTGCAGATATCTCTTTGAGGTCCTGATTTCATTTCCTTTGGTTATATACTCAGAAGTGAGATTGATAAAATATGATAGTTCTAGTTTTAATTTTTTGAGGAATCTCCATCCCGTTTTCTGTAGTGGCTGTACCAATTTATATTCCCACCAAGAGTGCACATCCAAATCCTCACCAACACTTAACCTCTTGTTGTTTGATGATAGCAATTCTAACAGGTGTGAGGTGATATCTCATTGTGGTTTTGGTTTGCATTTCCCTGATGATTAGTAGTGGAGTATCTTTTCATGTACCTATTGGCCATTTGTATGTCTTCTTTAGAAAAATATCTATTCGGTTCCTCTGACCATTTTTTAAAGGGATTTTTTTTTTTACTGTGTTGTATGAGTTCTTTATGTATTTGGATATTATCAATCTCACTTCTGGGTGTATAAACAAAGGAAATAGAAACAACCGAAGTGTCCATCAACAGATGAGTGGATAAAGAAGACATAGTGTGTGCATAAGACGTATAATTTGTGAATATTCTCTTATATTCTGTAGGTTACCTTTCATTTTGTTGTTTCCTTTGCTATGCAGAAGGAAACTATATTTTATATAGTCCTACTTGTTAGTTTTTGCTTTTGTTACTTGTCCTTTTGGTGTCGTATCCAAAAAAATCACTGGCAAGACCAATGTTAAGGAGCTTTTCCCCTATATCTTTTCCTATCTTTTCCAGGAGTTTTAAGGTTTCAGGTCTTTTGTTTAGTCTTTCATCCACTTTGAGTTAATTTTTGTGAGTGGCTTAAGAGGGAGATCCAATTCCATTCTTCTGAATGTGGTTATCCAGTTTCCCCAACACCATTTATGAAAGAGACTATCCTTTCCCCATTAAGAATTCTTGACAGCTTTGTCAAATAGTAGTTGGCTGTATATGCTTGAGTTTATTTCTGGGCTCTCAGTTCTGTTCCACTGGTCCATTTTTGTGCCAGTGCCATAATGTTTTGGTTACTTTATCTTTGTAGTATAGTTTGGAACCAGGAAGTGTGATACCTCTAACTTTTTTTTTTTTTTCCTCAGGATTGCTTTGGTTATTTGGGGTCTTTGGTAGTTTCATATTTTTAAAAATAAAATCAGCTCTCAGTCTTACACAATTCACAGCACTCAGCATACACCCTCCCCAGTGTCCATCACCCAGCCCCCGCCACCCCCCACCACTCTAGCAATCCTGTTTGTTTCCTGAGATTAAGAGTCTCTTATGGTTTGTGAATTGCGCAAGACTGATGAATCACAGACCTGTACCTCTGAAACAAATAATACATTATATGTTAAAAAAAAAAAAAAGATAGTAGGAAGGGAAAACTGAAGAGGGGAAATCGGAGGGGGAGACAAACTACTAGAGACTGTGGACTCTGAGAAACAAACTGAGGGTTTTAAAGGGAAGGGGGGTGGAGGGATGGCTTAGCCCAGTGACAGGTATTAAGGAGGGCACGTATTGCATGGAGCACTGGGTGTTATACTCAAACAATCATGGAACACTACATCAACAATAATAATGATAATAAAATAAAATAAAAATAAAATAAAATCAGCTCTCAATTTCATTGATCCTGTTTGTTATTTTCCTGGTCTCTATTTCATTCCTTCTGCTCTTTGTTATTTCCTTCCTTTGCCTAGCGTGAGCCTAGTTTGTTCTTCTTCTAGTTCCTTAAGGTGTGAACGCCTTAACATAGGCATTTTTCACTATAAACTGTTTTTGCTGCACCCTACAAGTTTTGATATGCTGTGTTTCATTTTTCTTTGTTTCAAGAATTTTTTTAAATTTCCCTTTGAATTTTAATTTTTTTTAAATTTCCGTTTTTTCTTTGATCCATTGGTTGTTCAGTTGTGTAATGTTTAATTTCCACATATTTGTTAATTTTCCAGCTTTCATCCTGTTATTGATTTCTAGTTTCATACCATTGTTTTTTTTTTTTTTTTTTAAAGATTTTATTTATTTGACAGAGAGAGAGAGCGAGAGCAGGAACACAAGCAGGGGGAGTGGGAGAGGGAGAAGCAGGCTTCCTGCCAAGCAGGGAGCCCGATGTGGGACTCAATCCCAGGACCCCGGGATCATGACCTGAGCCAAAGGCAGATGCTTAACGACTGAGCCACCCAGGCGCCCAGTTTCATACCATTGTGGTTGGGAAAGATATTTAGTATGATTTCAATCTTCTTAAATTTGCTAAGACTTGTTTTGTGATGTATCATATGATCTATCCTGAAAAACATGCCACATGTGCTTGAGAAGAATGTGTTGGATAGAATGTTCTATATATCTCTATAAGGTTCATTTGGTCTAAAATATAGTTCAAGTCTAATGTTTCCTTAGTCATTTTCTGTCTGGATGATCTGTCCATTGTTGAAAGTGGAGTATTAAAGTCCCCTACTATCACTGAATTGTTGTCTGTTTCTATCTTCAGATCTGTTAGTATTTGATTAATATATTTAGGTGTTTGATGTTTGATATGATATATATAATTGTTATATCTTCATGATGAATTGATCCCTTTATGATTATATACTGCCCCTCTTTGTCTCGTTACCATTTAGCTTAAAATCTATTTTGTCTGATGTAAGTATAGCTAGTCCTTCTCTCTTTTGATTTCCACTTGCACAGAATATCTTTTTCCATCCTTCACTTTGAGCTTATGTGTGTCTTTAAAGCTGATGTGAGTCTCTGGTAGGTAGCATATAGTTGGGCCTTGTTTTTTTAATCTATCCAACCTCTCTATACCTTTTGATTGGAGAATTTAATTCATTTACATGAGTAATTATTGATAGGTAAGGACTTACTAATGCAATCTTAACTGTTTTCTGGCTTTTTTATACTTCCCTTGTTCCCATCTTTCTCTCTTACTGCCTTCCTCTGTGAATTGATGATTTTCTGTAGTGGTATGCTTTGACTCCCTTCTCTTTATCTTTTGCGAATCTACTATAGATTTTTGCTTTCTGGTTACCATGAGGCTTTTGTAAATATCTTTTACCTATGACCACATTTTATGCTGATAACAAGTTTTATTCACATACAGAAACTCTACCCATTTACTCCCCATTTTATGTTTTTGATGTCACAATTGACCTCCTTTTATGCAGTGTATTCATTAACAGATTACAGCCATACCTCATTTTGTTGCACTCCACTTTATTGTGCTTCACAGATACTGTTTTTTCTACAAATTGAAGATTTGTGGCAACCCTACCTTGAGCAAGTCTATTGGTGCCATTTTTCCAACAGCCTTTGCCCACTTCACATCTCTGTGTCATATTTTGGTGATCTTCACAGTATCTCAAGCTTTCTCATTATTATTATATTTTTATGGTGATCTATGATCTTGCTAAAAGCTCAGATAATGGTCAGCATTTTTAGCAATATTTTTAAGTTATGTACATTTTTTATTTTTTTATTTTAATTTTCTTTTCTTTTATTATGTTACGTTAATCACCGTACATCAGTTTTTTTAAAGATTTTTTCTTTTTTTTAATGTGAGAGAGAGAATGAGATAGAGAGAGCATGAGAGGGGGGAGGGTCAGAGGGAGAAGCAGACTCCCTGCTGAGCAGGGAGCCTGATGCGGGATTCGATTCCAGGACTCCAGGATCATGACCTGAGCCGAAGGCAGTCGCCTAACCAACTGAGCCACCCAGGCGCCCTATGTACATTTTTTTTAGATACAATGCTATTGCACACTTAATAGACTACAGTATAGACATAACCTTTATATGCACTGGGAAACCAAAAAATTCATTTGACTCACTTTCTTGTAATATTTGCTTTATTGCCTTGGTCTGGACCTGAACCTGCAACATCTCTGAGGCATGCCTGTATTGTAGCTATTGTTATTTTTAATATGTTCAACCTTTATACTAGAGTTAAGAGATTAGCACACCATCATATTAGAGTATTCTGAATTTGACCATGTATGTGTGTGTGTATTTTCATATGTTTTCATGCTACTCATTAGTGCCCTTTCATTTGAGCTTGAAGAACTCCTTTCAGCATTTCTGGCAAGGCAGGTCAAGTGGCGATGCTCTCTCTCAGCTTTTGCTTATCTGGGAATACCTTTATCTCTCATTTCTGAAGGATAACTTTACCAGATGGAGTATTCTTGATTGGCAGCTTTTTCTTTCAGAACTTTGAACATATCATCCCGCTCTCTCCTAACCTATAATGGTTCTGCTGATAGTCTATGTGGGTTCTCTTGTAAGTGAGGTTTCTTTTTCTCTTACTGCTTTTAAGATTCTCTCTCTTTGATTTTTGACACCTTTATTCTAATGCATCTTGGAGAACATCTTTTTAGGTTGAATTTGTTTGGGGTCCTATGAGCTTCCTGAACTTGGATTGACAGATCCCTCCACCAGATTTGGGAGTTCTCAGCCATTATTTCTTTAAATAAACTTTCTGGCCCCTCTGGTTCTCCAATAATTTGCAGATTGCTTCTCTTCTATCAAGAGAAAGCTTTCTTCACACTTTTATTCTTCTGCCTTTGTCCTCCTCTGAAATTCTCCTTTCTTTTTTCCTGCTTGATTCATTCTGCTGTTGGTGCTCTCTGTTGCCTTTTTCATTTTATTCACTGCATTCTTTATCTCAAGAATTTCTGTTTGGTCCTGTTTTATGTTTTCTCTCTCTTTATTACACTTCTCATTTGGTCACACATTGTTTTTCTGATTTCCTTGAATTATCTTTCTGTGTTTTCTTGTAGCTCACTGAGCTTCCTTGAAATAGCTGTTTTGAATTCTTAATCAGGTAAATCACAGATCTCTCTATGGGGTTAGTTACTGAAAGATTATTGTGCTCCTTTGGTGGTATCATGTTTTCTTGATTTTTCATGTTCTTTACAGTTTTGCATTGCTATCTTCTCATCTGAAATGAGTCACTTTTCTCCAGTCTTTACTAGCTGCTCTTGGGAGAGAAATGCCTTGTTAGCTCTGCTAGAGATTCTGAAGCTCTCTCAAACTTCTAAGGGTACACCTGCTTCATGCTTCTTGCTCCCTCTTGTGGCAGAAGTCCTAAGTTTGTATGCTTTCTCTGGATCCTGCAGTGAACCTGGCCTAGCCCTGACGGCTTCTCCTTTGCTTTCCCAAAAGGTGGCACTAAAGCTCAAGTTTATGGTTTCTGGCTTGCAGATTCGAGCTGGCTTTCTGTGTATGCTCATTAGCCATCTGCCAAAGCTTGTTCTTGCTCCCCAGTAGGGAGAGAGCCTCCTTGTTGGCATCCTGCACAGCTGGGGAGTGCTAACTACGTCACTCTCGCTCCCCACTCCCACTCCAGAGAAATCACATGCCAAGATCTGGGCCCCAAGCTGTGCTCTCCTAGGGGAGGGATGGTGAAGGTAAAGTCAAGCTGTTTTCTTGCTCTCTCTAGTGCATCCAAATTTGTTTGTTTTCCTCCAACGTTGTGCTAGAACTTCTTCAGAAACCTGGACTTCCACAAAGGCTCTTTTTGTCTGTTGGGGATTATCTAAGACAGTGTTTTCCAGGGGCTCCAGGACCACAGCTGAGAGGCTGGCTCATGGACCATTATAGGGTCCACAGTCAGGACGCAGGAATATATATGCCTATTACGTGACACAAAGGTGAGCAAGACTTCTCCTGGGTCCCTTAGCGTATGGTGCTGCATCCCACAGCTCCCACAAGGCACTTTTGCCTGTGGATGGCTGTTAAATTAACGTCGTTGAGGGGGCAGACAAAAATGTGGGAAAATCTTATTCCACCATGATGCTGATGTCACTTCTCTGAAAATTCATTTTGGACCAGTCTGCCTAACAGTGTCTGCTGGAGAAGGTAAAAGGAAAGAGTAGAGGGCAAATCTTTGTAATGTCGGGGGGGAAAAAATCAAGAGCCAGAAACAACTTCTGAAGGCATGGCCACTGATGACCATTTCAGCCACAGGTGATCTAAAGGAAAGGATGAATAATATATTAAAATAAGATAAACCCAGGAAGAGGAAGAAATGGAATTTTAATAATTTAATCCTTTTCATATGATTTTTTACATGATAAAGATTCATTCATTCAACAAACAAGTATTTATTAAGCACTTACTATACTTAAGACACTGTTCTGGGAACTTCAAATACATAAGTAAACAAAAAAATGTATGTCTCCATGGAGCTCACATTTAATGATAACACATGCTTAGTGTAAAACATTTAGAAAATACTGAACCTTGTAAGGAAGAAAAGAAAAATATTCTCTCACTCCACCATCAAAAGACAGTCAGAGTTGATATTTTGTTGCATTTTCTTTTTGCTCACTTTTGTTATCCCTATACTCACACATCTATGTAATTTAAAAATTGGAGATTTCATTGTACCCCTGACCTACATAATACTATACAACTTGTGAAAGGATATGAACTGTCAAACTTTCTTTATAAAAATGGCCAAACATCTTTCCAGAAATACTGTTAGTCAGTTGTCTGAAAGTTATTAGACTTTAAAATCAACAGGACTTGGGGGGCACTTGGCTGGCTCAGTCAGTACAGCATATGACTCTTGCTCTTGGGGTTGTAGGTTCGAGCCCCACGTTGGATGTAGAGATTAAAAAGAAAATCTTTAAAAAAAAAAAATCAACAGGACTTGGTAATATATCAGTTAGATTTGTGTGTGTGTGAGAGAGAAAAGTGGGGGAAAAAGTGCTTCAGGTTTATGAGTTGTTCTACTAATGGGTAGATGTAGGTATCAATAACCAAGATTATAATTTCAGTGAGGGGAATAAAACCAATGTACAGATGTGGTTTTGAGGTACCCTAGGAGCATCCCAACAGAGACACCAGCCTGGAGCTGAATATCAATGCCTAAGCTGGAGATACAGGTGTGGATTGTGTATTAAGAAAGACCAAGAGGGCAACCCTTTCGGGTCCCCTCCCTCCTCTGGAGCTTTGTACTATTACTTTGCTATCAATAATAAACCTTGAAAAAAAAAAAAAAGAAAGACCAAGAGTGAGATCACCTACCTCAAGTGTGTGGAATAAGAAGAGGATAGAAGCTGAGTTCCAGGGAATTCCCACTATCCCAAAGACTTGGTCTGGGTCTTCCCAGTCTAGGGGAGCCTGAGATGGCTAAGATGGATCTAGGATGTTCCAGAGTTTTCACCTGCTTTAGCATGCACCTAAGATGGCTTTATAATTCTCTGATTGGGTCATCCCTTGGGTTTATCCCTAATAAAATGGGTTCACGGAGTCAAAAGCTGAGGCATGGATTTCCCGTTTATTTGTTCCCCACTCCCTTCCTCGTTATATGCACATTCCTTGAATTCAGCTTAGATTTTTCCATATGAGAATTTTTAATCATGCTAGGAAAGCCTGAGGGAGAGTCATGCACTGGCAGTTTAGTGAAAGCACTGCAAAGTCTCAAAATGATGTGTAGAATGGAACTTTAAGAGTCATAATACAAAACTCATATTCTGGTACCTTGACTTTCAGAAGCCAAGTGAATCATTCTCAAAAGAGTTTAGTTTAAAAACAAATGTCAACATACATTTGTTGACTGCTCTGAACCAACTACTGTCCTAGGCTCTAGAATTGGTGCCAGAGGAGGCGGGAGGCCCTTCTGAAGCAAAGCTTCCTATACCTGAGAGGTCTCACCCATAGAGCTGCAGTGACAGGAAGGGAAGATGGTAATTCTACAACTTTACATTTTTGTCCCTTCTTGCACTATAAATTAATATCTTCTTTTTTTCTTTTCATTTTTAATTTTTTGGGGTTTTTTTTTAAAGATTTTTTTTATTTGTCAGAGAGAGAGCACAAGCAGGGGTAAGAGGCAGAGGAAGAAGCAGGCTCCCCCCATTGAGCAGGGAGCCCGATGCCGGACTCAATCCCAGGACCCTGGGATCACGACCTGAGCCGAAGGCAGACATTTAACTAACTGAGCCACCCAGGCGTCCCTTTTTTTTTTTTTCTTTGAGAGGGAGAGAGGTGGGAAGAGGGGCAGAAGGAGAGGGAGAGAGAGAATCTTAAGCAGGCTCCATGCCCAATGCAGAGCCTAATGCGGGGCTCGATCTCACAACCCTGAGATCATGACCTGAGCCAAAATCAAGAGAGAAACACTTAACCAACTGAGCCACCCAGGTGTCCCTTAATATATTCTTTACAAAAAGTCCTGTCATTTATCTTTTGAAAAGCATAACTATTGCATTATATTTTAATTTGTGAAAAAGCAGAAATTTATTAAATATTTTAAATTTTAGAAATTTTAAATTTTTAGAAACTTGTTTTGGGATTTCTTGATTTTTTTAACATACCAGGAACCTCCAAAAATGAAAGTGGCCATGCCCTGTTGATTTCTGAGAGACCACAGGTAAGACATATTATCAATCCTCAAGAAAATTCCAATCTCAGGGAGAGAGAGACATATGAATAGACCATTTCAGTAGTATGTGAACCCTATGCACAAATAGGGTTCTTTTTTTTTTTTAAAGATTTTATTTATTTATTAGAGAGGGAGGGAGAGAGAAACAGCATGAGAAGGGAGAGGGTCAGAGGGAGAAGCAGGCTCCCCGCTGAGCCAGGAGCCCGATGTGGGACTCAATCCCAGGACTCCGGGATCATGACCCGAGCCGAAGGCAGTTGCTTAACCAACTGAGCCACCCAGGCGCCCCTCTTTTTTTTTTTTTTTTTTTAAGATTTATTTATTTGACGGAGAGAGTGAGAGAGCACAAGCAGGGGGAGCAGCAGCAGAAGAGGGAGAAGCAGTCTCCATGCTGAACAGGGAGCCGATGCGGGGCTCAATCCCAGGACCCTGGGATCAGGACCTGAGCCAAAGGTAGACGCTTAACAACTGAGCCACCCAGGTGCCCCAATAGGGTTCTTTCTTAAGCCCTATGTACAAATCTTTCAAGAAAAACCAATGGCAACAACAACAATAATGGTTAGATCAGAAACAGATCCTAAATTGCAGTGCTGAGTTCTGGTCACCAACTTTTTTTTTTTTTTTTTTTAAGATTTATTTATGAGGGAGAGAGAAAGAGAGATAGAGGGAGGGAGGGAGAGCACATGAGTGCATGAGCCAGGGGAGGAGCAGAGGGAGAAGGAGAGAGAGCTCCACTGAGCATGGAGCCCAACACAGGGCTGGATCTTATGACCCAGAGATCAGACCTGAGCCCAAATCAAGAGTCAGACACTCAGTGGACTGAGCCACCCAGGTGCCCCTGGTCACCAACTTCTATTAATCCTGTCGATGCTACTCGGATGTTACTATGTCCAAGATCCATTTCAAATCTTTTCCATTTTGTTCTGTGATAGGCAGCTTCTAAGATTGCTCCCAGTGATCATTCCTCCCAGCATGTACTTTCTTCTGGCTGTGGGCTACACCTGGTGACTTGCTTCTAACAAACAAGAGACAGCAACAGTTGTGGAATGTCACTTCTGAGATTAGGTTACAAAATGACTTTGGCTTCTGTCTTGCTCACTTTCTCTTGCTCTCTCTGATGGAATCTGTCAGTAACCTATGGTGAGCCCCACATGGAGGGAGGCCTTGCAAAGAAAACTGAAGTCTTCAGTCTAATAGCCCAGGAGGAACTAATTCTGTCAACAACCATCTGCCCCAAGTGACCTTGGAAGCAGATCTTCCCCCAGCCAACCCCTGAGATCATAGCAGCCCCAGCTGACTTCTTGATTAGAACCCTGTGAGACACCCTGAAAACCCAGCTAAGTAACATCCACACTCTTGACTCACAGAAACCGTGAAATAATAATATTGTTTTAAGCCACAACATTTGGGGGCAATTTGTTACACAGCCTTAAATAACTAATACAGCTTCCAATCTCAAACTTCTCCTCCCCAACACACACACACACACACACACACACACACACACACAACTTCTCCTAATTTTGGCTTTTAGTGGATAAACTGGCCACCTATTTCATGGAGAAAATAGAGGTTTTCAGTTATGTAGGAATATCAACTTTTGGTAGCAAATCTATACTCCTAAGAGCATCTAATCTATTAATCCTTCCAGTGATAATAGAAGAGATGTCCTTCCATCTAAGGCTGATTCATTCACATATCTTCTGAACTTCATTTTTTTCTAGTCTCTTCCTCTCTTATACAATTAGCCCCCCTTTTCCTCCTGTATTTTTATCATCTTTCTCTACTGGATCCTTCACCAACAGCATTTAAATTGCTTAAGTATCTCCCATCCCAAAATACAAAACTTAAAACTGGCTTGACATATCACCCTCTATAGGTACTCCTTTCTCTCCTCCCTCATTTTTTAATGCAAGTTCTATCATTATTATCTCATTTTATTTTCCTAATTATTCCTTAACCTACTTGGATATAGACTTCTCACCACCACTACCTTCCACAGAACTTAACTAAAAACTGTTCTTGCTAAGGTCTTCTACCAAAGACATCCATGATGCCAAATCTAATGGACCAATCATTCCTAATCTTTATTTAGCTTGTCCACTTGGCAGCATATGGCACTGCTGATCATAACCTCTCTTTTAAAACGTTGACCTCCTCGATGTCATACTCATCTGGTTTTCCTCCTTTCTCCAGCAGCCATGCTGTCCTTTCAGGTTCTTCCCTTGTACTCAACCCATAAACACTGATACTTCTCAGGGATAAAGTTCTACGCTCTCTTCTATCCTGATGCTGTGCACCAAGAGTCCAAACTCAAATGGTTTAGAAACAAAGCAAGTAAAAATGAATGATGTGATTCAGATCTAAGACATTAGAAAGTGATGAAAACTATGAACTAGATAGCTCAAATTTCATACAGAGAGGGCAGTCTCCCTTTGGCCTAACCCAATTGTTGTTGTATCGGAAAGTAGTCCTATATACTGGAATTTCCAAAAAGCCTATTTCTATGTGCAATTTCTTCATCTTAAAAATCAGTGTGGGAATAATGATGATAATGTTAAAACACCAGTAGTCCAATTCAAACTATAAGCTGTTGTCTATCATCCTTGCAGATTCTCCTTAAACAATCTCATCTGGGGACTTCTAAAGAGGATGGCAGAGTAGAAGGACCTTAAATTCATCTTGTCCCATGGATACAACTAGATAACACTTGCACCAGAGCAAACAACACAGAAAAGGTCCCAAAGATTGGCTGAACAAACTCCACACTTAAATGAAGAGAAGAAGCCACATCGAAGAGGTTAGGAAGGGCCAGGACTTTGTGGTAACCTAAACCCTGTGGGTCTGATCACTGGAGGGAGGGAACCTCAGGCATTGAGGCAGGTAAGAAACAGACTAGCATATTGGGAAATCTACAAAGGGAAAAGAAATCCCCATAGCATTTGGCTTTGAAAATTAGAGGGGCCAAATTTCATGAGTGCTTACAACAAGTGGGACTCAAACCCTGGAACTTTAAAAATCAGTAGGGCTTGGCTCTGAGAGAATGCAGAGGGCAATAGGAAGCTGAGACCCTGCCCTTAAAGAAACAGCACAGCAAACAGCCTGTGGAGAAGCAGCAGTTTGAAAGGGACCTGAGGTTTATGGGAGGAAGAGTTAATTACTAATCTCAGAGTTCGTTTATTTTTTGTTATTTTTTTTTAAGTAGGCTCTATGCGCAGCATGGGGCTTGAACTCATGACCCTGAGATCAAGAGTTGCATGTTCTACTGACTGAGCAGGGACTTCTCTAGGAATAAAGGAATTTCCCTCCCTCACCCCTCATCATAAACAGAGCCACCTGCAGGAACCAGCACAGTGCTGGCACTCACTACCGAACTTGCTTACACTGCACCCTCCGCCCCCCCCTTCCCCCCAAGCCAGACCCGCCTCAGTCCTGGTGCTGTGGAGCCCCTCCCCCAGAAGACCCCTGCAAACTGTGTCTCTTGACCACCCGAGGAGGATGTGCCCATGAAAGGAAGTGGCATGATATATTCTAAGTGCTGAAAGGGAAAAATCTACAGCCAATAATACTCCATCCAGCAAGGCTATCATTCAGAATAGGAGAAAGAGTTTCTCAGACAAACAAAAACTAAAGGAGTCAGATGACCACTAAACCAGCCCTACAAGAAATACGAAAGGGGACTCTGTGAGTGGAAAGGAAAGATGAGTGAGAGTATGAGAAGAAGGAAACACAAAAGCAGTAAAAATACGTATTTCTGTAAAACATCAGTCAAGGATTCACAAAAGGGTGAGAATATGACAAATACCTAAAATGTTGGGGGGAGAGGAGTAAAGAATGTGTCAAACTTAAGTGACCATCAACTTAATATAGACTGCCATATGCAGATGTTATATACAAACCTAATGGTAACCACAAATCGAAAAACTCCTAATAGATATACAAAGAATAAAGAGAAAGGAATCAACATTTATCACTAAAGAAAACCAGCAAACCATGAAAGAAAGAGAAGAAAGGATCAGAGAAAAACTACAAAAACAAGTAACAGAATAGCAATAAATATATATCAGTAATTACTTTGAATGTAAATGGACTAAATGTTCCAATCAAAACACATAGGATGACAAAGTGGATAAAAAAACAAGACCCATCTGTATGCTGCCTACAAGAGACTCATTTCAAACCTAAAGACACCTGTAGATTGAGGGGATGGAGAAACATTTATCATGCAAAAGATAGGCCAGAGTAGCAATACTTCTATGAGACAAAATAGATTTTAAAACAAAGACTGTAAAAAGAGACAAAGAAGGACACTGTATAATAATAAAGGTGACAATCCAACAAGAAAATATAACAATTGTAAATATTTATTCACCCAAAATGGGAGCACCCAACATAAAACAGTTAATAACAAACATAAAAGAACTAATTGATAGTAATACAATAATAGTAGGGGATTTTAACACCCCAATTTCATCAATGGACAGATCATCCAAATAGAAAACCAACAAGGAAACAGTGGCTTTGAATGATGCACTGGACCAGATGGATTTAAAAGATATTCGGAGCATTTGATTCTAAAACAGCAAAATACACATTCTGTTCAAGCGCACATGGAACATTCTCCAGAAAAGATCACGTATTAGGCCACAAAACAAGTCTCAACAGATTGAAAAAGATCAAAGTCATACCATGCATTTTTTTCTGACCACAACACTATGAAACTAAGGATCAACCACAAGAAAAAATCTGGAAAGACCACAAATACATGGAGGTTAAATAACATGCTACTGAACAATGAATGGGTCAACCAGAAATAAAAAAGTACATGGAAACAAATGAAAATGAAAACACAATGGTCCCAAACCTCTGGGATGCAGTGAAAGCGGTTCTAAGAGGGAAGTATATAGCATACAGGCCTACTTCAAGAAGCAAGAAAAATCTCAAACAACCTAACCTTACACCTAAAGGAGCTAGGAAAAGAACAACAAACAAAACCCAAAACCAGCAGAAGGAAGGAAATAATAAAGATTAGAGCAGAAATAAATGATATAGAAACTAAAAAAAACAATAGACCAGATCAAAGAAACCAGGAGCTCGTTCTTTGAAAAGATCAGCAAAACTGATAAACTTCTAGCCAGACTCATTGAAAGGGGGGGAGGGGGGAGGGCTCAAATAAACAAAATCACAAATAAAAGAGGAGAAATAACAACCAACACCACAGAAATACAAACAAGTGTAAGAGAATATTATGAAAACCTATATGCCAACAAACTGGACAACCTAGAAGAAATGGATCAATTCCTAGAAACTTATAAACTACCAAAACTGAGGCAGGAAGAAATAGAAAATTTGAACATACTGATAACTAGCAAGGAAGATTGGATTAGTAATCAAAACACTCCCGACAAACAAAAGTCCAGGACCAGATGGCTTCACAGGCGAATTCCACCAAACATTTAAAAAAGAGTTAATACCTATTCTCAAACTGTTCCAAAAAACAGAATGAAAACTTCCAAATTCATTTTATGAGGCCAGTATCATCCTGATAACCAAAACCAGATAAAGATACACCAAGAAAACTACAGGCTAATTTCTCTGATGAACATAGATGTAAAAATCCTCACCAAAATACTAGCAAACTGAATCCAACAATACATTTTAAAATATCATTTACCATGATCAAGTGGGATTTATTTCCAGGTTGCAAGCGTGGTTTAATATTTGCAAACTAATCAACATAATACATCACATCAATAGAAAAAGGATAAAAACCATATGATCATTTTGATACAGAAGAAGCATTCAGCAAAAAACAATACCCATTCATGATAAATGCCTTCAACAAAGTAGGTTTAGAGGGAGAACATACCTCAACATAATAAAGGCCATCTATGAAAAACCCACAGCAAATATCATACTCAAAGGGGAAAAAACTGAGAGCTTTTCCCCTAAGGTCAGGGACAAGATAAGGATGTCCACTTTCACCACTTTTATTCAACATAGTACTGGAAGTCCTAGCCAGAGCAATCAGACAACAAAAAGAAATAAAAGGAATCCAAATCAGTAAGGAAGAAGTAAAACCATCACTATTTGCAGATGACATGATACTCTATATAGAAAAACCAAAAGACTCCACCAAAAAAATACTAGAAGTGATAAATGAATTCAGTAAAGTTGCAGGATACAAAATCAATGGGCAGAAATCTGTTGCATTTCTATACACTAATAATGAAGCAGCAGAGAGATTAAGAAAACAATCCCATTTACAATTGTACCAAAAATAATAAGATACCTTGGAATAAACCTATTAAAGAGGTAAACAACCTGTATCCTGAAAACTATAAAACACTGATGAAAGAAATTGAAGACAACACAAATAAATGGAAAAACATACCGTGCTCAAGTATTAATTGGGAGAACAAATATTGTTTAAATGCCTATACTACCCAAAGCAATCTACAGATTTAATGCAATCCCTGTCAAAATACCAACAGCATTTCTCACAGAACTAGAACAAACAATCCTCAAGTTTATGTGGAACCACAAAAGACCCGATAGCCAAGGAATTTTGAAAAGGGAAGTTGGAGGCATCACGATTCCGGACTTCAAGTTATATTACAAAGCTGTAATAATCAAAATAGTATGGTACCGGCACAAAAATAGACATATAGTTCAATAGAACAAAATAGAAAACCCAATTATATGGTCAATCAATCTCGACAAAGCAGGGAAGAATATCCAATGGGAAAAAGACAGTCTTTTCCACAATTGGTGTTGGGAAAACTGGTCAGAAACATGTAAAAGAATAAAACTGGACTACTTTTTCACACCTTACACAAAAATAGACTCAAAATGGATGAAAGACCTAACTGTGAGACCTGAAACCATAAAAATCCTAGAAGAGAGCATAGGCAGTACCAGAGACTCACCTTAGCTTTAGAGACACACAGTGGCTATAGCAACATTTATCTAGATATGTCTCCTGCGGCAAGGGAAGAAAAAGCAAAAATTAGCTATTGGGACTACATCAAAATAAAAAGCTTCTGCACAGCGAAGGAAACAAAAAAACTAAAAGGAAATTTACTGAATAGAGAAGATATTTGTAAATAACATACTCAATAGAGTTAGTATCCATAGAAAGAACTTCATACAACTCAACACCAAAAAATCCAAATAATCCAATTGAAAAATGGGTAGAAGACATGGACAGTTCTCCAGACATTTCTACATAGATGGCCAACAGACACATGAAAAGATGTTTAATATCAGCCATTATCAGGGAAGTGCTAATTAAAACCACATAGAGATATCACCTAACATCTGTCAGAACGGCTAAAATCAAAAACACAAGAAACAGGTGTTGGCGAGAGTGTGGAGAAAAAGGAACCCTCTTGCACTGTTGGTAGAAATGCAAACTGGTGCAGGCACTCTGAAAAACACTACAGAGGTTCCTCAAAAAGTTAAAAATAGAACTATGCTACAATTCAGGAATCACACCATTGGGTATTTACCCAAAGAATACAAAAACACTAATTCAAAGGGATACATGCACCCCTATGTTTATAGCAGCATTATTTACAATAGCCAAATTATGGAAGTAACCCAAGTGTCCATCAATAGATAAAAGGATAAAGAAGTGGTATATGTATATACAATGACCTATTATTCAGCCATTTAAAAAAATGAAATCTTGTCATTTGCAAGGACATGGATAGAGCTTGAGAGTATAACGCTAAGTGAAATATGTCTGTCAGAGAAAGACAAATACCATATAATTTCACTCATATGTGGAATTTAATAAGCAAAGGAAAAAAGAGACAAACCAAGAAAAAGATTCTTAACTCTAACTATAGAAAACAAACTGATGGTTACCAAAGAGAAGGTGGGTGGGGGGATGGGTGAAATAGATGATGGGGATTAAGGAGTGTACTTTTCATCATGAGCACTGGCTGATGTATGGAATTACTGAATCACTATATGGTACACCTGAAACTAATATAACACTGTATGTTAACTATATTGGGATTAAAATCTAAATTAATTAATCAATTAATTTTGCATTAGGATGGATGAAAAAAAAATCTGTTTCCAAGGCTTCGATACCCACTTTATGCTAAAACTTTCCAAATCCCTAATACTAGCTCTCTCCCCTAAATGCTATACAGGTCCATATATAAAACGACTTGTTGACATCATCTGCATTTAGTTGTCTCCTTAAAATGATCTCTTCCCTCCCCATTTCCTCCACTTATATTCTCCATTTTGGTAAAATTGTTCCAACAATCCATTCAAGCCAGAAATCTAGGAGCCATTCTTGAGTGTTCTTTTCTCTCACCATGAATACATCCAACATGTATTTAGTACCCATGACATGCTTTCCAGCCAATGTTGATCCTATTTCTGGATTCCATCCGATTCTCTAATCCCATTTGCCACCATGATTTCATCTACATTACTAATAGCCTCCCACTGGTCTCTACTCCTTGCATCTTCTCCCATTTAGTCTATCGTCCATACTAGGGCTAGAATTCTCTTTAAAAAAGTAAATCTCAAAATGTCACTATTCTGCTCAACCTTCAAGGTTTCCGTTTGCGATTAAAAGAAAATCTATCATCTTTACAAGGCCCCTGGGGGGCTGTCTCACGAGCATTCTTTTAGTTCTCAAAATGCTATAATCTTGTTGCCTCTGAATGTGCTGTACACTTGGTTAAGAACACTCAGACTTCATATTGCTTCTTACAGGTCACTAGCTTTCCTTGACTCTCCCACCCCCACCCCAGATTACCTTGTTCTTCACATCTCCTAACACTCAGAACTCTGCACCCAGGCAATTAACTGTACAAAGTATCTATCTACTATCTACTCTATTAGACTAAGATTAGGAAGGCAGAAACCACATACCCCTTGTTCACCCTTAAACAGTGCCTAACACAGCGTTGGCTCTCTAAATAAGTGTCTGTTGAAATAATGATTACACTCACTCCTGCATATAGCCAGCTATTTGAGTCTTCCCCTAATTCCCCACTCTGTTTTCTTCTGAGAAAAAAAGGAAATCTCAACCTGTTATCCTCCGAAAGCATTTTTTTCCCCAGATGAATGAGTGAATGACCCAGCCAAGTGAGGCTGATTGTAAGTCACTGGCCTCTTTAAGCGCGGGGCTTGGGAGTGGAGAGCTGTAGTAATAGCATCATGTGTAAATAATCGGAGTAGATCCAGGTTCTGAGCCCAGCAAACACGTGCTGCCTGCCGAGCGTGGAGAGGGCGGGCACCCGGAGGAAGGTCCCAGGCGGCCGGAACGTGCTCGCGCCCGTGGCCGCCGCCCGCGGCGCGGCCGCCCGGGTCTCGGAGCGAGCGCACGTGCGCCGGCCAGACCCAGTGGAGGCGGTGTCCGGGCACTCGCGAGGAAATGGAGGGCGAGGCGCTGTTTGGGGGTAGGAAACAGTGTGGGCTGAGTTTCGCCCCGAGAGGGGAGAGCGAGGAAGGAGAGGCTCTGAGGGCCGGAGAGGAGACAGGGAGGATCCCGAGCTAGGTAAGGCTGGCCGACCTAAAGCTTGGGGGGAAAGGGGGCGGGGCTGGAGGAGTCGCCGAATAAAAGAGCACCCGGATCGCGTTGCGCGCTTATTCCGAGGTCCGGGTCGGAAGCACTCACACCTGGAGCCCCGCGGTAGGGGGTGGGTGGAGAGGCGGTGGTTTAGGATCCCCGCCCCGGGTACGGCCTGGCTCAGAGCTGGCCCAGCTCCCCCTTTGCCGGACTTTCTCTTCCTCGCGGTAGCGGCCGCCGCCGCGGCCTCACCATCGCCCAAGCCAAACCCCTCGGTAGACTCCGCCCGCCACTAGTGGGGGCGGGTGGGGTTGTGGCCCGTGTTCTCAGTGGTCGACGCTTGGTCGGCGTCAGCCGGAGCCCGGCGCGGTGACGCGGCACGTCGACGTACGTGACGCGCAGGCTCGGGCCGCTCCTCCTTCCCTGAGTGAGTGCCGGCCCGGTTGGGGCGGGGGAGAAGAGGGAGGGCGGGGGAGGGAGAGGCGACCCGGGAGTCGTTGTGGGCCGCGGGCCGGACCGGGTCCCGGGGCGGCGGGAGCCAGGGCCTGGCAGAAGGGCTTGGCGGGCCGTTAGAGGGCCGCCACGGCTGTCGGGTCCCTTCCTCTGCCGGACTTGCGCGCCCCGGCGCCCGGAGCCACCGGCGCTCTGCCCACCCCGCTTCAGCTCGCGTCTCCCGACTCCAATTAGGTCAGGCTCGGAGTCCCGCGGCCGCGGCTCCGGCCCCCTACGCGCGGCGGCCACCCGGCTCGCCTTTCTTTCTTCCCTCGCCTTCCTCTCCTCTTGCCTCACCCTCCCCCCTTCTTTTCACGTAGCTGGGGTTTTGCTTTTTGTTGTTTTAAGCTTTAGGGGTTTTGTGCCTCAGCCCGAGCTCATGGGTGTACATTATCATGCTCCTCTTTTGTAGAGCAGCCCGACGGCCATGGAGGCCGAAGAGACGATGGAATGCCTTCAGGAGTTCCCGGAACATCATAAAATGATCCTGGACCGATTGAATGAACAGCGGGAGCAGGATCGGTTTACTGACATCACCCTGATTGTCGACGGTGGGTAGGGTGGTGGGTAGAGCAGCGAATTTGTGGCTTCCGTTCTTATCTCCCCTTCCCCCACCCGCCTTTTATACCCACCCTCTATGGCCTGTGCCTTTTGAGTGTGCGCTGGGACCTGGGTGGGGGACTTGTCAGTGTCCACTCACGTAGACCATGTTGTAGAAGGCTAGTTGGCTAGTCACGCTTTCAACATAATCATCGCATCTTAACTTTTTTGCAGCCTTCTTAAGTTTTCCCATTGCACACAGGAGTGCAAGATGATGGTTTTGGAGATAGGGAGGATATCTCTAAATGTTTGGATAATAGCCTTCTATTCATAAGCTGCTTTGAGGAGCCTTTCACAGCAATCATTTGGGAAGTGTTGATTCTTTCTAGTTTCCCAGATGGTCTTGGAGGGAGAATGTGAGATTCCTTTGCAGCACTGGTACTCTCTTTGGGAAGCCAAATCAAATGGGGTCTTTACCAGTATTAGGAGTTGTCATTATAATGGAGGCAAACGCAGCTTGGGTAACTTTTCTATTTAGTGAAAATAGGCATCTCAAGGCAGGCTATTCTTTATTATAGATCTGCTGCATTGTAGGTCTGCTGCTTCCAAATATTAGGCATGTTAACATGTTTTCCATAGCAAATACATCCAGCTTTATGCTTATTCTATGGCGTTTTCTTCTCTCTTTCCAAATGATGTATGTAACATTTTGGGTTGTGTTTATATTTAGCAGTTTTAAATGAATAGGATATACCTTTGACTCTTTAAGTGGTAAGAAGCCCTGTACCTCTTTTAGTTTTGTAAACTGGCTTTTATAAAACTGACTTAATAAGGTCTTTGAGGTAAAGATCTGGCTTTGTGTCTAATTAAGATTGAAATTTGTCAAGATAGCCGCTAAGAACATTCTAACTTTAGTTCAGTAATTTATATAGTCTTATGATTATATTATGGAGAAAGGTCTACTTTATATAATTTCCTACTTTGTTTTATGGTTTTACTTTTGATTTTTGAATATATGTGATACTCTTTTTTTTTTTTTTTCTTTTTAATCTAGGACACCATTTTAAGGCCCACAAGGCTGTTTTGGCTGCTTGCAGTAAGTTCTTCTACAAATTCTTTCAGGAGTTTACTCAGGAACCTTTGGTGGAGATAGAAGGTAAATGCTTGTTTTAAATACAATACTTAGCGAACATTTTAATTGATGAAGAAGTGTTAGTTAATTTAGCAAGATACAATGGGAAATAGGCATCAGTGGTTCCTATTAGGTGACTGGATAAATTGTTCTTTTGACACTTGAGAATTCTTACTTTCAGTAAAGTGCTTCGTAAAATGATCTGTCAGGAAAAACTCTTACATTAGATGGTAGCTGTTGGTCTCTTAAAGGAGTCTCTTCTACTTCTAAAACCAATGGTTACTGTCTTTTGAAAACATGTATTAAAAGTGAATTCCCATCTTTGTTCAGTGGGCTAAAGTTTCAGACTGGTGGGTTACAGTAGAAGCTGCGGGTTACAGTAGAAGCTGCAGGTTACAGTAGAAGGTTCTTTACTAGCAGAGGTACATATGACATGCACAAAATGAAGTGGGCTGCCACAATACGGAAAAGGCTAGGAAAGATGAACTGAAGTAGCATTCAGAAGTTCTAGTGGATAGAGTCTGGGATGGAAGGAATCATTCAATAGATACTGCCTTAAAGTAGAAAGTGATTTTTGTACTTGCTTGACTTTTATAATAATAGCTTCCCAAGTGCCAGCTATAGTGCTATGCAGTTTGTGTGCCTTTTCTGGGATTTACAGCAATCGTTTGAAATAAGTGGTATTATTTCCAATTCACACATCAGGGAACAGGCTGTAAATGGTTACATGCTCAGTGTTGTCCAGCTAGCAAGGGATTCACTTTGTACTATTAATTACTATGCTTTTGTCTTACACTGCTACATTACCTACACCTCCCTGTCATCCAAAACTATAGGAAATAAATAAGCTTGCCTAAGTAAATACAGAATTTTAGTTCTTTCAGTGTTCTTGAGTTTTGGTTTTATATCTTTTTCATGGTGTATATATTCTTTGTTATGAATGAGTTGCCTAGAAACGCTGTTCCCTTGGGGAAATTTGGTGCCCTGGGGAGTAAAGAAAATGAAAAAGTTAAGCATGTTCCTTTTTGGGGGGGGGGGTACATTCTAGTTTATCTAGCATTCTGGCTGATACATCCATAGATAATCTTTTCATTATCTGTGATGGACAGAGCCACAGGTATAATGGAAATCCACAAAGCTTACTAAAGTGAGAATCTAGCTGTCTATACGGTATTGGTTTCTATTACAGGGCAAGATTTCATCCATTCATTTACCTGAGGTACTGTGTGACACCAGGCAGGTAACTTTACTTCAGTTGCATATTTGCCTCCTCATCTGAAGAGTCCTCATTACTTTATAAGCTTGTAATGATTAATTGAAATAACATATGCAGAATGCTGAGCATAGTGTTTGGTACATTGTCAAAGCTTAATAAATTGGGGCTATTTGTCAAATTTTGAATACCTGTTACATGTTGTGCACTATACTAGACCCAGGAAATGAAGAATTGGTGAATAAGACAACCCTTAAAGGATTTGCAAATTTAATCACAGATTAGCAACAGATATAGAAAGGAGTGCAAAAAGTGTTACAGAGACTTTTATTGTGGAATGGTATAGCTGAGGGGAGAGAATGAATAGTTTAGTCCACCTTAGAGAGGGAAGATTTCAAAGAGGAGTTGACTTCTTTTTTTTTTTTTTTTTCCAAGATTTTATTTATTTATTTGAGACAGAGAGAATGAGAGAGACAGAGAGCTCATGAGAGGGGATAGGGTCAGAGGACGAAGCAGACTCCCTGCCGAGCAGGGAGCCCGATGCGGGACTCGATCCCGGGACTCCAGGATCATGACCTGAGCCGAAGGCAGTCGCTTAACCAACTGAGCCACCCAGGCGCCCCTGACTTCTGCTTTTTAAGCAGAATCTTAAACAGTAAGTGGCACAGGCTAGAATATGCTTTGCTTTTGGAGCAAGGAGTGTACCTGGAGAAGTAGGGTCTTCTAAAGACTAACCACCTTGAGATTGTTTCTTGTGCCTTTTAATACCTCTGACCTACTGTCTCCATTATAGTATAGCACATACAAACCTTTAGTATTTAATATAGACAAATGAGAAAACAGAATGTAAGAACATTTCTGTTTTTGTTATTTGCCAGATTCAGGTTTAAAAAATCAATGTGGTTCAGTGTTTTCTTAAGCCATTAACTTTGGGATCACTGTACAACCTGTCTAGGTCACCTGGCTATTGAGAAAGCCCTGGGCATGTAATTCGAAAACCTCAGTTTTCTTTACTGTTGTCAGCTGTATAAGCTTGAACATGTTGGCTTCCTTTTTTTTTTTCTATTAAATCTGTAAGATACATCAAGTAATTTTGTATTATGTCATGAGCATTTTGAATATAATGACAGTCTGTGTTAAAGTCCTTTGTTTTGTTGATTTTGGTTTGTTTTGTTTCTAGCAGGCAGTCAACCTGCTTTAGGTTCAGACTGCCTTATGTGGATTGTGGATGCAATTCCAATTTAGTTTTCAAAACTTTTGTGGTGGTGGTCAGGTCCCAGGTGTGCCGAGCTGGGTGGTAGACCGCATCATAGTGCGGTACTCAAACCCTTTGCTGTGCTGCCTCAGCTCAGTTCTTCACATGTGTAAGTGGTGGCTAGAGCAAGACTTCATTCACAGAGGACCTTCTTCTAGTTCCCTCTTCTGACTTCTTCTGCCCTTTAGCTCCTAGGAGCAACTTTCCCTGATCGTCTGGCTAGAAAACTGGGGTTTTAGCGTCCCTGTGCTGTCATATGCTTCCCACAGTGGGATCTGTTTCCTAGACAAAGCGATGAGAGAAAAAAAATAAGATTTCTCCCCATGCTCTTCAGATCATCGTCTATTTCCTAGTTCTCTGTCAGAAAGAAAAACTTTCTCTCAGAATTGAGTGCCTGCTTGGTGGCCACCAGCACAGGTGTGCAGCATCAGAACTGGAACTTGCTTTGAGGCAGGGCTGAGAGGAGTAATAACCAAGGATTTCCCGCCCCACTCATACTCTCCATTCCCTTTCCTGGTTCTAGCCAGAAAGAGTTTCTTAGGCTTTTTTGTCTGTTCCTCCTACCGAGAAATGGGATTTGGGCTGTCTTCAAGTCTAAGCTGGGATATATTTGAGGAAAAATAAAAACACAGGAAACTCACTGCTGTTCTTTGAGTTTTGATTTCTCTCCCCAGCCTGCTTGCTTCTGTTTATCTTTCAGAATCCTTATATATTTGCTTTATGTATTCTTCCCAGGATTTATGATTGTAAGCGGTGGACAAGATGGAGTATGGAGTGGTAGAGTGTGCTTTCTTCGTCTTAGCCAGAATTGGAACCCCCATCTGTAAAATATGAATAATGGCCTCACTCTATATATCTAGAATGCTGCCCTCTTTTGCTTCTTCCTAAGTGAAAAAAAGAAGATGCAGGTTAAGGTGTTCATATTAACGGTTTCTTTAGATACTCAGAAAAATTGTGTTCTCCTGCACACTTCTGTTACGAAAGGAGCAAGGGATTAATTAGAAAGTGGGCTGAGATTTGAAAGTTACCAGACTAGTCCTCATGGAGAATAATGTTTTTGCAACTGTGCATCATCTGTCACCACATTGCTTACCTGGTTAGGTGGTATGTTTGGTTCATGTTAGTTAATTAGGTCAGTGATTTATTCCTAGGACTAGTGCTGGACTGGCGACTTAAGAAGCACCTAAGATGCTTATAAAAAAAAGGTTCCCTATCCCAGTTTTGATTCTGGAGATCAGAGACCCATGCTTTTATTAAGTTTACAATGATTCTAATTAACCAAAATTGGGAACTAAGTCTACAGTTCCTTATTTAAATCCTTGGAGACCAGATGTTTCTTGAAATTACAAATTTTCTAAGATAATGCAGTCTGTGACATTACTCCCAAAGGGGTCTTAGGGTGACATCCTGTAACCAAAATAATATTTTGGAAGAGTAGCATATTAATATTTGCTCTAAATGGGATAAATAGTCTCATGTCAGTTCAAACCAAATTTTGCTGCCAAATTTATGGGAAAACTCCTGGTCTTAAGAGATTTGGGGGACTTTGGGATTATGAATAAGAGATTGTGGGCCTGCAGTGAATGAAGTCATAGGTATTCAAACTCTTCCAAGCTGGAATGTTTCCTGTCATCATCTTACATAAAAATCTTTATTTTGGACTTATGAGTTGGGCCATCTAGGGTTGATTCTAGTTTTCATCACTTAAGTAACTTGCCAAAGTCACAGTTACTGATTTTTCTGTGCCTCAGTTTTCCTATCTGTAAAATGGAGATTACAATAAAGTTCTCCATAGGATTGTTATGTTAATACTTGTGAGGTGTTTGGAGTTGTGCTTGATATTTGCAGTATTACATGTGTGTGTTTGATTAAAAATCAAAATCTTATTCAAGAAAAATTTACATGTTTTTAGAAAGGACTTTTGTTGCACTTTTAAATATTTGGTTAAAACTCCTTAAAAAATTTTTTTAGTTACTCTCATATAATAAAGAATAACATGGTCAAAAGATAACCAAGAGAATAAAGATTTAGGAGACTCAAAGTAACCTTCAAAGAATCCAGTTATTTTTAGTTTGCTTATGCAGGTGTATAAAGTGCCTAGGAAGAACATAAAAGCATTTTTGTATTTGCAGTTGTGTATATTGTGTGCAGTTTGGACACGGGCATTTCTTAGTGTAAAAATTCTGTGTTAAAAATAGTTTTCTTCTGGGGTGCCTGTCTGCCTCAGTCGGTGCAGCATGTGACTTTTGATAATTGGGATTGTAGGTTCAAACCCCAAGTTGGGGGTAGAGAGTACTTAAAAATCTTTTAAAAATAAAGTAGTTTTTCTTTGTTTCACTAGATTTTTGTAGCCTTGCATTAGCAGATTGAAATAATAATATTTAGCATTGAAGAGCACAAAGAAATAGAGTATTTTTTGGGCCAAAATTTAAACATAAAACTTGTAAAGAAAAGTTGGAATTGTGGAAGCTTAATTTTGAAAGTGACTTTAGCTCTTATTCATTCCTATTTTGTGTGTCTGCATCTTAGGGAGCATTGTGTTAGATACTGTGAGGTGAGTGTACAGAAACAATCATTTCCCTCAAGTAGCTTAGAGTCAAGAGATGCCCATGAGTTGTAATTGTCAGAACAAGTACAGAGTTCAGCTGGTGGGGTGGGGAGGAGCATTAAAGAAAGTTTCATTAAGTATGTGGCATTAGAATTGGACCTTCAAGGGTGCTGGGATTTGTACAGAGATAAAGTGATTAAGCATTCAGGAAGGAGGGTAAATATTAATAAAGGCAAGGAAGCTTTAGAAGTGAAGGGTTTGAAGATCAGTATATAGTATGGGATTAATAGAGTTCAAAATTTGGAAGGGAAGAATAGTGGTAAATAGAAAAATAATGTGAGGTACCTTGAAATAAAGGCAGAGTGGTATGGAACTTTATTTGCTGAGCTGTGGAAAGCCCTTGAAGATTTGGAGCTGAGTTGATGCAGAGATCCCTGGCAGGAAAGTAGCATGTCTGACCTGTAATAACTCATTCGTATATTTGAGTGGTAGGTTTTACTGTCATAAGGGCCTTAGAAATTTTTGGGAAAGATCTTAAAATAGGTTGGTAGTTACTGCTGGAACTTGGTACAGTCTTAGTACCGTTAATGAGAATTCCAGCAGGAAATAATTTTCCAAAATTCAGATACTAATCAGGTTTCAAACACTGAGCTTTTTTTTCTTTACTAATGTTAGAAGATTTGAATCAACATGCATATATGCTAATGCACATCTTTTTTTTTACAGGTGTTAGTAAAATGGCCTTCCGTCATTTAATTGAGTTCACATATACAGCAAAATTAATGATACAAGGAGAAGAAGAAGCCAATGATGTATGGAAAGCAGCAGAGTTTCTACAAATGCTAGAAGCTATCAAAGCCCTTGAAGTCAGGTAATTACTTGCTTAGCGACACACAGATAGTTATATTCAGTCACGTACACCTTGTTAGTCAAGATTTTATTATATGTGTTATGCCATAAAGAACTGACATTTTAAAATTAAGAATATTTAAGGATCTATAAAATTCTGGATACTGATTGCTCTTTCTCCCACACTTGATTTCTTTTTTTTTTTTTAAGATTTTATTTATGTTTTTGACAGAGACACAGCGAGAGAGGGAACACAAGCAGGGGGAGTGGGAGAGGGAGAAGTAGGCTTCCCGCCGAGGAGGGTGCCCGACGTGGGGCTCGATCCCAGGACCCTGGGATCATGACCTGAGCCGAAGGCAGACGCTTAACAACTGAGCCACCCAGGCACCCCACCCACACTTGATTTCTTGTCCTTATGTAAAAACTGCTAAGGATAACTAAAGTAGCATGTTTTGTACCTGGTAAAATAAGGAGGACTAGGCAGCATTTAAAGGAGTTGTTTGTGTCCCTGTAAACTGTTTTGTTGGATTTGAGTTGTTAATTGCACCAAGCCATACTCTAAAAAGGGTTTGGCTTACCAAGATTAACCTAGTACTGTTTAAAAATAAGTGAGGAGGGGCGCCTGGGTGGCTCAGTTGTTTAAGCGACTGCCTTCGGCTCAGGTCATGATCCTGGAGTCCCGGGATCGAGTCCTGCATCGGGCTCCCTGCTCGGCGGGGGAGTCTGCTTCTCCCTCTGACTCTCCCCCTCTCATGCTCTCTCTCTATCACTATCTCTCTCAATAAGTAAATAAAAATCTTTAAAAAAAAAAAAAAAAAAAAGAGGAAATGGATGAAGATTAATAGACCAGATGGGGGCGATGATCAGTGAAGTTAGAAACACGGTAGCCAGTATGCATGCCATTTAAGTCTGTATACTTGCTAGATGAGCTAAATCTAGCTCTGAACTCTGAAGCACCTAGTGCAAAGAAAAAGGAAAGAAAAATCCTAAGTTACATTATTCATGGTTATGAGAACAAACCAGTTGCTTAGGAGCCGTTCCTGGTATTAAGACACAAAATTTCTCATAGAAAGTATTAAGAAAACATTAAATAATACAATGAATAAAGACTTCCAACATCTTGCGTAAAGAATAGTACTGTAATATAGTGACTGAGAACAAGAGCTCTGGAGTCTGTTTACTTGGATAATATCCTAGCTCTAACACTGTGTGGCCTTTATGAAGTTACTCAACCTGTCAGCAGCTTGGCTTCCTCATCCGTCAAATGGGGATAATGGTACTTTCTACATAGGATTGCCTGTGAGGGTTGAATGAATTAATGCATCTAAAGTGTTTAGCATGGTGTCTGGCATATAGTACTCTAAATGTGAACTGGTCTTATAATTATCTCCTGGCTCTGTTTCTTTCTTTTTTTTTTTTTCTTTAAAGATTTTATTTATTTGACAGAGAGAGACACAGCGAGAGAGGGAACACAGCAGGGGGAGTGGGAGAGGGAGAAGCCTGCTTCCCGCTGAGCAGGGAGCCCCACCCCAGGACCCTGGGATCATGACCTGAGCCGAAGGCAGACGCTTAACGACTGAGCCACCCAGGTGCCCCAACCTGGCTCTGTTTCCTATCATGGCCTTAGTATAGGTCATTGCTGTAACACTGAAGTGCAGTTTGGTAAAATCAATTGCAAATGGAGCAACATAATTTAGTCCAACTCGCTGGTGTGGTTCAGTCAGAAGATATAATTTAGAATAATTCTAAGAAATAATTGAACTATAATCATCCAAAAGCACCATTTCTCCAATTTAATTAGTTTGATGACAGAATTCGGGATTAAACCAAGAGCTTGATGTGTACGTATTCTCTAATGCCTAGTGCTTGGCACATGGTAGGTGTGTGGTACACATTTGTGAATGGATGGATGGGTGCATGCTGATGAAAACCAGGTCAGTACTCTCCTGTAGAGAGAGCTGAGACATGGGCAACAAAATCGAGGTGTATTGAGGTTATATTATTATCTGATGGTGTCATACCTTTTCAAAATGGAAGTAAAGAGAGTACAGTATGGATGGGGCAACATCAGATTTGTGGTTAAATCCTGGATGAGAACCTTCTGGAAAAATGTTCTATCTGTGTGGTCCCCTTGCTGCTCATAGTAGTGAGTAGTATATCACTATGGGGAGAGTCCTTGGCAGCAGAACAGTGGAACTTCTTCTGACAATACCCTAGGTTGGATTTGGGAGGGTTAGGAATTGAGTTCATGTGTATAGTCATTGGGAGATGAAGGTAAGAACAACTGGGCACAGCTGTTTTCCCAAGCCTATTTATTTAGAACCTTTTAGAAGATTTATTATTATAACACAATAATTACAACCATAAGTGAGTGCTTTTTAGAGTAACGTGTTGAATTGTTTCTTGAACCAGTTAGGCATGCACTATACTCTGAAGAGTTCTTTACAGACAGGAAGACAGCAACGTTATGTATTGGCTGTTTATAATGCAATTTAGGAATAAAAATTAATTTAGTTGTGGTTAAATTGGTTAAGGCAACTCTGTATTGAGATTATTATATAATATTTTGCAGATACAAAAGGTGAATTAGGTGCTCTTCTCACATTCGCAGTATGCAAGTATTTTTGGAATATAGTGTCAACTTTTTGAATGACACTGAGGAAAGTATGAGGACTTTATTTTGTTTTGCTGGAGTTGCATTATTGTTTATTCGAAACTGTAGGAGAGGGTTCTTGATATTTGATGGGAAGCAACAGTTGCCTTATAGATCTTTCCTCTCCAACCTGTTGAGGTGTAATTTACATGTAAAACAATTCACCAGATTAATACTGAGTTTGAATTTTGGCAGTTGTATACAGTGGTGTAATCACCACCATAATCAAGATAAGGGAACATTTCCATCATCCTGAGTTTTCTCATGACTCTAGTCAACCCTGATCCCAGCCTCAGTTATCCATTGATTTGATCTTTATCACTATAGTTGTATTTTATTTAGGATGTCATATAAATGGACTCCTACAGTGTAGTTTTTGTGTTTGACGTTTTGCATTTAGCATTATGTTTTAGAGATTTGTCGTTGTTGTGGGTATTACTATTTCGTTCCCTTTTATTACCAAGTAGTATTCCATTGTATGGCTGTACCACCTGTTGATGGTGTTTCCACCTATTACGAATAAAGTGGCTATTCTTTCATTTCTCAGTAAATACCTAGGAGTGGAATAGCTGGGTTGTATAGTAGGTGTGTTTAATTTTTTTTTAAGAAACTGCTAAACTGTTTTCCAAATTGTTGTGCCATTTTACATTCCAACTTGCAGTGTATGAGAGTTCCCATTGCTCCACAGCCTTGCTAATTCTTGGTATGATCAGGCCTTTTTATTTTAGCTGTGCTAGTAGTTATATAGTGGTCTTAATTTGCATTTCCCTTACAGCTAATGATGAGCATTATTTCATGTGCTTTTTTGCCATATGTTTATCTCCTTTGGCAAGGTGTCTAGATTTTTTGCCCATTTTTAAATTGGGTTATTGTCAAGAACTGTGAAGGGTCTGAGATTTTATCCTATTTGCAAGCTGTAAGTTGGCCTGCCAGTTTTTTTGGATGCTGGCAGAAGACTGGAGACTCCTGAGTCAGAGAGAAGGGACTTCATTTCTTTCACAGCATGGGGAGCAGCATGAGCTCCATGTTCATACCAATTTTTCTTTCCCTCCTCAGCCCCCACCCAAATCCCTCAGGGGCAACAACAGTGGCCTAGGTGTGTGCTGTACTCACAGGGGTTTGCATCACATTTGAGGAAACTGACTTTTTTTATAATGAGCTGCAAGCAGACCTGGCCAGAGGGGCCATTATCTTTATTATCCTGAGTAATAAATGAACCTATCCTCCACTTGAGAAGACAAGCATTCTCTTCTAAGGCTATTTGCTATGCAGACAACCTTGAAAAGATCCAGAACAAAGGTATCTTTGTTTATAAGACCTATAGAAACATGAGGGATCCGTGGAGAGTTATCTTCCAACAGTATCCTTGTTTCTACATTATTTTAGCTTCTGGTAAATTTTTCCACGAGTATACTACTCTATGACCACTCTCATTAATCTGATCAATAGGGACTGGGTCCTAATTCATTCAGGTTTTTTTCACACTGGATTTAATTAAGGCAACTATAAACAGAACTTGAAGCAGGAGGATGTGGCCACCCTGCAGTGCTGAGTTTAACCATCCACTCACTCCCCTAAGGTCCTGGACTCAACCAACTGAATAAATCCCTAGAAAGCCGGGTAGCTTTTATCTTTAGTCTCTGTGTTGACTTTTCCACTTAGCTTTAAGCATTAATCCAAGTATAGCAAGATCTTTCAGCACTTGCACAGTCTCTGCATTGGCCCACTGGGAGGAAGTCTAGGGCAAGCCTATCATCCATAATAACCCTAACCAGTGATTTGAGGCTGACATGAATGACTTCCAGGACCCAAGTGGTATCATTGATCACATAGGCCTAAGTGAGGCACAAATTTTGCATCACCTTTTTAATTTGGATGATTCCCATTGTAGGGAAAACTACCCATGGAGCCCACATAAATAACAAGTCAGTTATTTTTCTAGGAAACTCCCCCAAGTACCCAAAAGTTGCCTTGTTTTGGAGAGAGCATCACTCCAGTCATCTGAGAACTAAACTGATCTATTTGTGGTGTTTCCTTAAAAACTAGATGATCTCTTCTACCCACCCCTGAAGTGCAAGTCATCATACTTTTAGGGAGGGAAGTTAGTACCTGGCTCTCATACGAGAAGTATGGTCCCTGGGGCATATAGGTGGGTCAGAAAGAAAGTGTTGTTTACAATTGTTTGTACCCTAGAGTAGGACCTTCATCATTCAGGGGCACAAGCCTCAAATGTGGCTTCCCCCTTTCCCTGATTGAACCTGGTCCTTGTTTTTTGGAGGGATTGTCTGAGGGCAGTCAGCTCAAACCATTCTGTTTGTCATGCGCACCTTAATGCCAGTTGAGTGGTAATTATCCACCTCATGAACTGAGCCTCAGCTTTGGGAACAGTAGTGGGGCAAATATGGAACATGTAGGAGCTTGGCCATGCCCTGCTGTTTCCAAAAGACTTCTTGGTATAGTTAAGGGAAATGATCATCAAATCATGGTCAGAGTCATTGGGCAGGGGAGGACAGATCCAGCAGTTGATTTAAAGTTGCTTGTAACAGTTTGGGAGAGCTGCATCAGAGCATTTTCCTACAGAGGAACGCTATAGGGGCAGTTCTAAAGGACAAAGACCATTAATCCCTTCCTCCCCCATACCTCCTGGAGTCTTAAGATTTTTTTTCTTTTCAGGTATCAGGGTTGTTGCTCTCCCTTCACCTCCATAGAATCAAAGGCATTTTCATAAAACTTAGAGACCCATTGTATCTCCCACTTTGACTCACAAGGGTCACTTTTTTTTTTTTTTTTTAAGATTTTTATTTATTTATTTAGAGAGAGCCAAGCAAGCATGAGCTGGGAGAGGTGCTGAGGGGGAGGGAGAGAGATAAGCAGACACTGCGCTGGATCTCAGGACCCTGAGATCATGACCTGAGCCAAAACCAAGGGCCAGACACTCAACCGAATGAGCCACCCAGGCGCCCCACAAGGGCCACTCTTAAGTGTACCTGGCAAGCAGTATATTCAACCAAGTGGTCGTTATTTTTAGGATCTAAGATGATGTCAGTTCAATAAGAAAGTCCAGATGACTGAACTGGAATTAAGTTTGAATCTGCTAAGCCCACTTTAGACTGGGCTGTCACCTGGAAGAGACACCAACCAGGCTGTGCCAGGGTTGCCATTGCAAGGGAAGGAAAAGGATTGTGTCTGAGAATGGTTAGGGCAGAATTCAAACTTTCCAATTTGGTTTCTATAACTTCCCACCCATTTTGTCTTGATCATTATCCAGGAAGCAGAGAAGAGATGGTTCTTTTCTGGGGACAGCTGAGTTCGATGACCAACCTGCCTTACTCAGATTTTTGGACAAAGAGGAGATAAGAGAAGTAGAGTCAGAAATCTTCCTAAGTCAGTATTGAAGGAGGCTTTTGCAATGCTCTACATTATCTATATCTGTGCATGGTAGGGAACTTGCAGGGTTCATCAATACCTTGGCTGTCAGCCAATTATCGAGTAGCTTTAGGCACAGAAAGATCAGACTGCAGATGATTCAGACAGCTAACCATATGACGCAGATTAGTCTCAAGGGCACAGTGGTGTGGCCAGAACCAGCAGATCAGTCTGAAACAGCAGCACTGCATCCTTAAAAAGTGTCAGCAGTGGTGAGACACTAGGGATAGCCCTGGGATGGCGTCAAAGGTCCAGTGTAGTCAGTCTTTAGGAACAGTCAGAGACAATGCGCAGTGTAGCCTCCTTCACCACGAGACAAATAGGCCAGCTTTTGGTGGGTGTCACATGTCTGGCATCCAGTGGCAATTTGTATATCAGAAGCATAAGGTCCTTTACTTTATGCTGTCTGTGATGGTGGATATGTCAGCATGTTCAGAATAACACTGGATCTAGGGGTCAGTGATGGAAGTCTAGGCAATGCAGGCTTGATCAGCAGCTTCATTCTGGTTAGTATCATTAGAGAACAGGCCCTAACCATGGGCATCTGAATCAGTGATCCAAATAGTTTGATCAGCAACTGCTATTTGTTTCCACAGTTGTGGTCCTGAGGATAGATGTCTTTAATCTGCCAAGATTTCCAGCTCTTCCAAACAGCTGGGTCATTGGCAGCAGCCCAGGAGTCAATAAAATATAATATGGTTCATTGTGTAGAATGTCATCCAGGGCTATGAAGAAAGCTTCTGAGTTCTGCCCTCTGAGCACAGGGACCACATCCACTTCTGGTTTTGCATAGTTGGTGCTAAAGCTGAGCATTTGCAGCAGCCCAGGGAACAACATCAGTCTTGAGTTTAGCCAAACCATCGGTGAACCAAAGACCTCATTGATCTAGTGGCTTTCTTTGGGCAACAGAGTTGGGGGAGCTACCATTTTTTTCATGTAAAGCCAAGAGGTCAACTGCTTTGTTGAGTGTCTTCTTTTTTTTTTTTTTTTAAGATTGATTTATTTTAGAGCAAGTGAGGGAAGGGAGTTGGGGGAAGGGGAGAGGGAAGAGGAGAGAGAATCTTAAGGAGACTCCCTGCTGAGTACGGAGCCCGACTCGGGGCTCCATCCCACGACCGTGAGATCATGACCTGTGCCGAAACCAAGAGTCAGACTTTCAACCGACTGAGCCACCCACATGCTCCTTGAGTGTTTTATTTCTATTTGAGAAGTGAGACTTGGTGGGCATGTTTTACCTTGCTAGTTGTGAAGTCTTAGTTGATGCACTTCCACATGGCAGTATCAGGCTACAGAGCCTCAAAACCTCAATGGATCAGGCATCAGTTTTAACAGAAGCCCAACAGCAAGCAAATCCTTTCTTTTCAAAGGGGGAGTGTACCTTGTAGATGTGTCAGGGAATTGACAGGTACAAAACCCAAGGTGTACCTTGTGGGTGGAGCCTGACTCCTTTTGCCACAAGCTTTAATCTGCAAGAGCATCTCAAAGACTTCTAGTTCAAAGGGGCCATTAAGAGTTGTAGGGCCCCCAAAATAGAGAATGTGCCACAGCTTGATGGGCAATTTCCAGTGCAACTTTTGGGTTGGAGCCACACTTAAAAGATCCTGATTTTCAGATTAGCTGATACGAAGAAGAAAGTAGAATGCCCAAGTAGGTACATGCTGTTTCCAGTACCCAGACAGGTTCAATAAGATGCCGACCTCATCTTCATTAGGGAGAGGGAGGAGGTAAAGAAACGTAGTTTTTCTTTTACTGCTGGAGGGACTGAGTGTTGTGAATCCACCGTACTTAGTCCCAAGAAACTTCACTTGATGAGCAGGCCTCTGAATTTTGTTGAGGGTTCATCAACACCTGCTCATGGAGATGTGCTAACATTGAGGTCAGGGCCTTTGAGACAGACTTCTAACTTGCCATTCAACAGGACATCAATATAGTGTAAACTTTAGACATCACAAGATAGAGACACTCGTGCTAAACCCTGACCAGCTGCTGGTGGCATCTGTCAGGGGGTTTCTTCCAGTAGCTCTTCTCTACCTGTGGCTCTTTCCATTTGGGACAATCCATATCTGATATTTACAGAATAGGGCAGTGTAAATGCCATACCAGTTCCTGCTGTACGTTCACATGTCAAAGCAACAATAGTATGTAGAATCAGCTCCACCCACAGGGTTAAGACAGCCTCCCTTTCCTGCTGTGAACCTTGCCCAAACCCCATGAGTTGAATGTGCCTCCTCTGCCCATGGTAGGATGGTGAGTTGGACACCTGAATCTAACAGAGCCATGAAAGTTTGAGTTGCTCCCATTCCTGAGTTTCCCTCCGCATCCTTGGATGGGTATATGGTGTCTTCACTATACCCTTGGGGACAGGGAGGTCTTGGCTCCACCCCTAGTTATCTTCCTCCAAGCAGGTATGGGGGGAAGGAAGGTAGAAGAGGAAAAGATATGGAGGGAGAAAGTGACTCCATGCCGGTGAGCAGGCATATTTACTTTTGGTTTCAAGCAGATGAAAGCTGCATGTAGCTTGACTAAACATATCTCAAGTGTTTTCGGCCCATCAAAAGCCCTCTGTCAGCCAGCAAGGTCATCATTACTGACACCATTTATTTCCGTTTTGGGGACCCCTTGATTCAGCTGCCTTGTCTACATTGCTTTTCAATTGGGGCTGTAAGATTTTTTTAAAGATTTATTTATTTATTTATTTATTTATTTATTTATTTATTTATTTATTTATTATTTAAGAGAAGGAGGGCAAGCACACAAGCAAGGGGAGGGGCAGAGGGAGAGGGAGAGAATCTTGAGCAGAGTCCCTGCTGAGCGCAGAGCCCAACATGGGGCTCGATCTCAGGACCCTGAGATGATAACCTGAGTGGAAATCCAAGAGTTGGATGCTTAACCCGCTAAGCCTCCCAGGGACCCCAGGGCCATAAGATTTATATGCCTTTTGGCTGACTCAGATGACTTGCACATTGGTGGCTTTGTAAAAAAGGGTGTACATTAATCCTGGACATTTGCTGCCCTGTTGTCATGATAACAACTCTTGTGTTTTTACCTGATTTAACATAAAAGTTAGGGGGATTTTCAGGAGGCCTGACCATAAGAATTTATATTGTTTTGGATTCTTTTCTCATTCTCCAGTGACTCATCTTCGTCAGCATTATAAACCCAATTGGCGGGAAGATTTACTAGTCAGCCCCAAGAGCACCATAGCATCCTTGTGGCAGCCAGGACATACTGCAGAAAAAAAACACTGAGACCTTTTACAGTCCTCTCCACATGGATCTAAGGTGGACAAGACAACACTGCAGGAGAGGCTGAGCCCTGTGATGGCCCAGGTGTTGCCATTCTTCTTGATGAGCATCATGTTGCCCCCTCATCTTTCTTTTCTTTTTTTTTAAAGATTTTATTTGACAGCACAAGCAGGCAGAGCGGCAGGGAGAGGGAGAAACCAGCTCCCCGCTGAGCAGGGAGCCTGATGCGGGGCTCGATCCCAGAAACCCTGGGATCATGATCTGAGCCGAAGGCAGATGCTTAACAGACTGAGTCACCCTCATCTTTCACATGGACTAGCCAAAGTTCTAATGACTCATTTCTGTTAGTAGCAGTTGCACATTACCCTCCTGTCACCCTTGGTTTAGGTAACTTGTCTGTAATGGGGCAAGACCATCTGTCTCTACCCCTGTCCCCACCATGAATCTTCGTTGTTTTGATGGGTTAAACTTAAGGCTGACCACGAACGAGGTTGGCAGGGAAGTCCTCCCCCAACCCTGGGAGAGTTTGCAACACAAGGAAACCTCTAGCAGCTGTCCTTGAACTTACTGCCCAGTACTCATCCTACAACTTCCCAGTTTTTCCTCATTATAGGTGTTTCAGTTTTCTGAGGCTGCCATAACGAAGTACCACAAACTAGGTCCAACAGAAATTTATTGTCTCACAGTTCTGGAAGCTGGAAACCCTAAATCAAAGTGTTGGCTGGGCCTTGCTCCCTCAAAAGGCTCTAGAGGAGGATCCTTCCCTTGCCTCTTCTAGCTTCTGCCAGCCCCAGGGCTTCCTTGGCTTGTGGCAGCATGACTCCAATTTTTGCCTCCCTCTTCATTCGTGTTGCTGTCTTCTGTCTCGTGTGTGCGCGTGTCCAAATGTACCTCTCCTTATAAAGACAGAGTTATATTAGAGTAGGGTCCACTCTAATGACCTCATCTTAACTTGGTTACATCTTCGAAGACTGATTTCCAAATAAGGTTACATTCACAGGTATCAGGGGTCAGGACTTCAACACATCTTTGAGGGACACAATTTAACTCATACAGTAGGCAATTAAATGGAAGACCATGCATTGCCCAGGTCAGCATTTTTGCTGCCAGCTCCAGTGGACTTCCTCACATCCCATTATTTGCTCCTTGGGGCCTCATTCTTTGTGTTCCAGAAAACCCTGTCTTTTTTTGGCATCCTTTCCTTGTTGCCAAAATCTGGCAAGAAGTGTGACGGAACTGAGATTTTATCCTATTTGCAAGCCAGCAAGTTATCCTGCATAGTTTCATGGATGCTGATAGAAGATATGAGACTGTTAAGTCAGAAAGAGTTTACTTTTTGCACAGCAAGCAGCATGGGTTTTATATTTGTGCCAGTTTTCCCTTCTCCTCCAAAGGGGTGACATAGAGTGGCCCAGGTGAATGCTGTGCATCTAGTTGGTTTACATCACAGCTGAAGCATCTCCAGCTTATTAGGAAGCCCACATCTTAGGTAATGGGCTGGAAGCAAACCTGCCCAACCATCGCTCCAGAGGGAGCCATACTCTGTCTTTCCAGATTGCTGGCTGTACTGCAGATAGCCTTGAAGAGAGTCCAGAAGAAAAGCTGTTAGGACAGGAGACGTGCAGAAACATGAGACTCCTGGATAATTGTCTCCCAATAGTTGTCTTCTCTTACTGAGGGTATTGGATTGTGAGAAAACGTTTTATACTATCTATATGGACCTTTGGCAGATATATTTGTGCACATGTTTTGTCCTGGTCTGTGGCTTGTCTTTTTGTTCTCTTTTGTTTGTGGCTTGCCTTTTTGTTAACTATTTCAAAGGGCAAAAGTTTTTCATTTTGATGAAATCTATCAATTTTTGCTATTGAGTTTTCTTCTTTTTGCATGCTGATTTAAGAAATCTTTCAGTAACCCAATTTTACAAAGATTTTCTCCTACCTTTTTCTTGAAGTTAAATAGTTTGAGTTTTTATGTTAAAGTTTGTGGTCCATTTTGAAATAATTTTTGAGTGTATGATTTGAAGAGTGGTGGTTGAGGTTTGTTTTCTCCATATAAAGACCAGTTGTTCCAGCACCACTCTTAAAAGTTCTTTCCTCCATTAAATTATCTTGGAACCTTTTTTTCAAAAATCAATTAAAAAAGTGGGTCTATTTCTGGACTTCACTGTGTTCCATTAATCTTCATGTCTGTCACTAATACAGCTTTATAGTAAGTCTTCCGATCTTGGTTTTTGCTTTCCCATATAAATTTTACTATGAACTTATCAATTTCTTCCCAAAAGGATTTCCATTGGCTTTATAGATTTTTAAATCCATACATTATGTATTTCAGGAACAAAGAAAACTCAGCTCCACTAGAGGAAAATACCACAGGAAAAAGTGAGGCAAAAAAAAGAAAGATTGCAGAAACTTCAAATGTTATCACTGAGTCATTGCCCTCTGCAGAATCAGAACCTGTTGAAATTGAGGTGGAGATTGCCGAAGGCACAATTGAAGTGGAAGATGAAGGCATCGAAACGTTGGAGGAAGTGGCTTCTGCCAAGCAGTCCATAAAGTACATTCAAAGCACAGGTTCCTCTGATGAATCCGCCCTGGCACTGTTGGCAGATATTACCAGCAAGTACCGTCAAGGTGATAGAAAAGGGCAGATAAAAGAAGAAGATGGTTGTGCATCTGACCCCACAAGCAAACAGGTAGAAGGTATTGAAATTGTGGAACTTCAGCTGTCACATGTGAAGGACTTGTTCCATTGTGAGAAATGTAACCGTTCATTTAAATTGTTTTACCATTTTAAGGAACACATGAAATCACACTCCACTGAGAGTTTCAAGTGTGAAATATGCAATAAAAGGTATCTTCGGGAGAGCGCATGGAAACAGCACCTCAACTGTTACCACCTTGAAGAAGGTGGAGTCAGTAAGAAGCAAAGAACTGGGAAAAAGATTCACATATGTCAATACTGTGAGAAACAGTTTGACCACTTTGGACATTTTAAAGAGCATCTTCGAAAACATACAGGTAATTAGCAAATCTTTTATGTTAAAAGTATATTTTTCCATATTCACTGCAAATCTGAGTGTCTAATCCTTTCTTTAAATGAGTTACCACAGAAGCCATCCTCCTGTATTTTCTAATATGCAGGCTGAGCTCACATTGTTCTCATGATACTAGTTTATTGAAATATTGATACTTTAAAAGCAAAATCATATCAGTTTTGAAAGTAGCTGTTACTCTTACACCTTGCCAATTTTTGTGTTTTTAAAAGACATACACAAAACACAGTTGTGATTATTTACTAAGGATCATAAATTATGAAATCCTAATTATAGAGAAACTTCACTGTTACTATGTTTACATTTCCTGTCTCTCGTTTATACATTACATAGATGTGTACATTTATGAACAATCAGTGGCATGTTTATACCTTTGCATACATTTGGTCACCTGTTTTAATCTGGTAGCTAGGTAGGCATACCTACCTAGGTAGGTATGTTCATCTTCCCACACCTCTTCAAGAGCACACAGTCTCAGGACTGATGGACAGCCAGGAGATGAGAAAGCTAAAGCCTTTTACTGCCCTCCTCCTGGGAGCCCCTCTCAGGCATTCAGGAGCCATCCCAGGGAGTCTCACTTTGGGCCTCTGGTCCTTAGAGTCCTGCATCCATCCCCCATGCCTGTTTTTCCCCCGTCAGATTCTCTGTTTTTCCACTTCCCAAGCATTCTTTGCTAAGTCTCCTGTGTCACACACAGGAGTTACCAGCTGTGACTTGAATCTTGTGTGTGGGGAGAGCAGTGGATATGGTGTGCTAAGTGTCAGACTCTGGACACTTGTTCCCAAGTTCTTCTGTGTGGTGGCTAAAGCTGTTTAAACTGTTTAATACAGTGAATACAACATAGATACTCCATACTATTTGGAGTCTTTGTCTTTGCTGGAGTTTGGAGAGTTTCTAAGAAATTTTTTCATAGATCCTTTGCTGTCCTGAGCTGCTCGCTGCATACTGCTTGAAATTGAGGAAATGGGTAGATTCAGATAAATGGGGTATCCCTCACTTCTAAATGTTTGGTTTCAGTACTCAGGGACTGAATAAATGCTTGGTATCAATATTTAGTGGTTACATGAAAGAGAATCTCATACTTAAGTCTCCATATGGATTTAAAAAGCTTTAGGGTACTAGTTTGGGTAACTAATAGGTGTTTATGAAATCTTTTGGGAAAATGCTTTCTGATTTTCAAACATATAGGAATATAGCTATTGTATATTTAGAAACTGCCTATAGTAATAGTTTTTGGTCCTTAAATATTCATCTGTTTTAATGTAGATTAGTTTTGCAAAACACTTGCTATATCGGCAGCACATTAAATTAGTAAATAAATATTACTTGGTAACTAGTATGCTTTGATAAGGGTTTCCAGTATCCCGACAGTCACTTCTGTCTTCTAGTAATGTAAAAGTAGAAGCAATTGTCTTTTTTTTTTTTTTTAACATTACCTGGTGACTTACCTGTTGAAAAACAGGCAACACAGACTATTTTAGAAGTTTTAGAATGTGCTTTCCACATCCTATCTTTTGTATTTTGGATTAAACAGCAGAATATAGAGCTAAAGTATATTGTTGTATGTCTTTATAATTACGTGAGATAATTAAGCAGTTGCTACAAATTATAGAACTAGATGTCCATTGGAAAAAGTTTAACACATAAAGCAAGCTGAACTTTTGTTGGCATTTAACCTCAATTAACCATACTAGTAATTAGTAACAAGATAGTTGCAGATGTGATAAGTGACTTGGTGAATTCAAGAGGAGCGTAAGTAAGTAGTTTTAAATTGTGCTTATGTTAATAAAGAATGGATCACTTCTTGCTTATAACAAACTCAGGGTAAACATAAGGAAACAATCCATTCCTGTTTCCTATTCTCAAAATTTTGCATACTTTTATTAGTTTAGCGGTTTGGTTTCTTCAGTGTTCTTAAAACATGCACTTATAGTCTATGGCTTGATTTGCAAAATTTTGGTGGTTGTCCTCTGAATTACTTTGTTTCCATTTGGAAAATAGTAATGCCAACCTGCTGGGTCATGGAGATAAATGTTAAGAGTCCCTGCCTTCAAGGAGCTTATCCTTGTGTTGGGGGAGACAAGCAGGCACAGTCACATGTGATGGGCTAAGGGCTGGTAGATGTCAGCACACAAGTCTTATGGGAATGCCTGCCTGGGCTGTTTATTTATGATGGAAGAGACAGGGATGGTTTCCTGGAGCATTCACCCTATTATGACTCCCAAAGGAAAAGGAGTTAGCCAGGACATAGGCATTCCAGGTACAAGAAATGAAGCATGCACAGGCATAGAGGAAAGAGATAGACACATGTTTGGAGCACTGCTGGTAGGTTACTATGGCTGGAGGATTGGGTCCAAGTAGAGGAATGACAGGAGATGTAGCTGGAAGAGTTAGGAAGGCTACCAAGTGGCACGCACTTAGGCATCATGGACAAGGGCAAGGGAGAAAGTGATGGAAGATGAAGCCAAGATCACGTAGTTATTTTCATAAATGTTGTACATGAATTTGGATTTTATCTTGAAAGACTGAGTCATTTAAAGATGTTTAAACCAGGATCAGATTTATGTTTTAGAGGGATGACTGGCAGGATAGATTAGAGTGGGGTGAAACCTCTGAAGTCTAATTAGGAAGCTTTTGGAACAGTCTAAGCAAGAATGAAGAGTTGAGTAAAGGCAGTGATAGTGGAAGAGGGTTAGAGATGTGAATAAAGTAAGTAGAATCATCAGAATTTGGTGACCAGTGAAATATGGGAGTAAATTCAGCTTTCTGGCTTGGGTGCCTACAGGATTGGAAGTTTATTAACTTATAGAAGGGTAAGCACTTTAGGGGTGGGAGGACATATCAGACATATTGACAGATTTACCTATGGGACACCTAGTATGAGAGAGAACCTAAAGGTGATCTTTAACCATAACCATGTCTTCAAATGTTACCTGTTTCCCAGAGAGAAGGTATGGAATTACAGAAAGAATGTGGGTCTGGAAATCAGAATTAGATTCCAGCTCTAGTTCTGACATGTGCCAGTATGATGAACTTGACTGGTCACTTTATCTTCGGGCCTCTTTCCTCATCTGTGTAAAAATGGGTAATGATAATCTACTTTATAGGGTTGTGACAAATAAGAGAAAACAGTAAAAGCACTTTGAAGACTGTGCTGTCTACACATCTAAAGTAGAATTAACCTGTTGCTATTTCTAGATTTTATTGGACTTAACTAAGCTAATTTTTTAAATAGCAAAAGCTCAAATGACATAAAAGCTGAAATGACATACAATGATCAGTAGAGAGATTCAGTAGATCTCTCCAGAAGCAACTACTGCCATCATTTTCTTATTTATCCTTCCCTGTCTGTTCTTTGCATTTTTGAGTCACCACAGATGGACACACAGTTTTTTGGGGGGAAAAAAACAATGGAGGCATGCAGTACAATGTCCTGCCATTTCTCTTAAACTCTTTAAATATGTGAAAATTCAGGAATGTATACTCCCCCCCCCCCCCCCCCCCATGGCTGCATGGTGTTTCGGTGTATGGGTATGCCATAATTTACCTATATATATATATATATATATATTTTTTTTTTTTTTTTTAAGATTTTATTTATTCATTTGAGACAGAGATAGAAATAGAGAGCGCGCATGAGCAGGGAGAGAGGCAGAGGCAGAGGGAGAAGCAGGCTCCCCGCCGAGCCAGGAGCCTGATGTGGGGCTTGATCCCAGGACCCTGGGGATCATGACCTGAGCCGAAGGCAGACGCTTAACCATCTGAGCCACCCAGGCGCCCCGCCCCCATAATTTACCTATATTGATACACATTTAGGTTGTTGCTAGTCTTTTGCTATTACAGACTATGCTGTAATAAGAAGCATACTTGTGCATACATCTTTGTGTATGTGTTCAAGAGCAGAATTGCCAAGTTAATATGTACATTTAAATCTTGGTATATATCATGAAATTACCATTTAAAGAAGCTATACGAATTTATAGTGAAAAAAATATGCACTACTAAAACCACAAAACTTTTTTTATTTAGCAGTATCTCCCAATATTTGAGTTGAAAAGGAGTTTCTGTACCAACAGTAATTCTAGATCATAAGGTCTAATTTTTTCATCTCATGAACATTATACAAAAATTTTTTTTGTCAGGGAAAAAACACAGGGACACCTGGGTGGCTCAGTTGGTTGAACGTCTGCCTTTGGCTCAGTTCATGATCCCAGGGTCCTGGGATCGAGTCCCACATCGTGCTCCTTGCTCGGTGGGGAGCCTGCTTCTCCCTGTGCCTGCCGCTCCCTCTGCTTGTGCATGTACTCGCTCTCTGACAAATAAATAAAATCTTAAAAAAAGAAGAAACACAACTCAAAGTTAATTAACTAGTATGGTTCTCTGCAAGCATCATGCTCTCCCTTGAATCCTCTCTCTCCTTCCCTTACTCTGACTGTACCTCAGTTAGCCTGCTAGTACTTCCATCCCTCTCCACCTAGCTTATTGCCCCATTTCTGACTTCTCTATCTTATCTTGTCCTCCTTGTATACAGCTTGAATCACTTTTTTTTGCATGCTAAGCATATTCCCTTGGCTTTTGAGCCCACTTGCTCTAAAAAAACCCTTTAAAAAATCCTGGAATTATTGCAGTCATTTGCCTCTCTCTACTCCCTCCTGAGGACTTTTGAGGAAAAAAATCGTATCAGACCCTTAAATTAGGCCTTTTGGTGTCTGATTTAGATCTTTCTTTGCCAAAATTGCTATTCTAGACTACTTCAGTCCAGTACTCAAGACCCTGCCCACACCCCACCCCAGCAAATGGTATATGTATCATCTGTCAAAACCCTCCATCCTCTTTACTTCCATGCCTTTTTGGAAGAATTTCTGTACTGTTTTCATTGACTTGCCTCTCATCCCCCATAGTCTGGCTTCTAACCCCACCACCATATCACTCACACTGTTCTCACTACAATTAGTACAGTCTCCTGTTGTTGTCCTACCTGACATCTCTGTTCAGTTTGGCACTGTTTACTGCCCTCATCTTCCTGAAGTTTCTTGATTGCCCTCTCTTCTGCTTCTGGCTGTTCTGATTCTGTTGTCTTTGCTGCCTCGTTTACCTGGTGTTTTAACTTGGTGTTTCATTGAGTTCTGTCCTTGATTCTGTTATCACATAACATATTTAGAGTTTTAACCACATCAGAGGTTTTTATTACCACCTAAAGTAACTCCTAATCTGTGTATCAGTCCACCCTCTATTTGGCTTCAGATTAGTCCATATAGCTGTTTACCAGACTTTTCCACTTTGAGTACCTTCGAATCAACAGATACATAACTAAATTTATAATCTTTCCTAACACACTTTCCGCTCCAAACCTACTTGGATTTCTGTGTTATTTATTCCGGTTGGTATTCTAAGCCAGAGATCTGGGAGTCATTACTGATACCTTCCCTCCTTACTCCTCACCCACCAAGTTGTTTTATACTTCTGTGCCTCTGCCTAGAATAAACTTCCCTCTTTCCTTCTCTTACTCCATTCCAGGCAGAATACTCTCCTCCTCCCGTGCTGCTGGAGTACATTTTCCATTGCCCTTTTTTCTGAAACAGGCCTTCTACAGTACATTGCAGGTGCTCATTTCTGTGTATTTCACCTTTGTAAAATAGTCTGGCCTGTGATAGAGTTTTTTAAAAAGGACAGTTTATCATCATCACCTAGCACATGGTCTGGCACGTAGTAAGTGCTCAAAAAATGCTTCTGGATGCATTTCCCCAAAATAGAGATTGATCTTGATTTTTACCTAAGGGAAAATAAACAGCTTTTTAAGAATAGCAGAAACATGAAACAGAACACAGATCCAAATTTTATTTCTTCCTCAAAGCACAAATACAATTATAATAATTACTGAAAACTTATTATTTCCACCTCTAGGAGAGTCTTTTGGATGTGGTGGAAACATCTGAATTATAAATTCAGATCTTCCTTTCAAGAAGGTGCTATTAGAATTAACCGAAAAGAAAAAAACCTTACTTGCTTTTTCTATTTTTCTTGATTTGTCAATATAATTTTTTTCTATTGTAATAGGTGAAAAACCTTTTGAATGTCCAAATTGTCATGAACGATTTGCTAGAAATAGCACCCTCAAATGTCACCTGACTGCATGCCAAACTGGAATAGGGGCAAAAAAGGGAAGAAAGAAGCTTTATGAATGTCAGGTATGTGTGGGTGTATTCTGTCCTTAGCAAAGGAGTGGTCTGTGTTGGAAATCATTAAAAGTGAAGGGTCGCAGAGTATAGAGTAAAAGTATAGAGCTGATAGTTTGGAAATGAGAGTAAAGAACATCACTGTCTTGATTTTAGAAGGAAGATTAGAATAGGGTGTTTTTTTACTCAACCCTAGATGACACCAATTTCAATAAAATTATGTCCTAAATAATAGATAATATGAAACTGTGGTTATTCTTAACCACTGAGCAATTACTAGAATTCGGGAATGAGGCAGTGGGGGGCTGGCTGACTAGCTGTGATCAGCTCTTCTTCCATGATTAGTGTGTATATAACCCAAATAATGTAATTGTTCTAAATGGTAATGATACTATGGGAGAAATTGTAATATTGGTACTTTATATTTTTTGAATTTATATGACATTTAAACAATGAAGCCAGTGTTAAAATGTTTCCCAGGATGTATTTGTTAGCTACATCAGCTAAAAGATCAAATAAAAGAATTATGAAATCTTAGACCATATTATGAATATCATACATTTTTCAGAAAACTTCAAATTTTTCCTTAAAGAGAATAAATGTATTCATATTTTCTTCAGTTTAAATATTAGTATTGTTAAAACCATATGTTTGGTTATTTCAGGTCTGTAACAGTGTGTTTAACAGCTGGGACCAGTTCAAAGATCATTTGGTAATACACACTGGAGATAAACCCAACCATTGTACTTTATGTGACTTGTGGTTTATGCAAGGAAATGAATTAAGGAGGCATCTCAGTGATACTCACAATATTTCAGAGCGTCTAGTAACCGAAGAAGTTCTTTCGGTAGAAACACGTGTGCAGACCGAACCTGTGACGTCAATGACTATTATAGAACAAGTTGGGAAGGTGCATGTGTTACCATTGCTTCAGGTTCAGGTGGATTCAGCACAAGTGACTGTGGAGCAGGTCCATCCAGATCTGCTCCAGGACAGCCAAGTGCATGATTCACACATGAGTGAGCTTCCAGAGCAGGTCCAGGTGAGTTATCTAGAAGTGGGTCGAATTCAGACTGAAGAAGGTACTGAAGTACACGTGGAGGAGCTGCATGTCGAACGGGTAAATCAGATGCCAGTGGAAGTACAGACTGAACTTCTAGAAGCCGACTTGGAACAAGTGACCCCTGAAATCATGAACCAGGAGGAGAGAGAGCCCCCCCAAGCAGATGCTGCTGAGGCTGCCAGGGAAGATCACCAAGATGCTGATGGTTTAGAGACCAAATCAACAGTGGATTCCCAAGCAGGGAATGAGAACAGAACACCTATGCCTGTTTTAGATTGAAATAACAGATGAATATATTTTTAAATTTAGGTGTTGGATTTTTGAACTGATGATGGGCAGTGTGACTGTCCTTAGGCTAACAGACAAGTGGACCAAAGTTAAAGTCTTTACTGTTGTGAACTGTTTCTGTTGAAACAAACTGATTTCCCCCCACTTAATGCCACAGAGGAGGGATCTTTCCCATAAGTGAATGGAAGCTTTGAGAAGTATTATTTCTGGAAACTTAAATGGATTATATTCTTATTATATAGTTGGGTACGAATGTATCTATTTTCATTGTGATAAGGGTTCTCCCTTCTCTCTTTCCCAGGTCATGTTCTTTCTCAGATTTTTTCCATGTTGTAAAATCAAATGTAAAATCATTAGAATACAAACTTAATGTATTCTAATGCATGTTAGAAAATTGAATATATAGGAAACACAAGGCTGCATGAAGAAAAGTACATTGTTAACTGTGCAGTTAAATTTTGCTTCTGGCTTTCTTTAGTTTGAACAACCTTCTTGTCTATACTGATAGTCACAGATGTCATCTCTGCAACAGAAACAGTGGTGGTGGCAAAATTTCTAGAATGTAAAAAAAAAACCCACACCCATGTGCCTTTTCAAAACCAACTAAACTTCTTTAAAGTGTCTCTGGTTCTTTCAAAGTTTGTGTTATAAGGAGCAATGTAGGTGATGCTATAGTATTTTAAGTTTTTGCTTATAATGGCAACTACCAATTCTTTTTCTTGGTAACTTAGGTTGAGAAATTTAATTTAATGGCAACTGAAGGGCCATTTCCAATTGGGAAAATTCATTTATATCTGTGGTAAACTTTTTTTTTTAATGAAAAGTTGCACTAGTATTTTACCACCAGATGAAAAAAGGTGAGCATCATTTAAAAATTAATGTATTTAAAATAAAGTACAGAGAAAAACATGTATATAATATATCAGGCTTTGTTTTGAATGAATCTTCCCCCCGATCCTTAATGTAAAGATCTTGTGCTATAACTTTTAAAGCCATACAAATAATAAGAGTGCTAAACTGTGGACTTAAAAGTAGGTGTGTAAATATTTTTAATCAGTATTACTTGGAAAATAAAATATAACAACCACATAAAATAAACCAATATGCTATTTTCTTTACCTGTTAAATATTGGGAGATACTTACATTTTTGAAGTAAAGTTTAAAATTATGTGTTTATGACTCTTTTTTTGTTTTTTTTCTTTTTGATTACTAGTGTAGAAGTTCGTTTGTGGTCAGAGATCTCACTTGTATTAACATGACTGATACATGAATTAAGATCTACAATTCTCAGTAAGCACCTCTAATCCCCAAAAATCAGTTCCAAAGAATGGAAGGAGGGAGAGGTTGGCATTTGCAGTTCTTCCATGGTAGGGCACAAAGCCAGTGGAATTTTTAAAACAGAGCCTATTTTTATATACTTTCTCCACTTACTACTAGTATGTTAAATTTAAAAGATCAATTCAGCTTATCCTCATTTGGTAATCCTAATATTAACTGTTTATGAACTGCTTGAACGAGAATGGCTCCCCACAACTGGAGAGGTCATGGATTTAGAGATAACAAGAATAAGAAGTTGAATTTTTAAGATCAAAAAATTGTATGCAATTGTATGTTCTGCTTGGCCATTGGGTACTTACTACAAACTTATGTATATATAGATATACAGATATATTTTCCCCCCTTTGGAGTCAGAGAATACTGATGATAGAGTTAAATTATAGTACATGGAATTTTCAGTTTGCCATAAGATGTCCATGTTCCTGAGTTAGTTGTAGTTTAAAAAGAAAAAAAAAATCCCTGACAGTGGTTTCATGTATGTAAATTACTAGTTAGTATCTAGTGAATTTTGAATGCTGAAAATAGCTCATGATGTGCCCTTTAAGCCAAGGTATGAAGCGAGGTTTATTTTTAAACATAACCTTTCAAGAACTCTGACACAAGGTAGAGATCAGGGACAAAGGCACAAGGAGGTGTTAAAATTAACACTTGAGTTTTCAGATTTGGCAAGGCCTTTCAAAACAGGTTTGAGGGGCAGGTATAGTTTATTTTACTTTCCCCAAAAGGTACAAGGGCACTATCCATGTACCCTGAATGCCAGTAAATTTGATTGCAGGAGAGGAAAGCTTCCCACTGGTGATAAACCTTATGTTGATTAGCACTTTGCAAAACATTCTACATAATAATAAAAACAACTATGAAAAACCACGATGTATATTTAAGTGTTGAACTGAATATTTTATTCCTCCCATTTTACTCCAGTGGGGTTTTTAGGTGTACAGTGACAGCTGGGCCTTAGAGTGCCAGACACTGGTCATCACAGGAATCCCAAGTGCACTGCAGAACAACAGGAGAGCCTCCTCTGTCTCCTCTACTCCACTGTTCTAACAAACAGCGGTACTTCCATTCTCCACCACCACCTGGGTGTCCAACAAGTCACTTCGGACACCAGCCAGTGTTAGCATAGTCTCTATAAGTTAAGTGATCAGTACCACAAGACAATAGCCAAAAATGAGGTATCCAGGATACCTGCACTTCTGCCCTGCCAACTACAAATGAGGGGTTCCCACCCTTGTAACGTTCAATACATTAGAACAACTCAAAGGTGAGGGGAGCACTAGTATAGTTTTATTATAAAGGATACAACCCAAGGGCGCCTGGCTGGCTCAGTCAGTAAAGCATGCAACCCTTGATCTCTGGGTTGTAAGTTCCAGCCCCACGTTGGGTGTAGGGATTACATTAAAATCTCTTAAAAAAAAAAAAAAAAAGCCACCCAGGAACAGCCAAATGGAAGAGATGTCCAGGGCAAAGGGAGTGGGCAGAGCTTCCATGACCTCTTGATGCTCCACCCTCCTGCACATGGATGTGTTCACCAACCTGGAAGCTCTCTTAACCCCTTACTTAACCTTGTTTACTAAAGTTTCATTACCTAGATGTGATTGATGACATCATTGGCCATTAATTATTGAACTCACTCTCCAGCCATTCCTTCCCTGGATATCTTGGGGTGTGGCTGATCGTTCTAGCCCTCTAATCATGTGGTTGGTTCCTCTGGTGACCAGTGCCAAGATCACCTCATGAGCATAAACTCGGGTATGGACAAAAAGCTTATGACAAAAAACATCACTCAGGAAATTCCAAGGATTTTAAGAGCTCTGTGCCAAGAACCAGGGGCAAGACTGAATACATATTTTTTTTATTATACCACACCTATAATCAGATTCAAAGGAGAACTAAACTGAGCCCTAAGAGGAATACACTTAAAACCCAGAAGTCTTTTGTGGGTTTTTTTGTTTTTTTTGTTTTTTGTTTTAAAGATTTTATTTATTTATTCATGAGAGACAGAGAGAGAGGCAGAGGGAGAAGCAGGCTCCCAAGGAGCAGGGAGCCCGATGCGGGACTCGATCCCAGGACCCCTGAGATCATGACCTGAGCCGAAGGCAGACGCTTAACCATCTGAGCCACCCAGGCACACAAAACCCAGAAGTCTTTTGAGTATGTATGAAAACAGAAGGCTCTTACAGTCTTACTAGTTTAAAAAGGCTGCCCTCAGGGTCCCTTGGGTCAGTCTGTTAAGTGCCTTTGGTTCAGGTCATGATCCCAGGGTTCTGGCATTGAGCCCCGCATCGAGCTCTCCACTCAGAGGAAAGCCTGCTTCTCCCTCTCCCTCTGCCACTCCCCCACGAGCTCTCTCTCTGTCAAATAAATAAAATATTTAAAAAATAAAAAGGCTGCCATCCTCATACACTACTGAAAGTGGGAATATTTTTGTGGAAACAGAAATGCTTGTTTCTGCTACATTCAACTTGAAATTAATCACTTTGTAACTGGAACAAGCCAACAGTACTGACTGAGGCCTAAATGTAGATAAAGTCTATACCAGAAAATCAAGCCCGTTTTAATGTACATCTTCAATTTAACATGGATTATTTTAAACCCATGACCAGATGGTCATTAACATGTTCACATGGAAACTGTTTTATAACTATGCCATGCAAAATTATAAGGAAATGCCTGACCTTAAAAGCTTAGCCTGATTCTGTTGGAGAAAACTTACTAGCTTCGCATTCATTAGGTTACCACTGTTAGTTACATTAGGAGAGGGGGGAACCTAAGCTCAGAGTTTTTAAGATATAACGCACTGAGTTGTGCTATGGCTCTTACACGGTTTGTCATAAAAGATTTAAATGAGAAGCAGCAGGAATTAAAACTTAAACCCTCACCACCACCACCAATTAATAGGATCCTTTGTAGTTGGAAGCCTAGAAGTGGACTGCTTTAAAATGCTAAACACAGAGGCTGCCATTATAAATGTATCCTGACCTTGTGGGGATATCTTAAAATTCCTGTGCTGTATAAACATTACTTCATTAATCCTGTCGACATGATAAATAGGAAGGCAGGCTGTGAATTCAATATTTTTTTCTTCTCATCTTTCCTAAAACCTAGTATCACGTAATTATTCACCTGAAGCAATGCCCACCTTGTTGGGCATTGTACCAAAACACAGCCTAGGAAAGAAAAATTTTGTGACATAAATAGCATCATTTATGAATCACTTATCATATGCTGAACATTTAACATTTTAATCATCTCAATGATCTCCTGAGGTAAATATAAATGGGGGAAAGTAAGGGATGGAGGAGATGAGAAGCCACTGGTAAAGAATGGAGCCAGTATTTGAAACCAGGGAACTGGACTCCACAGACTACAGCCTTGATCACTGAAATACAGTTAACCTTTGTATGAGATCTCTTTGTGGTTGACAACATTGGATTGCACAGAGCAAAAGCTAAACATCTGTTTTCTTTTTGGAATCCACATCAGCCCTTGATGGGGTTTGGGATGCAGGGAACAGGAGATCAGAAAAGCCGGCAAGATACATGCAGCAAATTGTCTTTTGATGTCTCCTTGCCATCTCCTGACCCTAAGACACACCATCTAGGCAATGGTTCTCCAACTTAGTGTGCATCAGGATCTTGTTAAAACACACATTGCTAGCCCCCCCCCCCCCCTCTGAGTTGCTGATTCAACTGGCCTGGACTAGGGCCCCCAAAAGTTCATGTTTAACAAGTTCCCAGCTAATACTAACACCCTTAGTCCTGGAACCAGGGTCAATTGGGGAAGGAGGGGGATAGGGCACTTCAAAGAAGCACTGATGATAGCCAATGGAGTGGACCTTTCTGGTGGTCTCTTTTTTATAGTGTAGCCAGGTGCTACTCTAAAAACATCCTGTTACCTATTGTTCATGTTTTTTGTTTTGTTTAAAGATTTATTTATTTATTTGAGAAAGAGAATGAGTTAGAGCATGAGAGTGGGGAGGGTTAGAGGGAGAAGCAGACTCCCCGCTGAGCAGGGAGCCCGATGTGGGACTCGATCCCAGGACTCCAGGATCATGACCTGAGCTGAAGGAAGTCGCTTAACCAACTGAGCCACCCAGGCACCCCTTATTGTTCATGTTTATCATTCAAGTAATGGACTGGACTAAGGCAGCTGTCTTAGGTTTTTTAATTTCAAGCAAGAACATTCTGCTTATTCTCAGTAAATAATTGCTTTTCTGCTTCTAAAATGAAAATGCCACAAAGACAAATGTTAGAGAATAATAAGAAATTAAACACCAAAAAATCAGGGGCGCCTGGGTGGCTCAGGTCATGATCCTGGGGTCCTGGGATTGAGCCCCACATCAGGCTCCCTGCTTAGCAGGGAGCCTGCTTCTCCCTCTCCCTCTGCCTCTCCCCCTGCTGCTTGTGCTCTCTCTCTCTCTCAAATAAATAAAATCTTAAAAAAATAAAATCTTAAAAAGAAATCAGAATAGTTGACTAGGAATAGTTATGCTACTTCTGAGTAACCCAAATATACTTTAGACACAAAATGTTAGCTAATACCTGCTGAGAAGTAAATGCCAATATATGAATTCACTTAAGAGACTAGCTGATCATTAGCTATGTTGTTGTGGTCTGGTAGACTGTCTATATTAGGACAGAAACTTGCCTGTGAAATAATAGTTATCTATTAGATACAACTGTGAAATACTATGGAAGGAATACTATGGGTTCAGAACCCTCATCCAATTAAAATGGTGCCCATTAAAAACTAAGATGCAAACAAACGTAATGTGTCATTTTATTTTTATAATTTTTTAAAAAGATTTTATTTATTTATTTGAGAGAGAGAGAATGAGAGAGAGCACATGAGAGGGGGGAGGGTCAGAGGCAGAAGCAGACTCCCTGCCGAGCAGGGAGCCCGATGCGGGACTCGATCCAGGGACTCCAGGATCATGACCTGAGCCGAAGGCAGTCGCTTAACCAATTGAGCCACCCAGGCGCCCTCATTTTATTTTTATAAATTTTCATAAGAGATAATTTTTGCTTAAGTATCAGTGGGCCCAAGGCTCTTAAGCTGTTCTTCATTGCCCAGTTGTAAATAATACACAAAGGCCAGGGCGCCTGGGTGGCTCAGTCAGTTAAGCGTCTGCCTTTGGCTCAGGTCATGATCCCAGGTTCCTGGGATCGAGTCCCGCATTGGGCTTCCTGCTCAGCGGGGAGCCTGCTTCTCCCTCTCCCTCTGCCTACCTCTCTGCCTACTTGTGCTCTCTATCTCTGTCAAATAAATAAATAAAAGTCTTAAAAATAAATAAATAAATAATACACAAAGGCCAATTATAAGAACATGTTACACTAATTGCTATACGTGGCTGGCTACATATTCAAGAAAAGTTTGGAGTATAGTTGCTACTATAGTGAGAGCCACAGGGACTCAAATTTTATAATGAAAATTTCTCAAGATCACAATTTGTTTTTTTCTTTCTCTTATCTGTTTGTTGTATTTTACCTTTAGGAAGAAAGTTCAATATTGAACATTAGACTAAATGATGAGACAGGAAGATCTGAAGTGAATTAAATAAAGTATCAAGAAAATCGATAGAATTTAAGCTGACTGGCAGAGGGAGAGGTAGTGGCCCCTCAGCCACTGAAATTTGCAACCTCTTTCATTTTGTTTTTGATGTTAAATTATACCAACTCAAGTAAAAGATGCACATATTTTAGGAAGTAAGAAAGTAAAAAATCACTCTAAGACCCATTAACCAGAAATAACTATTGTTAATATTATATGAATACATGAATATCTAGGTCTACACACAGACACACACACACACACACGAAAGAGAGAGAAGGAAGAGGAGGAAGAAGGGGAGAAGAAAAAGAAAAAGAAGACGGAAAAGAAGGAAGAAAAGGAGAAGGAGGGAGAGAGATGTGGGGGGTACTTTTTAAAACAACATTGCCATGCTAGTTTTAATTCTTTCAGCTTAATTTTGCTTGAATTTAACAAATAAGCAGAATAAAATAGTAAAGCTCAGATAAATCTTTCTTTACTGCAAGAAATATTAGTTCTTTTTTTTAAAGATTTTATTTATTTAATTGACAGAGACAGCAAGAGAGGACACACAAGCAGGGTGGGTGGGAGAGGGAGAAGCAGGCTTCCCACCAAGCAGGGAGCCTGATATGGGGCTCGATCCCAGGACCCTGGGATCATGACCTGAGCCGAAGGCAGATGCTTAACCGACTGAGCCACCCAGGTGCCCCAAGAAATATTAGTTCTTAAATGATTCTTAAAGGAGGAGAAGCAAGATGGCAGAGGAGTGGGAGACCTAAATTTCGTCTGGTCCCAAGAATTCAGCTAGATAGGTATCAAACTATTCTGAACACCTACAAACTCAACAGGAGATCAAAGAAAAGAATAGCGGCAACTCTCTGAACAGAAAAGCGACAACTTTCTGGAAGACAAAATGACAAGACAGAAAAACTCACCTCAAAAAAAAGAACAAGAGGAAGTACCGACTGCCAGGGACCGAATCAATACGGACATTAGTAAGATGTCAGAACTAGAGTTCAGAATGACAATTATAAAGATTCTAGCTGGGCTTGAAAAAGCATGGAAGATACTAGAGAATCCCTTCCTGGAGAAATAAAAGAACTAAAATCTAATCAAGTCGAAATCAAAAAGGCTATTAATGAGGTGCAATAAAAAATGGAGGCTCTAACTGCTAGGATAAATGAGGCAGAAGAGAGAATTAGTGATATAGAAGACCAAATGATGGAGAATAAAGAAGCTGAGAAAAAGAGAGATAAACAACTACTGGATCACAAGAGCAGAATTCGAGAGATAAGTGATACCATAAGACGAAACAATATTAGAATAATTGGGATCCCAGAAGAAGAAGAAGAAAGAGAGAGAGGGGCAGAAGGTATAGTGGAGCAAATTATAGCAGAGAACTTCCCTAATTTGGGGAAGGAAACAGGCATCAAAATCCAGAAGGCACAGAGAACGCCCCTCAAAATCAATAAAAATAGGTCAACATCCCGACATCTAATAGTAAAACTTACAGTCTCAGAGACAAAGAGAAAATCCTGAAAGCAGCTCGGGACAAGAGGTCTGTAACCTACAATGTTAGAAACATTAGATTGGCACAGACCTATCCACAGAGACCTGGCAGGCCAGAAAGGAGTGGCATGATATATTCAAAGCACTAAATGAGAAAAATATGCAGCCAAGAATACTATATCCAGCTAGGCTGTCACTGAAAATAGAAGGAGAGATAAGGGGCGCCTGGGTGGCTCAGTTGGTTAAGCGACTGCCTTCGGCTCAGGTCATGATCCTGGAGTCCCGGGATCGAGTCCCGCATCGGGCTCCCTGCTCGGCAGGGAGTCTGCTTCTCCCTCTGACCCTCCTCCCTCTCATGCTCTCTGTCTCTCATTCTCTCTGTCTCAAATAAATAAATAAAAAATAAAAAATAAAAAATAAACAAAATAAAAAAATAAAAAGAAGGAGAGATAAAAAGCTTCCAGGACAAACAAAAACTAAAAGAATTTGCAAACACCAAACCAGCCCTCCAAGAAATATTGAAAGGGGTCCTCTAAGCAAAGAAAAAGCCTAAAAATAACATAGACCAGAAAGGAACAGAGACAATATACAGTAACAGTCACCTTACAGGCAATACAATGGCACTAAATTCTTATCTTTCAGTAGTTACCCTGAATGTAAATGGGCTAAATGTCCCAATCAAAAGACACAGGGTATCAGATTAGATAAAAAAAACAAGACCCATCAATATGCTGCCTGCAAGAGACTCATTTTAGACCCAAAGACACCCCCAGATTGAAAGTGAGGGGGTGGAAAACCATTTACCATGCTAATGGACACCAAAAGAAAGCTGGGGTGGCAATCCTTATATCAGACAAATTAGATTTTAAACCAAAGACTATAATAAGAGATGAGGAAGGACACTATATCCTACTTAAAGGGTCTATCCAACAAGAAGCTCTAACAATTGTAAATATCTATGCCCCTAACCTGGGAGCAGCCAATTATATAAGCCAATTAATAACAAAATCAAAGAAACACACCAACAATAATACAATAATAGTAGGGGCCTTTAACACCACCCTCACTGAAATGGACAGATCATCTAAGCAAAAGATCAACAAGGAAATAAGGCTTTAAATGACACACTGGACCAAATGGACTTCACAGATATATTCAGAACATTCCATCCCAAAGCAACAGAATACACATTCTCCTCTAGTGCCCATGGAACATTCTCCAGAATAGATCACATCCTAGGTCACAAATCAGGTCTCAACTGGTACCAAAAGATTAGGATCATTCCCTGCATATTTTCGGACCACAATGCTTTGAAACTAGAACTCAATCCTCAAGACTTTCCTCAAAAGAAAAGTCGGAAAGAACTCAAATACATGGAGACTAAAGAGCATCCTACTAAAGAATGAATGGGTCAACCAGGAAATTAAAGAAGAATTTTAAAAATTCATGGAAACAAATGAAAATGAAAACACAACTGTTCAAAATCTTTGGGATGCAGCAAAGGCGGTCCTAAGAGGAAAGTATATAGCAATACAAGCTTTCTCAAGAAACAAAAAAGGTCTCAAATACACAACCCAACCCTACACCTAAAGGAGCTGATAAAGGAGCAAATAAAGCCTAAACCCAGTAGGTGAAGAGAAATAATAAAGATCAGACCAGAAATCAATGAAATAGAAACCAAAAGAACAGTAGAACTGATCAACGAAACTAGGAGCTGGTTCTTTGAAAGAATTAATAAGATTGATAAACCCCTGGCCAGATTTATTAAAAAGAAAAGAGAAACGACCCAAATAAAATTGTGAATGAAAGAGGAGAGATCAACAACCAACATCAAAGAAATACAAACAATTTTAAGAACATATTATGAGCAACTGTATGACAGCAAATTAGATAATCTGGAAGAAATGGATGCATTCCTAGAGATGTATAAACTACCAAAACTGAACCAGGAAGAAATAGAAAACCTGAACAGACCCATAACCACTAAGGAAATTAAAGCAGTCATCAAAAATCTCCCAACAAACAAGAGCCCAGGGCCAGATGGCTTCCCAGGGGAATTCTATCAAACATTTAAAGAATTAATACCTATCCTTCTGAAACTGTTCCAAAAATAGAAATGGAAGGAAAACTTCCAAACTCCCAGAATTACCTTGACCCCAAACCAGACAAAGACCCCATCAAAAAGGAGAATTACAGACCAATATCCCTGATGAACATGGATGCAAAAATTCTCACCAAAATACTAGCCAATAGGATCCAACAGTACATTAAAAGGATTATTCACCACAACCAAGTGGGATTTATCCCTGGGCTGCAAGTTGGTTCAACATCCACAAATCAATCAATGTGATACAATACATTAATAAAAGAAAGAACAAGAACCATATGATCCTCTCAATAGAGACAGAAAAAACATTTGACAAAATACAGCATCCTTTCTTGATTAAAACTTTTCAGAGTGTAGGGATAGAGGGTACAAACCTCAATATCATAAAAGCCATCTATGAAAAACCTACAGCAAATATCATTCTCAATGGGGAAAAACTGAGAGCTTTTCCCCTAAGGTCAGGAACACGGCAGGGATGTCCAATATCACCACTGCTATTCAACATAGTCCTAGAAGTCTTAGCCTCAGCAATCAGACAACAAAAAGAAATAAAAGGCATCCAAATCAGCAAAGAAGAAGTCAAACTCTCACTCTTTGCAGATGATATGATACTTTATGTGGAAAACCCAAAAGACTCCACCCCAAAACTGCTAGAACTCATACAGGAATTCAGTAAGTGGCAGGATATAAAATCAATGCACAGAAATCAGTTGCATTTCTATACACCAACAACAAGACAGAAGAAAGAGAAATTAAAGAGTCAATCCCATTTACAATTACACCCAAAACCATAAGATACCTAGGAATAAATCTAACCAAAGAGGCAAAAAATCTGTACTCAGAAAACTATAGAATACTAATAAAAGAAATTGAGGAAGACACAAAGAAACGGAAAAACGTTCCATGCTCATGGATTGGAAGAACAAATATTGTGAAGATGTCAATGCTACCTAGAGCAATCTACACATTTAAAGCAATCCCTATCAAAATAGCATCAACTTTTTTCAAAGAAATGGAACAAATAATCCTAAAATTTGTATGGGACCAGAAAAGACCCCAAATAGCCAGAGGAATGTTGAAAAAGAAAAGCAAAGCTGGTGGCATCACAATTCCGGACTTCAAGCTCTATTACAAAGCTGTCATCATCAAGACAGTATGGTACTGGCACAAAAACAGACACATGGATCAATGGAACAGAATAGAGAGCCCAGAAATGGACCCTCAACTCTATGGTCAACTAATCTTCGACAAAGCAGGAAAGAATGTCCAATGGAAAAAAGACAGTCTCTTCAACAAATGGTGTTGGGAAAATTGGCCAGCCACATGCAGAAGAATGAAACAGGACCATTTCCTTACACCACACACAAAAATAGACTCAAAATGGATGAAAGACCTAAATGTGAGACAGGAATCTATCAAAATTCTAAAGGAGAACACAGACAGCAACCTCTTTGACCTCAGCCGCAGCAACTTCTTCCTAGACACACCGCCAAAGGCAAGGGAAGAAAGGGCAAAATGGAATAGTATGCAACCCTCAAAAAACACAAAATCTTGCCATTTGCAACGACGTAGATAGAACTATAGGGTATTATGCTAAGTGAAATAAGTCAATCAGAGAAAGACAAGTATCATAAGATCTCACTGATATGATGAATTCTTAATCTCAGGAAACAAACTGAGGGTTGCTGGAGTGGTGGGGGATGGGAGGGATGGGTTGGGCTGGGTGATGGACATTGAAGAGGGTATGTGCTATGGTGAGTGCTGTGAATTGTGTAAGACTGTTGAATCACAGACCTGTACCTCTGAAACAAATAATACATTATATTTTAAAAAAAAAAGAAGAAGAAGATAGCAGGAAAGGAAGAATGAAGGAGGGGAAATCGGAGGGGTAGACAAACCGTGAGAGACTATGGACTCTGAGAAACAAACTGAGGGTTCTAGAGGGGAGGGGGTGGGGGGATGGGTTAGCCTGGTGATGGGTATTAAAGAGGGCACATACTGCATGGAGCACTGGGTGTTATACGCAAACAATGAATCATGGAACACTACATCAAAAACTAATGATGTAATGTATGGTGATTAACATAACACAATAAAAAATAAAAAATAAGAACATCTGTAAAAAAAACTAATGATGTAATGTATGGTGACTAACATAACATAATAAAATAAAATTAAAAAAAGATTCTTATAAAGTGAATGACAAAAGATGTTAATACATACTAATTGTGATCCAGTTTTAAACTGTCAGTTGACTGCCAGCTGTGAAAGGATGAAATTGGCATTCTCATACTTCCACCTCTTGATTTCGTTATATTTGCACTGTCAAGGTTTATAAAGTCAGTGTTCCAGTTACAACAGCTCATTAATTACAGCTCAAGAGAGAATTAGTGAAATACAAGATCGATCTGAAGAAATTACCAGAATATAAAAGAAGTTAAACTGAAGGTAAAAATCTGGAAAACATGGAAAAAGACATGAGCTAGAATGAGACATACATAATACATACATAATATCCAATTGGAATTTCTGAAAGAAAGGTAAAACATGAGATAGGGGTCATAGTCAAAGAGATTGAGAATTTTTCTGAATTGTTGAAAGACACGATCAGATTTAGGCAGCACGCAGATCCTAAGCAGGATAAAGAAGACAATTTTTTCTGGAAAAAGATATGCCTTTTGAGTTGTAGATCCAACCCTACAGCACTATGCAGTCTTAGAAAATTTTTGCTCCACCTCCTCTCCTAAGATTTGCCAAATATCCCTATGGGAAGAAAGGAGGAAGGAAAGTAGGGGCCAGAAAACCCTAGTCCAGGTTCACATTCGGTAGGGACTCAATGTACCAGTAACAATGTCCAGAAAATGAGTAGAATGTCCCTATATGCCCTAGAATAGTACCAAACGTGGAACAATCCCTCAGAATGTGAAATAGTAATAATAGCTATTATTATTAAGCACTTACTAGAGGAAGTACTGCCTTGTTTGTGGCCCCAGCTACTTAAAGATTGTGATGAAAGTATCCTTCAACACATTTTCAGTGAGGGCTTCTCCTATTAACCACCCCAAGCCCATGGACTCCAGGTTAAGGCAGCCTAAATTAACTGTTTGCCAGAAACTTTATCTCATTAATTCTCACAATTCCCAGAGTACAGATGAAGAACCTGACGTTAGAAGATGATTGAAACCAAAGAATTCATACAGCTAATCAGTGGCAGAGCTAGGAGGCAAGGTGTAACTTTATGTCTCAAAAGTCTAAACTTTCAGCCATTGCCAGTGTTTCTCGAAACATAGAACAAGTACCTCCTGTGTTAGAATCATGAAGGACTGTTCCTAAGAATGTATTTGACTTATTTTCTGCCAACACAATGGAGAAGGGGTTAGAAAACTGAGACTACCTACATTGACTAGGTCTGACTGTTTCATCAGTTCTTTTGAAAATAGAATTTTTCTGACACATATGCCCATTGTAGAAAAAAGAAAAAAATGCTGGAAACTATTAAGTAACAAAAAGCATTACTAATATCTAGTGCATTTCCTTCTACTCAAATATATCACAAATTTGTATCATTCTGCTTTGTAACTTTTGCTTTCACTTAATATGTTGAAAAATACTTACCCATACTATTCAAAACAACAATTTTTAACTTCTGTATACTGCTACATTGTAACCAACCTATTGAATGGCCCTTTCCAGAAGAAAAATGACACTTTTTTCACCTGGAGGGAATTGAAATAGAAGTCAGTCCTATATGGCTGGGGATCCCAGGACTTCCAAGGGAAGGGAGAGCATGAAGGAAAGGTTCTGATTTTTTTTTTTTTAAGATTTTATTTATTTATTTGAGAGAGAGAGAGATAGCAAGAGCAGGAACACGAGCAGGGGGAGTGGGAGAGTGAGAAGCAGGCTTCCTGCTGAGCAGGGAGCCCGATGTGGGACTCGATCCCAGGACCCTGGGATCATGACCTGAGCCAAAGGCAGACACTTAACGACTGAGCCACCCAGGAGCCCGGAAAGGTTCTGATTTGAAAGGGAACCGGCCCTAGCAGAATGGCTGCAAGAGAAATAGGGGTAAGGGGGACTCCTGGAATGGAGTCTGGCCAATGGACTTTGAAAGTGGTCTCTGATGCTGAAGTTTTCCTTTTCTGTGGATAGCCTAAAATCTTCAGTCACCTTCCAAGCCACTAGAATCTAGCATCTATGGTGCTCTATGGGGGCGTGATGAAAGGGTCTACAAGAGAGTCTATGTTAGGTTGTAAGCTTGAGGATCCTGACTTCTAGGCAATTTCCTTATGAACCCCTACCCTGTGGGTTGCGATGTTATAGGAGTCAAGGAGCATTTTATATTTTTAAACATGTGAAGTCTTACCCTGTATTTTATTGCTTTAGAAAGAAAACAAGGGTCACCTGGCTGGCTCAGTAATGTTCCACCTCGGTGGAGCATGCCACGCTTGATCTCAGGGTTGTGGGTTCGAGCCCCACTTTGGATGTAGAGATTACTTAAAAATAAAATCTTAAAAAAAAAAAAAGCTGATGGCATGTACTATTTTAAAAATCACTCTTAAAAGAAAAAGAAAACCAGGCGCCTGGTTGGCTCAGTCATTAAGCGTCTGCCTTCGGCTCAGGTCATGGTCCCAGGGTCCTAGGATCGAGTCCCACATTGGGCTCCCTGCTTGGCGGGAAGCCTGCTTCTCCCTCTCCCACTCCCCCTGCTTGTGTTCCTGCCCTCACTATCTCTCTCTCTGTCAAATAAATAAACAAATCTTTAAAAAAAAAAAAAAAAGAAAGAAAGAAAAAGAAAACCCATTTGTCTTTTTAGGAAAGGGCCTCCCTTTAAAGACAAACCTTTCTCACAGAGAACTTTTATCCTACACAAGGAGATAACCACTCTCATCAACCAAGGAGCAATCATTCCAGGTTGTTTTGGTTGCTTGCCAATCTCAACGGCCAGTCCCTGGAGCTATCCAAGGTTTTATTTCTTGCTGTTCCTGCTCCTGGACCCCTTAATCATACAAAGAGGCAGCAGGGTAAGGAAGAAGAGCACTGACTCTGGAGTCGACTGCCTGGGTTTGAATCCCAGCACCAGCACTGGACAGCTATGTGACCTTCAGCAGTCAAGTAACATTTCTGGGCCTCACTTTCCTCATCTGTCAAAACAGGAATGGTAACAAGAATTCCTAACTTATAAGGTTATTCTGAGGATTTAATCAGTTACTCTTGTGAAAGTATTTGTAACAGTGCCTGGCAAAAAAAAAAAAAAAGGAATCTTTGGCTTCCCTAATTTCTACCATAAATAGATTTTAAAGTTATTTGTCTCCCTAGCACTTTTGCTTTTGTAAATATTACCCTGGCAATCAGGAACACAGAATATGGGAGCATGAGGTGGAAAGAGTGCTCACTGAGCTGTGACTTAGGGTGCCTGGCTTTGCCATTAACCAAGCTGTGTGACCCTTGTTAACTGACTTCTCTGACCTCACTTTCCTCCTCTGTAAAATGAAGTACTTTAACTTCAGTAAATAACCTCTATGCGTTTACTATTCTTTGAATCGCATTCCCTGCTCAGCACTCAATTCAGTGACTTGGCTTCCCTGTTGGTAAACTGTGAAAATATTTGGCACCACCATTAGCGGGAAGGCTATAGTTTGGGAGTAGGCAGGAGATTAGGGATTCACTGCCTAAGTGGTACCAATGGAACCGGACATAATGTCTGCGAGGACCCAGGCAGAGGGTGGTATTAGCACTTCTTTCTGCAGAGCCTAAACCCTGCCAGACTCACCCGAAGGAGCTGTCACGGTGGTTTGCTGAAAACCCCGTTCTGTTGGGAAGATTACTGGGTCGCGGTCTCCCAAGGACACGGAAACCCTTGATCAGGAGGCTCGAGCGGCTCAGTACGAGACGTGAGTTGACGAGAGCTGTGTCAACCTTCTTTGGGCGGTGTCGCCGCTTCCCATCCATGCTGTAGGAGGGACTCTCTCTGCGAGAGGGTCAAACCCCCCTCCTCCAGTGTCCGCGATGGGTGTCCCCGCGCCGCGCACCCACCTCCCTCCAGCGCCCCCTTCCTGGCTGCCATAGAAACCGGCCTATGAAGTCCGGGCCCGCGTCCCGGCGCCTGACCGGCCCCAGGCCTCCTCCCCCGGGCCAGCCCCCCGCTCCCGATTGGTCCTCCGGGAAACGCTGCGGGGCGCCTCTGTGCCCCCCCCTCCACCCCCCCTCCCGCCGCAGAGCCCGGGCCGGGGCCAGCAGGCGGGGTTTGCCGGGGCCGCTGTCGGTCAGGTCGGCCGTCCCTGACAGCTCCAGGGACCTCCCGCGCGGCCGCGGCGCCCGCCAGCCACGCACCCACCGCGCGGCGCGCGCTCCAGCGCCAACCGCTCGGAGCTCCTGGCCCGGCGCCGCCGAGCCCGTGAGCCAGGCTCGCCACGAAGGTAAGCGAGGGCCGCGGGGCTCGCAGCCAGCACCCACACCCCGCCTGTCTGTCCTCCGCCAGGTTGCTGAGTTGGGGAAGGGGGTGCTGCGAGCGGCGCCCGTGCCCCGCGCGAGCCGAGGGGGAAACGGAGACACGACTGCCGGCGGGGCGGGGTGCGGGGGAGCTGGGGTCAGGAGAAGGGTAGGCGCTCGGGCGGGACGGCCCCTCTCGGGCTGCTGGGCGCGCGCGAGCAGAGGGCGTTGGAGCGGGAGGCGCGGGTGTGCCGGCGCGTGCGGGCCGCTGCCTGTGCGGTGCGTGGCGCTCCTGGGTCTGGGCGCGCGTGTATCCCCGCGCCCCGGCGCGGTGCGGGCTCCGCGTCGGTGCACGCGCCCGCACGGGAACCCGGGAGGACCGCTTCGCGCCTCGGCCGGCGCACACCTGGCGCGGACCAGAGCCCCAGGGCGCGAGGCCAGGTGTGGACAGTTCGTCCGGAGCGCTGGGGACTGGCGGCGAGGGCAGTGACCGCGGACGGCCGTGCCCAGCACACCCCACACCACGACGCTCCCTAAAGAACCGTGCTTCTTTTGAAGACTGCACAAGTAGGGAAGAACCTCGTCTCCTCTTCCCGAAGTCCCTTCAGGAATGTTAGGAGCGTCAGGATGACCAGGAAAGGATGGCAAAGGGGTCTTTAAAATGTCATTTCGGGTCAGCTTTGACACAACACCTGGGCAGATGGACAGGTCAAGGGAACAGATAAAGGTGCTCTTAGGGCAGCAAAGATTCAGCCGTCCGCACTTATTTCTTCCCTTCCTTCCCTCCCTCTTCCTTTGCCTCCTTGCCTCTCCTGCCCCTACCCCCAACCCACCCCTCCCCCCCGTTTTCGTCCTCCGGAGTTTAGTAGACAAGAGGGCTCTCTGTTAGACCCACCCTCCCCCACCCCATTTCCTCATCCCGTTTCAAAATGAGAGCAAATGAACCACGTTCTGAGCTCTTCCCCGTGCAATTCAGACAAGTTTGGAAATTAAACAAATCGCGTTTGCGCTTGAGACCGCGGGAATCCAAAAGGGAAACAAACAGAACCAGACCAAAAAATCTATTCCAAGTTAAGTCAAGATTTCAAGGGGGGAATCTAAAAGGAATATTTGTTTATGGCAATATGGTGTGTGTGTGTGTTTGAAAAATATGTATCACTCAAGCTTGCATCATCAGTATTCAGTGTGATTCACAGAAGCGCTTCAAAAGCTGGTTTCTGTTAGTGTTGCAAAAGCACTTCTAATTTTGGTTGCCATGGTAACCGAAGAAGTCGCCCCGCACCGTTGAGACGCTGCCTGGCTGGAACCAGGAACTGTTCTTGAGATCTCCTCACGTCCCCTCATGTCACCATGGTAATAATAACTGAGCTTATAAGATACTTGCTTCTTTTCCTTAAAGTACTAAAAGCCCGGGCATGTTGTTTTTAAATTTTATCTTTTCAGAGTTTGCAATTTGTGAGACAAATCTTCCCTCTCAGACAACTGAGTGTAAACACTGCCCTGCAGCCAGTCGGCCCTGCAGGCCCAGCTCTCTTCCCAAAGCGCACTGCACTAAGGGGAGAAGCCTGAAGGAGGAGAGTGTTTGATGTTAAAGGAATCCTGGCCTGGCACCAGGCTCCCTCCCCATTTAGCATTTAAATCTGGAGTCCTAATTAGCTCTCTAATTGGGAGATGGAAGAATGTGGGTGGGGGTCCCAGAAGGAGGTGAATGGGGGAAAAGCTAAGTCCTGCTCTCCGTGGACTCCTGTTTTGTGTGCTGTTGAATTTGCCTCCATGGATTTATTTTTGGCTTGACCACTGTTCAGTGGTAAGCCTGGAAAACCCTTCAGAGAGGCCTCCTTCTGTGTTAGGAAAAAATGTGGATTGGATCTTTAGTTTGAGGTGTGTGCTTTTTTCTAATAACTAAACTGCATTTAAAATAAAGGCAGGTTTGTATGAAATCTAAATTTCCTGGTAATAACTACAGGTAGGCCATAGAGCCTTCTATGCTCTTGGTTTAAGCTTTAGGGTTTCAGTTGAGATGGATTCATTTGGGGGCAGCAGTGGCATCATTCAGATACTTTCATTAGCAAATGTTGGTGTCTTTAAAGAACCATAATTACTGGGTGCCTGGGTGGCTCAGTTGGTTAAACGACTGCCTTCAGCTCAGGTCATGATCCCGGAGTCCCCCAGGGACCCCCGCATCAGGCTCCTTGCTCAGCAGGGAGTCTGCTTCTCCCTCTGACCCTACCCCCTCTTGTGCTCTCTCTCTCTCAAATAAATTAAAAAAAAATAAAAAACAAATAAAAAATAAAGAACCATAATTATTTATACATCCACAATTCCTGAGCAATGAATCCTGTAAAATCAATTTTGTACATTGATGGCACATGACTGGAAAATTTGAAAACCTCTAGACTTACAGTTTTAAAAAAAGAAAAAAACATTTTGTCCCAGTAGGTTAATGTTTTCAGCCAAATATATAGTTTCATTTTGAGAAATTTAAAAATTAAAATATAATGTGAAATCCAACTTCATGTTTTGAATCTCATTGTAGTATTTCAGTAAGGACTAGAAAGCCTCAAATTCATTGGCTGATTTCTTTCAGTTGTTGAGAGGACCAGTTGTTTATAAAATTAGCCTCATTCTATTGTTTTCATTTCCTATTGTCATTCTAGAAAAAGTTTTCTAGGGGCATCTGGGTGGCTCACTCGTTAAGCATCTGCCTTCCGCTCAGGCCATGATCCCAGGGTCCTGGGATCTAGCCCCGCATAGGGCTCCCTGTTCCGCGGGAAGCCTGCTTCTTCCTCTCCCACTCCCCCGGCTTGTGTTCCCTCTCTCACTGTGTCTCTCTCTGTCAAATAAATAAAATCTTAAAAAAAAAAAAGTTTTCTAGAATTGAAGTTATATATTTCAAGAGAAAAAATATTCAAACTACTTACAAAGACAATAGTCTACAATTTGAATTAAGCAGATCACAGCTTCTAAAATTATTTTCTCCCAAGAACTTCAAAGATAGCTCAGCCAGTATTATACAGTATACTGAGGAGTATTAACCAGTTTTACAGATGAGCAAGTTGCATTCAAAAGACTCAGGTCATTTCAGCTAACCACATGAAAAATTGAGAGACAAAAATACATGAGGGGCAGCTAAGACTTAGAGAAAAACCAGGATGAGAAGAGAGACAAGGTAGGAATGGTGAGAAGAATTTAAGATTAGAGAGAAAAATAAAACTAGGGAAAAGGGAGTCTTTAGTGAGCAGAAAATACATAGATTAAGGGAAAGGGAGTCAAAGAGAAAAAGGCAGGTGCAAAGAGAGTTGCACAGAAACAGACACACAAAACCAAGATAGAGAGCAGGAAACTAAAAAGAACTCTTCATCTTCCAAGGAGAACAGAGAGCTTGATGCTTTTCCAGAAAGCCCAGGTATCCCACTTAGCAAACTCCTCTGACTTATGTCAGAGAACCCGAGGGAGGCCTGATCTGGGCGCATGCTGGCCCACTGCATCCAGTCACCCATCTCCAGCCCTGCCACGGAGCAGCTCACCATTCTGTCTTCCCAGTCCTGTAGTCACCAAGAAAGCCTACATCTCCATTTGTTGGGCTCATTTAGCTGGGATAATTTATAGACACACTTGATTATGTAATTGTAATTTTTTACTTTAAATTACAAGTTTTGACTTTTAAAAACTGCTTGTTATCAAATAATCATCTAATTTTATGAATTAGAGCATTATAAAAGATTCTAACAAAAACAACAGTCCCCCTCCTTGGATATAGTCACTCTCTGCTCTTGGCTGTTTGATCACTTCCCTCCCTATTGCCGAATAATTTGCATATGTAGCTGATCTTGATTTATCAGTTTTGGACAGAATCTATGTGCTTTCTCTTATTGTAGGGGTGGGTATAGCTCTCTCATCCCACCCCTTACAACTTCCCTCCCTTTATTTTTGCAACATAGTTGGTGGGAAGAAATCAGCCAGGGCACCGTTGGCATAACCTTTTATTTGAAAATGCCAGGCATAGGAAAGCCCTTAAGAGCATCTGGCTTGGGGCAGGAGGGCTAAATATTTCCTAGGACTTTAGCCAGATCAGCCAAAGTTCAGCTACTGTCAGAAATAGTTGATCAAGGGTGGCTCTTGGGAGAGGGAGGAATTGCTCTCACAGATTAGCATCCATTGTTTGCGTGATTTGGATTTTATACAAGGGAATGGGGAGGAATAGTCGGGCTAAGTCTTATGGGAAGGTAAGGAGCCAGAGCTGCAGGGGACAAGGCCTTTTTTGAATGATTTGGTTGCTGCTCTTTGGAATCATGCATGCTGCCAGGCCATTTTGCATTCCATTTCTGTTTTCTTGCCACTTTCTGTCTTTTAAAATTGATCAGTGCTCTCATTCATATAGGATCATTCCCTTAGCTCTACTAATAGTTTTTATACTCTGTGCATTTGCTTTATGGGACATGTGGGTTTTAAAATGTAAATTAAAGCACAAAGACAGCAAATTTGCTGTAGACTAATCAATGATGTGATGGCCAAGTCTAAAATGATGAGGCATCTTTCATGTCAACTATTGGTAACGAGCAAGGTAAATATTTCTCTAGAATGTAGTCTTGTTCACCCTCTTGTTTTGCAGGTGAGATAACAAACCCAGAGATACTAAGTGTGGGGTCATTTCTCCTTACTCCATGCTGGGCATGGAGCCTAACATGGACCTTGAACTCACACCCGGAGATCAAGACCTGAGCTGAGATCAAGTCAGACACTTAACCAACCAAGCCACCCAGGCGCCCCTCTCTTGACTCTCTTTTAAACACTCATTCTTTCACCCTCTCTCTCCTTGACTACCTTGTCTTATATTCCTTTTCTTTTTTTAAACCTTTTTTCTTTATTATAAAGAAAGATTAGGGATGCTGGGGTGGCTCAGTTGGTTGAGCATCCCCCTTTGGCTTAGGTCAAGGTCCCAGGGTCCTGGGATTGAGCCCTGCCTACATAGAGCCCCACATTGGGCTCCCTGCTCAGCAGGAAGTCTGCTTCCCCCTCTCCCTCTGCCTTTCCCCCTACATGTGTTCTCTCTCACTCTCTCTGTCAAATAAATAAAATCTTTAAAAAAAGAAAAGAAAGATTATACTTCTTTATTATACATTATGTATTATAAAACAGTACATATTCTAGAGATAGCAAGAAATAGTGGTTAAGTCTTATTTTTTTTTAAGAATTTTTTTAAAGATCATATTTATTTATTTATAAATATGGGAGAAGAGAGCACGAGCTGAGGGTGTGTCAGGGGCAAGGAAGGAGCAGAGGGAGAGGGACAAGCAGACTCCCTGCTAAGCCACAGAGTCTGACAGGGGGCTGGATCCCATGACCCTGAGATCATGACCTGAGCCGAAACCAAAAGTCAGACGCTTTAAATGACTAAGCCACCCAGGCACCCCAAGTCTTATTTACTTTTTAAAAAAATTTTTATAGTTAACATACAGTGTTATATTAGTTTCAGGTATACAATATAGTGATTCAACACTTCCATACAACACCTGGTGCTCATCACAACAGGTGTACTCCTTAATCCCCATCACCTATTTCATCCATCCCCCTACCCACCTCCCCTCTGGTAACCATCAGTTTGTTCTCTATAGTTAAGAGTATGTTTCTTGGTTTGTCTCTTTCTCTTTTTTTTTTCCCCTTTACTTGTTTGTTTTGTTTCTTAAATTACACATATGAGTGAAATCATATGATATTTGTCTTTGACTTAATTAACTTGGCATTATACTGTCTAGCTCCATCCATGTTGTTGCAAATGGCAAGATTTCATTCTTTTTTATGGATGAAGAATATTACATTGTATATACATACATTATTTCTTCTTTATCCATTTATCTACTGATGGATACTTGGGCTGCTTCCATAATTTGGCTATTGTAAATAATGCTGCTATAAACACAGAAGTGCATGTATCCCTTTGAATTAGTGGGGTTTTTTGTTTGTTTTTTGGCGGTTAATACCCAATAGTGCGATTCCTGGGTTGTATGGTAGTTCTATTTTTAACTTTTTGAGGAACCTCCATACTGTTTTCCAGAGTGGCTGCACCAGTTTGCATTTCCACTAACAGTGCATTTTTCTCCACATCCTCTCCAAAACTTGTTTCTTGAGTTGTTGATTTTAGCCATTCTGACAGGTATGAGGTGGTATTTCATTGCAGTTTTGACTTGCATTTCCCTGATGATGAGTAATGTTGAGCATCTTTTCATGTGTCTGTTGGCCATCTGGATATCTTCTTCGGAGAAATGTCTGTTCATGTCTCTTGCCCATTTTAAATTGGATTATTTGTTTCTTGGATGTTGAGTTGTATAAGTTCTTTATATATTTTGGATACTAACCCTTTCTTGGTCATGTCATTTACAAATATCTTTTCCCATTCAGTAGGTTACCTTTTAGTTTTGTTGATTGTTTCCTTCACTCTGCAGAAGCTTTTTATTCTGATGTAGTCCCAATAGTTTATTTTTTTAAACCTTTTAAACCAGGTGGTTAAATCTTAATTCTGGAAATAGCTTGCTGCATTTGAATCCTGGCTCTGTGACTCACTTACTATGTATGTGACCTTGGGCAAGTAATTTGATCTCTGTGCCTCACCTTTCTTTGGCATAGTAACAGCACCTACATTCTAGGATTATTGTAAGAATTAAATGAGTTGGTTCATGTAAAGCTCTTAGAATGGTGCCTGGCACACAATAAATGTCATTGTTGCTGGTATTATTATCAAAAATAGAGAAATAAATAATTATTTTTTATTTTATTTTTATTTATTTTTAAAGATTTTATTTATTTATTTGACATAGAGAGACACAGCGAGAGAGGGAACACAAGCAGGGGGGAGTGGGAGAGGGAGAAGCAGGCTTCCCGCGGAGCAGGGAGCCCAATGCGGGCTCGATCCCAGGACCCTGGGATCATGACCTGAGCTGAAGGCAGACGTTTAACGACTGAGCCACCCAGGTGCCCCTAAATATTATTTTTTAAATAATTTTTTATTTATTCATTTGAGAGAGAGAGATAGAGAGCAGGAGCAGTGGGGAGAGGCAGAGGAAGGGGAGAAGCAGATTCCCTGCTAAGCAGGGAGCCCGACGTGGGGCTCAATCCCAGGACCTGGTGATCATGACCTGAGCCAAAGGCAGATGCCTAACCATCTGAGCCACCCAGACGCCCACAGAAATAAATATTAAAATGAAAGAAATAATCATCTATAATTCTATCTCTAATCCTATCTTTAATCCTAGTCAGAAAGATTACCATTAACATTTCAGAGGGTTGTTTTTTTGGTAGTTAAAAACAAAGCCAAAAAAAATTGAGATATTGTACATACAATCTTATTTGTTGCTCTTCCCACTTATCTTTATGTTTTGAGCTTTTCTCCCACGTTGTTGGATAGTCAATATTCTTCTGTATGGCATATTTGTTTTCTGTATTGATCCTAAGACAGAGCATTACAAATTGTGTTCTCAGTAAGTACTAATAGTCTGGTAAGCCAACCTTTCTTCTGGACCCTTTGGGCTTGGACAGGTGTAAAGAGAGGTCCTCCCATCATGAATTTGAGAAGCCCCCTGCAACTAAGACAGATCTTATCTTTTCCTATGCAGTAGAAACATTCTGGAAATGGCACCTGAAAAGTGTGGACACAGCAGAATAAAGGAATACTCATGTGGGAAGATGATGGAGGAGTATGGGGGTGACAGGGCAAGAACCAGAATGGAAGTAGCGAGACATGACTCAGTGGGGCCATCAAGCTGGGAGGTGTGGGTCTCCATACTGCACAGCAAAGGCCAAAAGAAATGTAGGTCTGATGTTTTGGTTTTTCCTTGCAACCTCAGAGATTAGGTGAGGCTGGGAAGCCAGTGAGAAAGCTTCTGTGTGTGGACACCTCCTGAAGGCTGGCTGCGTTGATCTCCCCAGTCTCCTTCTGGGAGATCTGACCCAGTTTGGCTCTTCCACAGTCCAGGACAGTCACCTGCCTGCTTTACTCATGCAGGACATGAGTGGCCAGAAACAGCCACTTAGCAACACTTTCAGGGTTTTGGAATTAAGCCTTGAGCAGCCCCAGTGAGGATTCGTGCCTCCTAAGAGCACTGCATGGAGCATTGTGGCAAATTTGTGTTAGTGGATTTGTGTTCTGTCAAGTTGCACAGGCCAGAGAATTGCTATCTCCCCAGGAAGCAGAGACGATATTCAGAAGAGTGTAGGCTGGGTGGCGGGCTTTGGCTAGAGACATTTTGTAGGTAATTTAGAAGGTAAAGAGGTGTACTTCTGTCTTGCCTAAACTCAGGCTTCCTTAAGTAGGAATCACTCTCTTTGTGTAGCACATCTCATCCACGTGAAAGCCACTTGTGTGGTTTGTTGATGACTGTCTGCCAAGGAAAGTAAAAAAGATTTGCCAAAGCTCTAAAACAATTGCATTGGTTAATATCTATAGGAAGCAGGGCATCACATGTTTAGAGGTTACTATATAGCAATGCTAGGTAAGGAGACTCTCTGCTCGCTGTTCTTCCTCCTGCTCTCGTATTTCTCATTTCACTGTCCTTAGGTGACCGCTACACCTCGAGACAATGTCCACACAGGAAGAAAGGGAAAGCAGCTGTGCTAGTTACTTGGTGTAAGCCAAGAGTCTCCTTACTTAGCATTGCTATATAGTAACCTTTCAAAGTGTTATGCCCTATTTTATCAGGAAGCACAAGTTATCAGAAATCCCTTACTAAGGTCGCATTATCCAGAGCTGTGGCTCCTGGCCAGTGTTAGCTGTGGGAGAGAAAGAGAAAGTGGGCTTTCCAGCTTCTATAGCAGAAGAAGTCAAGGAAGGGAGAAAAGAGTTCGTAAAGATGTTAAGTGAGCCAGCCCGTTATGTTTGCCACACTGTCACTTAATGATAGGGTGCCCATATGTCCCCATATTTGAGGGATAACCCTGGTTTACACGTGTTGTCCCAGTGTGATTATTAATAGCAACCCCTTCTATTCTCAAAAGTATCCTGGTTTAAATGACAAATTCTATGTTCACTCTACTTATTGAGCACCAGCTATTTATTGTAGGCTCTTGTTAAATAGTGGTTATTAATAAAAAAGATAGAATGTAACCATAAGATAAATAATAAGCCTGTGTGGTACAGGGAGCAGATGTGTTGGGTTTATAGGAAAAAGAGATGAGTGAATCGGTAAGTGAGTTGGAGTGAGCTGATTGGGTTGGAGATGAAGTATAGGGGGAGATGTGACACCATGGCATGAAAAATAAATGGATTGGGCACAGTTTGAAAAATGGAAAAGTTTATGCGCCAGGGTTTGCGTTGAAAAGACTAACATGGGTTCTTGGGTGGCACAGTTGGTTGAGCGCCCATCTCTTGATTTCGGCTCAGGTCGTGGTCTCAGGCTGTGAGATGGAGCCCCATGTCAGGCTTCACACTCAATGTGGAGTCTGCTTGTCCCTCTCCCTCCTCATGTTCCTCCTCCCCCCACTCCTGCACACTTGCTCTCCCTATTTCTAAAATAAATAGATAAATAAAATCTTTAAAAAAAAAGACTAACAACAAATAAGTTTTAATGCTGCCTTTGTTTAAGTGATGAACACTTTGTAATATGGGATACAATACTAAGATACTGATTTGGCCTAAGTATTTTGAAGACTTAAGACACAAACTAAAAAGCCATTTATATATTAAGTCAAATATACTCTTCTGCCATCACAAAATTTATCAGAGAAATTTTACATATGTGAAGAAACATTAGTTTCTAGATTATTATCTTGCAGAGCATGTAGTAGAGTATGACCTTGAGCTATTTAGTAACAAAGTCCTCCTTAATCAAGATAAAATATTGGCATCTTCCAAATTTTCTTTTGAGCTGATTTGAAATGAAAATATTTACTTAGCTGTTTGTTGTTTTTTTTTTCCTTAGCTTGGTTTTAAAATCCCAACAATTTGTTTTACATGTTCATTCATTCTGTTGGGCTGGTTGGTGGGCTAACATAGTGGAAATAAACAAAGTAAGGAAATTTGGATCTTGTCTTGTCCCTGGCCACTAACTAGTAAGTCTCCTTCCTCTGTGAATCTGTTTCTTGAATACAAAATGAGAGATTAAATAATCCTGTGGCTCCTCTACTTTGTGTTCCTAAGAGTCCATGAGTGTGTTTGGGTTATCGAGGGAAACCATGAAACAGCCAATCTGCTTGTAGTCTCAGGTCACTTTGGTTTAAGGAGGTGTTAAGAAGTAAGACTGCAGAGGAAAACTGACATGAGGCCACGAAGTGCCTGACTGTCCATCTAAGCAATTTGCCATTCATTTTTGGCAGAAGGAAGGTTTCTAAGCATCATGGAAGGTCAGTGGCACTCAATGGGTTGGAGGGAAGAAAGACAAGGGAGGAAAAGACTTGTTTTATTCCAGGTTCTGAGCTTTCTGCAGTGTTCAATGACCTAACACGGTTCAAAGAGCAATGAGGCTTAGCTCACCTATTTCCAGGTTTATGTCCTGAGAAGGCACATCACGGGTCTGATCATTCTGACACAGTCTACTGGTGATGGTCCAACACCAGCCCTCCCACTCCCATTCTGCTGCTACAGGTACCCCCCACTTTTCAGAGTTCACGGTACACCATTTCGCTTTTACAAAACATCTACATTGGTACCTGTTTTCGCTAACCCAATGAAATCCAAAGAGGATTTTGGCTTTTATGAAAAGAGGCAAAAAGTGAAAATGCATTCAGCATTGGTTTTGCAGCGAGCCATTCTAGAGGCAGCGCACCCGGAGCGGTGGCAGAGGCCCTACCCAACTCCTTCCCTGGGAACTACACTCCGCATCTCAGCCTCACGCCACCAGAGTTTCCAACAGTGGTCTGTGAGCATCTGTGCTTTATCTCAATTTATTTTGTGCATCCGCTAGCAAACTGTGTCTGAAAGTATCAGAAAAGCCCAAGAGGAGCTATTTTTTGGGGTCTGGGAATGCTAAAAAAAAAAAAATCCCATAAAAATTAATTGGTAATTGCTCCTTTACTTTATGCCATTTCAGCTCATGAAAGGTTTCGTAGCATCCCTCTACTTTCGAAAAGTGACGGAACCCTGTATCTCCTTTCTAAATGACATCGCCAATATTCTACAGCCCCATTTCCCTATTACTTTTATTTTTGAAGGGAAAGATTTAGAATCTAGATAATTTGCCTGTTCTGTCATCCCAACCACTTTGTGTTCAGGTTTTCTCTTGAGAAGTAATGTTATCAAAGAGCTGAAGAGAGGGGCACTCCAATGTCATGCTGCCACTCTCAGGAGTAACCACACCGTGGATTGTGGTATTTAAGTTGCCTGTTGCGGTGGTTATCCCGGACTGATGTCTTCAAGGTTCCAAAGACTGCTGGTCCTGACCCGTTCCACGATCCCATCTCTGACCACCTTTAATGTGGTTTGGAATTATTTTGGAATTTTTTTTTTCTCCTTCTAAGTCCTCATCTTTACCTCCTGTCCAAGTATCTTATCTTCCCCATTCCTAAAAACTCGTTTCTTTTTATGAAATCGTCCTTAGGTAGATTTTTATTTTCTCAACTTTTCACTTGTCAGATTTAGAATCATCTGCTGAGCACTTCCTACTTTAGCTAACTGATGGAAATGTTGAAAAATATTCCTCCCTGTGCCATTCCCAGGACAACTCATTGCTTTGTCCAAAATTGCTCAAAGCGCTGGGCTTCTGTGGCTCTTCTGAACCACTCATAGGTAATAGTTGTGCTCATACCTCTTTCAGAAGCTATGAAGATGTTTGCAGTACCAATATACATTGTGATATTGCAACAGGTCTGCTGGTATGTGGGTGGCATGTAATACAAGACTAAATATACCATTTTAAGCATTTCCACACAGAAAAACAAAAACAGTTGAGATTTCAACTGAAATCCATTAAATTTATAGACTCGTTTGGGGGAGAGTTTACGTCTTTATAATAGTGATTATTCCCTTATCAAACATGATATGTCTTTCCATTTATTAGATCTTCTTTTATGTTTTCCAGTAAGCTTTCATAATTTTCATAACTTATGTCTCTCTCAACTCCTTTGTTGGATTTATGCTTAGGTATCTCATGAATTTTATTGCTACTCACGTCAATGAAATATGTCTTATTATTTCCTTATTATTACCAGATTATTATTGGTGAATACAAATGTTATTGAATTTACACTAATCTTGTCTCCAGCGACCCTATTAAACCTACTTAGCAGTTCTAAGGGTTTATGAGTAGGGGCTCTGGGATTTTCTATGTTTAAAATCTGTGTCTGCAGGGGCGCCTGGGTGGCTCAGTCGGTTAAGCATCTGCCCTCAGCTCAGGTCATGATCCTGGAGTCCTGGGATAGAGCCCCACATTGGGCTCCCTGCTCAGCAGGGAGCCTGCTTCTCCCTCTCCCTCTGCCGCTCCCCCTGCTTCTCTCTCTCTTTTTCTCAAATAAATAAAATCTTTTTAAAAAATTAAAAAAATAAAATCTGTGTTTGCAAATAAGAACAATTTTATTTCTTCCTTTTCAATATTTAGTTATTGTCTTCTTTCATTGGCTAGAGGCTCCAATAAATATTAAATAGAAGCAGTGTTAGCAGGTATCCTTGTTTTCCTGATGTTGTAGAGAATGCTTTTAATATTGAGCCACTTAAAAAGATATTTGCTATAGGTTTTTGGTAGATAGCCTTAATTTGCTTGAGCAAGTTCCCTTGTACACCTAGTTTGCTAATATTTTTATTAAGAATGAGTGTACAATTTTATCAAATGTTTTTTCTGTACCTCCTGAGATATCCTTTCGTTTTTCTCCTTTAACTGATTTATGTGTTGAATTAAATCTACACATCTTCTATTGTTAAGCTATGCTTATATTCTTGGGAGAAATTTTACTCAGATAAGCTTTTATAAATATGTTGCTAGCTTTGATTTAGTATGACTATTTTGCATTTTTGGTATCTATGTTAGGGAGTGAAATTGGATTATAATTTCACTCTCTTGTACAGTCTGCCAGACTTTCAGCAGGAATTCTGTTCCCAAAAGGCCTGAGTAGTGCTTGTAGCTTGAAGTATAGATTGTTTCTTCTGTGGTGTGTGCATGTACAGCAAAGAGTGCTAGCTCTTCTTATTCATTTATAACTTCCTTTGAGGCATTTGGAATCATTTAGTAGTAATGATAATAATCATGACTCATTTTGGACTTTCCCTGTATAGATTGTCATTCAAAAGCACAGGGTTATCTAGTGTTTCATCAGGTCAGTTTGGATACTTGCAGTGGTGATAACAAGTCCATTATGAAGTTGGGAATAAAGAATAATTTAATTTGTGTAATAACTATCACTGATGTTCATCGGACCCAATGGTTTATCTAAAAACAAAGCACTTTAAAGGATATTCCTTGCTGGGGAGGCCTGGGTGGCTCAGTGTTAAGCGTCTGCCTTCGGCTCAGGTCATGATCCCAGGGTCCTGGGATCGAGTCCTGCATCGGGCTCCCTGCTGAGCAGAGAGCCTGCTTCTCCCCCTACTTGCTCGCGCTCTCGCTCTCTGTCTCTCTGACAAATAAATAAAATCTTTTCTTTTTCTTTAAAGAATATTCCTTTCTGATTCTCCTGCCTGCTTTTGCTACTGACACTGATTCATGTCATGCCCAAGCTTGGACTTCATGGTGATTGCTGGTGCCTTAGAGCATTATGTTCCACAGTAGAATCCACCAAATGGAGGCAGCAAGTGGAATCAGGCAGGCTTGGACGCCGTGCTGGCCCTGAGACAAATTCCTTAACCTCTCTAAAACTTTAATTATTCCATCAGTGCAATGGGAATTTTAATATGTCTTACAGAGTTTGTTATAATGATTAAATCTGTAAGAGAGCAGTGTCTGGTATATTGTAAATGCTTAATAAAAGTAGCTTTTAGTATTTTTTTCCCTGTTAGAGTGAATAAAATGCTAACAGTAATATGCTGGCACCAACTAAAAATATGGCTTCTTTCAAATGCCCTTCAAAATGTGCTATTAGTTTCTAGATTTTAAGTTTATGTTATAGTGCCTTTCATATATTCTGTCTTAATTCTTTTTCTTTTAACAAATATTTATTTGGTGCCTCCTATATCCTAGGACTAGATGCTGGGGAAAATTGAAGATATGAGATAAATAAGTAGCAGAGATCAGTCTAAAGAGACCAAACACAATTAGAATATGAACTGATAGAACATAAGATCTGAAATATCAAGATGGACTATAGGATAAGATATGAGAATACCAAGATATGAGTTCAGTGGGACTACTGAGGAAGAAGCAACTAACTGTCTAGGTAAGTAGAAGAAAATACCAAGAAGATGATATTTCAGCAGGGTCTTAAAGGCTGGAAAAGGTAAGGAGCAAATGTGTCCCAGGCCGAGCAAGCTGGGTGTATAAAACTACCCAGGCATGGAAGGATACTTTATGATAGGAAAGGTAAAACTTTAGGAGTAAATTGCATAATTGATTCAGATGTCAGAACTTCCCTTCAGGACTGGATATGTAGCTCTCAGTCTTTGAGCTTGGGGGAAGGGGACCAGGGATGCTTTGGAAGCCCAGGTAAACACTGACCCTCGAGTGTCCTAGAGGTTGGATTTAATTCACTGCTAATTAGTGCTGGTTTCGGCTCCCCTGGGGAAGTGTAAACATAAAGAAGGAAAGGAGTCAGGAGAAAGGCAAAGGCAAGTGCCGGATGTGAGTATTTGCCGAACTGTCAGAGGAATTGAGAAGTGCAGAAGCGGTCTTCAAAACAGAGCAGGGATTATTTTGCATGCTTTAAAATAAAGCAAATTCTGCTGGAGGCTGCTAACATATCACACCCTAAAAATAAAAACAAAGGGATATGGAGCCTTTTTCACTCTTACTGTGATCATTTTAACCTCAGTGACCTTCCAAAGGGAAGCCATAACTGGGTTGTTTTTATTGTCTGTGGGCTGGAGCAAATGCTGGTGTATAAACATTCTGATGCTTCCAACTCAAATAGCCTTCTTAGGAATGTCTACCCACATTTGAGGTGTGCTTCACTGGGAACCTTAGAATGTTGTATAAAAGCGACAGGGCATCTCACCAAACTCCACAATGTTTCAGAAATTTTCCAGCCAGAGGTGCTTTGGTTAGGGGCACTTGTAACAAACCTGCCCTTCTTTCAGGAGGAAACCCTTGAAAGAGTTTTGGGGGTGGTGTTTTTAAAATTTTTTGCCTTTATTTTTTCTTTATCATAGAACAGTTGTTAGTAGTGGTGGTGTTGTTTTTCCACCAGAGAAGGATATGAAAGAAATATCTATGTCTGTATCTTCTGGGATCCATGCTACCTTTTAAAATATCTGTACAACTCAGATCAATTCAGGCAGCATGTACAAACTCCTCCTGGGTATTTGGTGTCCAGAATCATGAAGTTAGTAAGATTGAGGACCTGCCCCATAGAAACCTGCATTCCAGTGGGGAGGACAAATATGTACACAAGTAGCACAAATACTAGACAGAATTTGAAGATGTTCAAGGAAAACACAGAGTTCATGGGGGAAATACCAGAGGAAGAGCTGAATTCTGCTTGGAGTATCAGGAAAGGAAGAGAAGGGAACTGAAGCTACATTTGAATAAGTAGAATTTTAACCATTAGATGATTGAAATAAGAAAAAGAATGGAATGAGCCTCTTGTAAAACAAGAATTTAAAATAATTGTTGTGCTTAACAACAAAATAAATCTGTTATAATTTGTTTATTAATTCGTCTTTTCCATAAACAAGTACTGACTACCTGCATTGTGCCAGGCACCACTTAGAGAGAGGTGAATAGAACATCCTTCGTCCCTGCCTGCAGTACCCTCACGGTTGACACAGACCGACAGAGAAGTGCACACAAGGACAGATGTCCACAGAGAGGTGTATGAAGTACTCTGAGAGTACCTCCTACTTAAAGGAGGCAAGGACGACTTCACAGTGGGATAGAGTTTGGGAGGTTCAATGGTGAATGGGTTGAAGAAAGCAGTCCTTGTAGAAGAAATGCCATGTGCAAAGGCGTACAGGCACAAAGCAGCATGGGATGCTTGTGGGACCTCAAGTATGGCGCTATGTCTCAGATACAGGGCTCCATGGAGGGGAGGAAAAGTGCTCCTTGACCTTCGTAGAGTCCTTGGCTGGGTCTGAGAGTTAAACTGACAAAGATTAACAGGAGAAAAACATGCATGTGTATTCAGTATAAGTTTTATGTGACTTAGGAGCCTTTATAAGGAAATGAAGACTCACAGAAGCAGTTGGACCTGAGTATTTTATGCTAGGTTTGTTGAGGAGTGGATAGTCATGGAGGAATATGATGAACTAAGGAGTGCAGAGGTCCCCCCTTATCTGCGAGTTTGCTTTCCACATGGTTTCAGTTACCTGAGGTCACGTGGGGCCCAGAAGCAGAGGATTCTTCTGACTTACTCTCAGAAGCAGCCCAGGGCTCCATCGCCATCCTGCATCAGTCCCCTCACCCCACCTCCTCATGTAGGCCTTTTATCATGTTACATCATCACAAGAAGGGTGAGTACAGTACAGTAAGGTATTTTCAGAGAGAGACCCCATTCCTATAACTTTTATTACAGTACATTGTTATAATTGTTCTATTTTATTATGAGTTATTGCTCTTAATCTCTTACTGTGCCTAATTTATAAATTAAACTTTACCATAGTTATGCATGTACAGAAAAAAACAGTACATATAATATAGGGTTCAGTATTATCTGTGGTTTCAGACATCCACTGGGGGTCTTGGGACATATCCCCCAAGGATAAGGGGGGACTACTGTATGAGGTAAGTGTAGTAAATTGGGGGAAGCTTAGCAAGGCCCATTTGTTAGGATTCTAATTTTTGCCCCTTGTCTTCAGAGATAAGGATGCTCCTTTCCTCCAGGTATAGCGAGGGTACCTCTCACCTGAAGGTTTTATAACAGGTTTCAGGGAAGAAGGGCAAGGGGAGAAGGAAGTCAGACTGACTCTCCTGCTTAAAATATTCAATATATCAAGGTGCCATATTTGGGGTAGCAGGCCCTGAACCCTATCAGGGCATATGGAGGAGGGCAAGTGGGAGCAGGGAAGATGAGAAATGAGACTAGGAACAAAATCAAGAGCCAGATGTTGAAGAGCTTTCTAGACGGTGCAATGGTGATTGAATTCTATCCAATATTCATTCTAATGAAGTTAGTTTAAGTGGAGCAGTAATAACTACATTTGAGAAAGATCCTGCAGGTGGTTTCCTGGAGCATAAAGTTGAGCTGGGAAAGACAGGAAGTAGGAGGCTGTTTCAGCCAACCAGGTCCAGCATGGGATTAAGACTATTAGAGGCTTTTGGCCCTCAAGAGCCCAAGATGCAATTTCGAATTTAAGCAAAGATAGCCATAAGATGTCTAATAAGACACAGATGCCTTGAAAAAAATATATCAAATATCAAAATATTTTAAGACTTCTATTGCCTCCTCCCTGCTGGTGCCCTAAAGCATGTGCATCTCTCCCTATTGTGGGATCCAGCCCTGCTCAGGAGGCAGCAGTCAGGGTGATGGGTAAAAGAAGTGGAGTGGTATTGAAGTGGGAGAATTTATAGCACTAGGGGAAGGCAAGAGAGAAACCTGGGATGGCGCTTAGGTTTCCGACTTGGCTGACGGTATTGGCCATGGCCTGCCTTTGGATTGCTACTACACATCATTCCTGATGTCTGGCAGAGGCCTCCTCCAAGGCAGGCATGCCTCTAAAATCTGTTCCCCTTGCAGAGTCCCTCCATTTTTTGCACTTAGTCCAGGCTCCAACAAGTATTTTTAAATGTCCTCCTCTGAGGGCCCTAAGCAAATCCCTCACAGACCATCAGATCCTCAGAACAAGATTCAGCCTCTGAAATAAGCACCATTTCAGCACAGTCCTGTCAGGGGGCCTCTAACACAAGCTTGGCTCAGGATAGGAGGGCTCAGCAGGGGCAGCCAATCCTCTCACCCATCTCTTGTAGTTCCCTGGCTAGCGCTCTTCCATGCAAAGGTGTCCTGGTCCCCTTACTCACTGTAGGACTGTGGCTCAGTGACAAAAAAGAGAAGATGCCGCCTGATGGAGACACGTCTTTATCCCAGCATCATGCGTAATTAACCCACTCCCAGCCCCCAGATCTGTCTGGGGACAAAGCCCCAGGCAACAGCCAAATGTATCTCTGGGATTGTTCCTGAATATTCCGAAGTGTCAAGCACTGAGAAGAGAATTTCCCTTATCATCCTGGGCCTCACGTTCACTACACTGTTTTCTTCAGGTTTCCCAAAGCCCCAGCCTCAAAAGAAACCAGACAGTATTTAGAGATACATTCTCAGATAGAGGTTTAGCTCCTCCTCCGCGCTCATCCAGGCCCAGGGCAGGAGTCAGGCTTCAGTTGTACCACTGCTTTTCATGACCAATAACTGAGTGTCTACTTTTGCTTGGGAATATATTCTGTAGTTAGTTGAGAACTATGTCACCATTTCAACAGCTTGATTTACTATGGTGCCGGGTTTCATTTCTAAGTCCTCCTATGTCTGGATTCAAAACTAAAAAAAATCTCAGCTTTGGAGTGCTGGGCCAGACCATTTCAGTCAGGGGGCCTGGTGTATCGTACTGGGGATGAGTCACTTTTACATACGTGGTCATCAGAAGCCGACCACAATCCCCAGATATTGGTGGAGATAAATGTGTATTTTTATCCTGTAAGCCAAGAAAACCTCTGTTGTAATCATAGTCAAAATAGCATCAAGGGGCACCTGGGTGGCTCAGTTGGTTAAGCGACTGCCTTCAGCTCAGGTCATGATCCTGGAGTCCCGGGATCGAGTCCCACATCGGGCTCCCTGCTCGGTGGGGGGTCTGCTTCTCCCTCTGATCCTCTTCCCTCTCGTGCTCTCTGTCTCTCATTCTCTCTCTCAAATAAATAAATAAAATCTTAAAAAAAAAATAGCATCAACAACGAAGGCACATACAGAAGAATATAGAGTAAACTATGATAGAGCTCTTTGAATTCTTCCCCTTTCCCCCAATTTCATTTCCCTCCTCCCTCTCAACAGTTGGGAACTCTTGCACCCAGAACTTTTCCTGCACTTTGCAGATATCTTTCCTTATACATGAATAGATCCCTGCTTAAGTGAATAGTGACTCTTTTCATGAAGCTCCCGGAAATGTGTGCATTTCGTGGACCCTGTGGCTGTCCCTCATGATCCCTTATCCTTAGAACGATGAGTAATTCATAAAATTCAAACTAAAGTAGTAGAGGGCAGTGAGAGGGGAGTGTGGGCTGAGAATCACAGTGGAAACCTTGATGCATCGTTCTGAATCTTTTCATGTTCAGTCCTTGACCTTCTTGCACTTTTATGCTTTGAAATAATATCTAGTCTCTGGAGCTCAAGCTTTGTTTCCGAGCTGCCCTGGGAGATGAGAGATCCTCATTGTCTACTTTGACTTGCCTCCTTGGGGAAATGGTTTCGGGCAGAAATACCGGGTCAATTAGCAAGGACTACGGAACAGCTTGTAATTCTCAGGACTGGCTTCGAAAGCCTCCAGGCTCCCTGGTGGGCAACACTTAAACTGCCTCCTCAGCACTGGGTAATCACTTCTTCCATCAGCCCCAGAATGGTGCCCGCTCTGGGGAAGAAAGCGTCTCCAATTACATTTGCCTTTCTCTTCCTCAATCATGAAGGTCCTGTGTGTGGACGCCTGTGCCGAGCAGTCCTTGGAGGAGTAAAGGCACAGCCAGACGCGGGAAGGCCTGGTCTCTCCTCTCAGAGAGCAGTTTCTTTTGCTTTTCCAAGCCAGGTAGGCCCACAAGATCTTTGACTTCATCACTCCAGTTCTTTAGTGGATTTACATCATTATTTACCAGGCTCCCTGCAGATGAAAGGCCAGTCTGGTTTTGATGAATTTTCTCTTCACATGAAGTCCAGAATGACTGCATGATTTATGAATTTCCTGCCCCCCACCCAAGGTTTTTCTTTTCTTTTTTTTTTTTAAGATTTTTAAAATTTATTTATTTGAGACAGAGAGAATGAGAGAGACAAAGAGCACATGAGAGGGGGGAGGGTCAGAGGGAGAAGCAGGCTCCCTGCCGAGCAGGGAGCCCGACGCAGGACTCGATCCAGGGACTCCAGGATCATGACCTGAGCCGAAGGCAGTCGCTTAACCAACTGAGCCACCCGGGCGCCCTCAAGGTTTTTCTGTTTCCCATCAAGATGAATACTTTTTTGTTTTAAAAAAGCAACTTAATCTTTGATCTCGGTATACTTATAGGTATAAACCTATAAAGACATGTACATGCCCTTCGTAACCATTTTCTTTCCTGAGAGCATTTAAAAATGTAGAGAGGCTGTATTTTATATGGACTGAATCTCTTTTCTGAAGACCTTAGGAATGGTTTTCTGTGAGGTGAGTTGAGGGGTTATCCTTTATGGAAACCGGGCAGGGAGTTTGTCCCTGTGTCTGCTGCTGGCTGGCCCTAAGCCAGCCTCCTACGAATTTTGAGTTGTTCTTCATGACAACAGAGGAAAAGCTGCAGCAGCTGAGATCAGATGTAGTGGCCACGGAGATGAAAGAACCGCTTTTTCCCTCTGGAATGTGAGATTGGAGTTTAAATGTGAATGGTGTCTTGAGATCAGTGCATTTGATACCTTTTAGTAATGCAGTAAAGGTATCTGAGATTGGGTAGAAAAATAAGGAAGCATTTGCTGAACGAGTGGATGCTTTTTGGAGGAGGTGAGTAAGGACAAGCTGTTTTGGGGAACTGTGGACAAGTCATGTAACGTCTCTGGGCCTTTGTCCCCTCATCCCTAAAACGAGGTGGGAGGAGAGGAGCACTGAGGTGACTTCCATTTCTGACCTTCCAGGATTGTGTAATTCTTTGTTCTATCCATTTTGGATAGTCTGGGCAAAGACCAGGAGGCAAAAAAGGAGAGAAAGCTGTTAAGAATGCAAGCAGGAGGGGCGCCTGGGTGGCTCAGTCGTTAGGCGTCTACCTTTGGCTCAGGTCATGATCCCAGGGTCCTGGGATCGAGCCCCGCATAGGGTTCCCTGCTCAGCGGGAAGCCTACTCTCCCTCTCCCACTCCCCCTGCTTGTGTTCCCTTTCTCACTGTCTCTCTCTCTCTGTCAAATAAATAAATAAAACCTTTGAAAAAAAAAATAATGCAAGCAGGAGGGGCGCCTGGGTGGCTCAGTCGGTCAAGCATCTGCCTTCAGCTCAGGTCATGATCCCAGGGTCCTGGGACCGAGCCCTGCATCGAACGCTGCATCGAGCCCTGCATCGGGCTCTGTGCTCAGTGGGAATCTGTTCCTCCCTCTCCCACTCCCCCTGCTTTTGCTCACTCTCTCACTGTCTCTCTCTCTCTGTCAAATAAATAAATAAAATCTTAAAAAAAAAAAAAAAAGAATGTAAGCAGGAATAGAAGTTGCAAGCAGAGATGTGAATGGCCGAAAAGGGAACATGAATGGTCTGGAAGCAGAAAGTTTTTAATTCAAAAGCATGGTCAAGGTGGCTACAGAAAAGATATGGAGGCAGCTGGCTGGGTAGTTTGCATTAAGTGAATATTTTCTAGTGTAACATTTTCATTTTAATTCCTTTCATTATTTTAAATATATTTAAAAGTATACATTTAGAGTATACAGTTCAGTGGCTTTTCGTATATTCACCGAGTTGTGCATACATCACCACAATCAATCTTGGAATAGTTTCATTACCCTAAAAAGAAACCCTGCTCTACTTAGCAGCATTCCCAACCCCTTCCCCAAACCCCAGTCTGCCACGAATCTACGAATCTACTTTCTTTTTTTATTGATTTGCCTATTCTGAACAGTTTATGTAAATTGGATCATATGATATATGGTCCTTTGTGACTGGTTTCTCTCACTTAGCGTATGTTTTCAAGGTGTTTCCGTGTCGTGGTGTATATCAGTACTTCATTTCTTTTTATTGATGAATGATATTCTATTGTCTGTATATACCACCCTTTATTTCTCCCCTCATCAGCTGATGGATATTTAGATTGTTTCCACTTTTTAGCTATTATGAATTATGTTGCTATGAACATAATTGTATAAATTATACAAATTTATAAATTGTATAAATTGCATAAAAGCGTAGACATGTTTTCATTTCTTGTAGGTATAGATCTAGGAGTGAAACTGCTGAGTTATGTGATAACTATATTCAGCTGTTTATTTATTTATTTATTTTTGGTGCCAAAAGGTGATTTTATTAAAGCATGGGGACAGGACCTGTAGGCAGAAAGAGCTGCTGCTATTCAGCTGTTTTAAAAGCTGACAGATTGTTTTTCAAAGTGCTGAACCATTTTACATTCCCATCAGCAGTGTACCAGGGTTCTAGTTTCTCCATATCCTAGCTAACACTTGTTACTATGTCTTTCTGATTCTAGCCATCCTAGTGGGTGTGAAGTGGTATCTTGTGGTTTTATGCTCCCTGATGACTGATGATGTTGAGCATCTTTTCATGTGTTTATTGGCCATTTATATATCTTTTTTGGATAAATGTCTATTCAGATCCTTTGCCCATTTTTAATTGGATTATTTATCTTTTTATTATTGAGCTTTATTTATAGATTCTAGACACAAGTCCCTTACCAGATACATGATTTGCAAAATTTTTTTCCCATTCTGTAGGTTGTCTTCTCACTTTCTTGATGGTGTTCTTTGAAGCATAAAATTTTTAATTAATGATGGCCAATTTATCTATTTGTTGTTGTTGTTGTTGTTGTTGCTTGTATTTTGGTATCACAGTTAACAAATCCAAAGTTGTGAAGATTTATGCCTATGTTTTCTTGTAAGAGCTTTATAATTTTAACTCTTACAATTGGGTCTTTGATGTGTTTTGAGTCAACTTTTGTTTATGGTATGGAGTAGGGGTATAACTTCATTCTTCTGTATGTAGATAGCCTTTTAATTATTTTTAACTTATATTTCTAGTTATTTTCTGAGTGGTTGCTCTAGGGCATAAAATATATATTTTTTTAACTTATCAGAACCTAGTTTAAATTTATACTAACATAATTCCAGTGAGATCTAGAAATTTTACTCCTTTATAGCTCCATTCCCAGCTCCCCTTTGTTTTGCTATTGTTATAATTATTACATCTGTATGTGTTAAAAATATAACATATTGTTATAATTATTACTTTGTATAATTTTATGTCCTTGAAAGAAACTGAGAGAAGGAAGGATAGCAAGTATGGACAGACTTGGGGGTTATTAGGAGCCCCTTAGGTGCAGAAATGATCTCTGCTTTGCTCATCATCATATCCCCTGCACCTAGAACAGTGTTTGTCACATAGTAGGTGCTCATCTAATATGTAAACCAATGAATAATGATCTCCATACAGATAATAAATAGACTCCCAGGGAGAGAGATCATCCCAAAAAGATGGGGAGATGAATAATGAAGAGATTAAGAGAATAAGATTACATGATTGTGGTGGTGTTGTGGGAGAGGTAATAATCACAGTAAAAAGTAAGAAGACAATGTCTTTCTCATTCAGTGTCATGTATCTGATGCTTAGCACAGTGTTGACATTTGGGAGATACTCAGTAAAGGTTGGATGAATAAATGAAGCATCCCATGGCTAGTGCAGGTCTTGGGGGATGAGGCAAGAGAGTTTCAGTCTTAGACATTCCTGTGCTCCCCAAATGGACACATTTTCTGCCTCTTCTCAGTGACCGTGGCTCTGCACTGGTGCTTCTTCTGGGGTTTCTCACCTTGTGTCCCACATCCCCACTGGACTGTCAGTTCCCTTTGTATGTTTTCATCAGAGTGTCCAATCACTGAAGGAAGAGAAGTATAAGCCCATTGGCTTAGGACTTAGCAGAGGGAAGACAGGATAAATTTATCATTAACCAAGTTTGTAGGGTGGAGGCTGGCCTATGAGGAAGAAGAAAGCTATTGGTAATAGACTGAGACAACTGAGAGATTCTAGACTTATTTAACTCATTCATTCCCCCACAATACCTAAAGAAAACCTGCTTTGTACTAGGCTAGAGATGTATATAACAAAGTGTTCAAATTTCCTTACACCAAATATTAAATCCAAGACATAAAGAAATTTACTTCATTGTAGTAAGAACATTCTGGTAATAACTATATAGTCCTTTATAGTGGCTAAGATGTCCAAGATTGGAGCTTCCCTGACTTGGCTTGAATCCCAGCTGGATGGAGTCACCTGATGACCTCCTTATGCTGACTAAAGCTCCCTTTCCTGTAAAATTGAGGTATTAGTACTTACCTTCAAGACTTCTGAATTAAATGGTTAGTACACATAAAGCACCTAGGACAGTGCCTACCACATAACATATAAGAGCTAACTACTATTATTGATATAACAATTACTATTTAAAAAGGACCACAATAGTTAATTGAGATCATCTAGTAAATTTCAATACAATTTTAGACTTCCCATTATCCATAGTACCTAGCTACCTAGAAATCTTCTTAGTAGCAACCATTTATGTGCATAAGAATTTACTTATTTAAAAGCTTGCACTGTTAAGAAGGAACAACCCTCTTCTTATCTATGTTTGTTTCATTTTGTTAAATGATTACTATGGCAAAGAGCTGTTTTCTACTTTTGAAAACCAACTCCATTCCAGAGGTTACCAGAACAGAGGGGAACCCTCTGAATTATCCAGTGGATAATGCCAGCCCTCTGAATTATTATTCAGTTATCCATTGGATAATTCAGAGGGCTGGAAAGAAGTTGCTTTTTTTCAAATTAGGTTCATATGAATGAATTCCCATCTGAGATTTCAAAGCTGTGGCAGATCAATGGGCTCAGGAATCAAAGGCACCAAAGGTGATGTTGCTACTATAAATGTATAAGCCATTCAGAACACTAAAATTAAAGACTGTTCCTAGTTGGTTTTATCATGTAAAAGAGCAGCATCATTAAAGATTCTTTTTGAGGCTTAAAAAAAAAAATCTTTAGATCAGAAAGATACAGTAGAAAGGTTGAATGATTATTTCCATCACTGTATGCAAGAACCTTCCCCCCCACCACCTAGGTGTTCATAACCCACTATTGCTTGGACCCCTAAAGTACAATTCAGGAGTTATTAAGATTTGTTTTACTGTAGAACTGCAGGTTCCCTTCAGTCAATTGTTTTCTAGTAGAAGCATAGAACTTACTTCAAACATTGAACATTAGTACCTGATGTTCTTTTCTCAGCAGCAGATTGCCTCTGTTAAGTCATGCATGTGTAGTGAATGTTCAGAACTTTGGGTCCTGAATGATGCATCATGTGGAGAGGAAGTTGATGGCACATTATAGCTGCTTAATTTTTAAATGAATGAATGATGGTGGTGAAGGTGAACTGAAAATAAATTGATCATAAATAGGAGTCTCATCTAAATAATTTTACCCTGAATGATCCCAGACAAGTCATTTAGCTGGATCATTCCATGCCTCAGTTTCCATGTCTTTAAAAGAGTATTGATTAATATAATGTGGTTTAAAATGAAATTGTCAATTAAAATATTGATTAAAAAGTTGGTGCTCTTAGGAGAAAATAGAACTCTGTTAATTCAAAATAATAACACTGAAGATTCCCACTGTCCAGTTCACATGGTTAGGGAGCAGAGAACCAATCAAAACACCAGGTTTACAGTTGCTCAACCCAGTCATACACTGATCATCAGGAGAATGAGCACTCACTCTTATTTGGCCTGAGATTCCTTCCAGGGAGTGATCCTACAATGGATATGCAACTATGTGGTTATTCTTATCCTCAGGGACTATCCAGAGGAAGAGGAAGAAAAAATAAAGTAAGAGGAAGAAATAACACATATAAGTAGGATGATCACACTATATATCATGCAAACAAAGACACTTTTGAGAGTGAAAAAGCAGCTAATATTGATTACATTGGGAAATGCTTGGATAGTCTTAGGCAAACAGGAATGTCTCATTAGCCTGGGTCTATGCCATGCCCAGAAGCACACTCAAGCATATAGGACCAGTTTAACCCTTTTTACCTGATTTTTTCCCTTACTGACGCCATCTTTTGTGATAAAATTCCTCCCAGCTCCTCTGGGTAAAACACTGGTAGTTCCACCTTCATTTGCTAGTTACAGCATCTACAGTTCTCATAAATTAGCATCACTGAGGCAATGAAGAATGAGATATATGCCTTCTGTTCCATTTGGTGAAATTACACCTGTATTTTGAGCTAATTTACTTATGTGAATGTTCTATAGTTATCCACTCCTTATCTTGTCTGATTCACTGTAAATCCTCATAATCTGTAGACAATTTCTCAAGTTTGCCGACTTGACACATTTTATTTCTACTAACAAACCTTGATACTTTTCTTTCCCCCTAGCTACCACTGTCCCCTCAACAGTCAAAGGGGGTTGACATCTTGGCTGGCTGTACCCGTTAGAATAGCTGTGTGTTATGATGGGAAAGAGGCAGGTCTTTTATACATTTGTTCAACAAATATTTAATCGAGCATTTATTGTGCGCCAGATACTGTTTAGAGCCCTAGATTTGTAGTGCAATCTGTGATCTATCGGCTTTCTAAATGGTATCTTTTGATACCCAGAAATTTTTAGTTCTGATGAAGTCAAATTTACCAATTTTTTTCTCTTTTATGGTTTGTGGTTTTCGTATCTAGTCCAAAACCTTGCCCTACTTCAGGGTCCAGAATATATTCTCTTATGTATACTTCCAGAAACTTTATGGTCCTAGGTTTTATGTTTAGGTCAATGATCCATCTCAAATTCATTTTTGGTTATGGTGTAGGATAAAAGTCAAGATTCAACTTTTATTTGCACAGATATCCAGTTGATCCAGCACCATTTGTTTAAAAAAAAAAAAAAAGTGTTCCCTCTCTCCATTGAATTGGCTTGGTGCCTTGGTGGAAAAACAATTTACCATGTATATGTAGGTCAATCTCTAGACCCTTTATTTTGATCTATTGGTCTATCCTTACATACTTTCTTGATTACTATGGCTTTCATGAATATAGTCCAACTAAGTCAAACACAATCACTATCCTTATGGGTTTACAATCTGATGAGATAAACAGTCTGATGTAGAAGTCGTAATTGTACGAAAAGGTGAAGCAACCCACAGTGCTAGCCACAGATGTTGGAAGTGCAAAGGAGAACTCCAGCTGGTTTAGGGTGAGGTGGGTAGGGAAGCTTCCTGAAAGAGGTGACACTTAAAGTGGACCTTAAAGGATCAGTAGGAGTTTGCAGAAGGTGGAGGCAGGCCTGCTGCCCTCCAGCAAGAGTGAGGGGGCTGGTGTGGCTGAAGTGCAGTGGAATGAAAGGGAGACTAGAGGAGATGATGCCAGAGGGAAGACCACCTTGGGCAGAGCTTGGAAGAACATTTTAAGGGTCTTGGCTTTTATTCTGAGGAAGAAGAGAAGCCATCAAAAGGTTTTGAGTAGAGTAGTAATATGGTCTGACATCTTTTAGAAGGATCTTCCTAGATGCGCTGTTTGAGACAGACCATGTTGGGGGTTGGCACGGGGCAAGTAAAGTCAGAAGCTCTGAGACGAGCTATAAAGACCGTTACTATAATCCAATTAAACCTGATGTGGCTTGGACTCAGTGGTCATAATGGGATGATTGTGATTTGGGTAAAATGGGATAAAGTGACTGTGTTGTGGACATATTTTGAAGGTAGAGCCAATAGGATTTGCTGACAGATTGAACACGAGATATAAGGTAAAAAGAAGAATCAAGGGGTTTGGCTTTAGCTGGAAGGATGTGTTGTCATTTACCAATCTGTGATCATTTACCAAGGTGTGAAAGAAGCACATTTGGAGAAGAAATCAGAAGCTTGTTTTTTCTACTTTAGAGTAAATATGAGAGATTACCACCCAAAATACAAGCAATTTCCCCTACAGAGGAAGTAACTGGAGGATGCAGTAGAGATAGTCATATTGTGTATTGTCAAGCCCAATGTGAGCAGCACTGTTCTCGGTGATGGAGGCATGATGCCCTGCACATGGATTCTGCTCCCAAGGAGAGTTTGTGAGAAAGCTTGACTCACACAAAGTGAAAAAATCTTGGAAGTCAAGGACCAGTTAAGGAGATGCAGGTCTCCTTAGTAGCGGCACAGGAAGAAGTAGTCAAAGAATGCTTCTAGAAGGAAATGGGAAGGGAGCCATCTTCACAGGATGGGGAAAACTTAGAGGAAAAAGGGCAAAATTGTGGGAAGAAGCAGGAGCCACTCAGGACACAGATATTCTTGGCCTAGCTGGAAGAGTTGTTGGAAGGATTTTTTTAATTGGTTAAAAAATTAGTTCTTGGTACATAGTAGACATTTGATAAAGGCCAGCCAATAATATTTATCGTATTGGGGGGAAGAGAAGGCGATTCTACTGTGTGTAAAACTCTCCTGAGTCCAGCCCCACCCCGCTGTCAACACCTACTCCTTTGATGCCCTTTGCCCTTTCTCCTTTCCTGGGTTGTCTTGTAATAATTCTATTGGAAAACCTTCAAATTGGGCTTTCTAAACTGTTTGTGAGGGGAAAAGAGTTGAGCTACAATATTTCAGCATGTCCATGTCGGCTTATGGATTTTTAATAATCTCATTCATGTGAATGTTACAAAGGTCCAGAAGGGGGCAATGTGACACTTGAACTTCAAGAGGGTTTATTTTCACAGATGCTTTGGAATTCATCCGATATTGTTAAAATCAAGAACCTTAGGTCAGGGAATGATTCTGTAGACCTCACAGGGTCCATTACTCTCACTTGCCAGTAAAGAAACTGAATCCCAGAGAGGGGAAGGGATTTGCTTCAGGTCACACAGGTATTTAGTGGGAAGGTCTAGACCCTAACCTCATTCTAACCCTAAGTCTTTATACTTACAGCTATAAAGCAAAACAAATTCTATCAAGTTAAATACAAACAAAACTTCAACCAATGAAATTTAGATTAACAATATCACCTGAAAAGTATGGATGATATTTTTCTGTTGAAATTAATTTGTTCCTCAAAAGTAACTTATTATGGTGCTTTTAAAAAAATGACATAGTTATTCGTATCACATCTTAGTTTCTTTCATATGACCAGGCCTCAATAAATATTTGTGAATTTTCTTTGTATGAAGGTATAAATAATTTGAAATATTTTGATATATCAGAAAACCATTATCTGAAGTCTCTGCAATTTTTATTCTCTCCTTGACCCAAGTACTTTCTCTCTATGGATATATACACTTCTCATTTTTAAAGTGATTACACATGTTATAAGACTTTCAAATAATATGGAAACATAGGGAATAAGAAATGAAACAAGTTCATTTTGTAAACACTATAAATATTGTATAACGTCAGGTTGTAAAAATATTAGGTTCTTTAACAGAGGTCAAAACAATGGAGGCTTAAAGAAGGTAGAATCTTAATTCTCTCACAACAAATCTACAAGTAAGAAATCCCAGGCTGATATGGTGGCTGCACAGCGAGGGGGGCCAGGTTCCTCCTCTCTTGTGGCTCTGCCATTCTCAATGCATGTCTTCCATCTTGGTCTAAGATGGCTATTTCCATCTACACCACCATATCCATATTCCAGCCAACAAGAAGAAGGGAAAAAAGAAGAGGAGGATGACATGCTTTTTCCCTTTTAAATGCACAGTCTGGAATTGCATTTGTCATGTTTGCTCACAGCTGATGACCAGAACTCAGGCACATGGCTAAACTGAACCAGAAGGGAGACTGGGAACTACATCATCAGCGAGATAACATGGTGCCCAGATAAAACTTTTCTGTTGTAGAATAATGGCTTTCAAATCTGGTTATGCAGCACAATCACCCGGGAAACTTAAAAACGGACCAAAAAAAACCCAACAACAAAACCAAAAACAGACAAAAAAATTATGCCTTCTCCTAAGATCACTGAAATCAGAATCTTTGGCAGCAGGGCCTAGGCTTCTGCATTTTAAAAAAGTTTGGTGGTGATTTTGATGTGGGCTGGGGCTAAGAATCAGTGCTATGAGAAAGGGAAAGAAAGAAAAAAGAAAGAAAGAAAGAAAGAAAGAAAGAAAGAAAGAAAGAAAGAAAGAAAGAAAAAAAGAAAGAAAGAGAAAGAAAAAGGAAGGAAGGGAGAAAGGAAGGAAGGGAGAGAGAGAGAGAAAGAAAAAGAAAGAAGGAAGGAAGGAAGGAAAGAGAAAGAAAGAAAAAGAAAGAAAGGGAAGGAAGGAAAGAAGGGAGGGAAGGAAAGGGAACAGATAGAGGGGGTACAAATAACAGCCTCTACTACAATCCTCTTCACTACTCCCAACTCTGCACCACCCACTCCCTGTCTCCATCCCTGCCAGGTTGTCATCCACTAGTTCAATCTATATTCTTCCAGACCTTTTTCAGTGAATACACAAATGGACACATAAATGCATATGTGCGTGTCCAAACACCCAGTAGTGACTCTCCAATTTCTATATGTATGTGTCTTGGGATAGTAATCTTACCAGAAAAGGTGTCAGCCTCTGTGTTTTTTTGCATGGAAGTTTACATTAATTTAAGAAAACATGAGTATCAGAGAATGGGGGAATCTGATGGGAGAATTTGGGGTGCTGGGAGAGCAGAAGCCTACCTGAACCACCTGTTGGCTCAGTCTCCACAAGCACCCCGTATGGAATCATTTATCTTTTGCCAGTAGTTTAGAATGCCATGTCTATTACATGGGAAATTTCCATAATCCACAAGATCTTTTTTTTTTTTAATTCTCTATTCTGTTCATTCAGATTGCCATTGTATGCTGACATGAGCTCACTTTTTCATGTTTGATGACTTCTGTCCTGTTCCCTGTCATCACTACCCTTACTTACCTCTACTACTGGGTAAATATTTAAGAACTGTCAGTGTGAAGGGATCACTGAGGTATGGGAGGCTCGTCATCAAGGTTCCAAATCCACCTGAACCTTTTATATGGTAAAAGTAAGAGCTTTTGTTCTGGAACACTGTTCTCCCTTTCCCTGACCCTCGCCCTCCAGCCTCCTGTCAGGCTAACTTTCTTGAGTTCTGCTCAAATAGAAAAGGACAATGTTTTCCTATTTCTCCTGAGGCCAACACTCAAACATTATTCCCTGCTTCCTAGTGAACATACTATATCAGAGTTGAAGAAAGTTCTAAGGCAGCAAAAGAGCAGTTTCTGCTTTGACTTGCAAATATTTTTAGACCCCTAAAAATAAATGAGCTGCAAATAGGCATGAACGTTCCCACACTGTGTTTCCTAAATTCATTATTTCTGAGGAGACAAAACATTTTGTTTTTCTGCTCAGGGCCACCTGCTTGTGAGTCAATCCATGATTCCATCCTGCACCTTAAGGCTATTCCTTATCCATCCTGTACCTTAATGTCATTTCTTATTTGTTTAGAGGCTGGCATAGTTCCTCAGAGGAGATGGGAAGATTTGTGTTTTGGAAATGAATTACAGATGAGATTAAAATCTTTACGGGGAAGGCCTTGGGTTTCTGCTATGGAGCATGACAGCATTCTCTTCCTTATGTGTGTGAAATTCCTGGTTCTACATGTTACAAGCCTTACTTACACAATCTTCATCCTCATGGAGCTAATAGTCAAGAAATCAAAGGCAACTTCCTTTTTCTTTTGACTTAAATACGTATTTCCATTTTTAAAATAATTTTATTTTTTTCATCGTGATAAGTGTACTCTTGAATCTCCCTCTATTTCCCCCATCTCCCCACCTACCTCCCCTCTGGTCATCATCAGTTTGTCCTCTGTAGTTAAGAGTCTGTTTCTTGGTTTGTCTCTTTTCTGTTTTTTCCCCTTTGCTTGTTTTGTTTCTTAAATTCCACATATGGGTGAAATCATATGGTATTTGTCTTTCTCTGACTTATTTCACTTAGCGTTATACTCTCTAACTCCTTCCATGTCATTGCAAATGGCAAGATTTCCTTATTTTTTATGGCTGAATAATATTCATATACATATTCAATAATATGGCTGAATGATGGATTATTCAGTGAATTATATTTTATATTCCACATCTTCTTTATCCATTCATCTGTCAATGGACACTTGGGCTGCTTCCATAATTTGGGTGTTGTAAATAATGTCACAATAAACATGGAGTGCATGTATCCCTTTGAATTAGTGGTTTTTTGTTTTAGGGTGTTTTTTTTTTTTTTTTTTTTGTATTTTTGGATAAATACCCACTAGTGCAATTTCTGGATTATAGGGTAGTTCTATTTTTAGCTTTTTTGAGGAACCTACATACTGTTTTCCACAGTGGCAGCCCCAGTTTGCATTCCCACCAACAGTGCACAAGAATGTGCTTTCTCCACATCCTCCACTTATTGTTTCTTGTGTTTCTGATTTTAGCCATTCTGACAGGTGTGAGGTGATATCTCATTGTGGTTTTGATTTGCATTTCCCTGATGAGTAATGTTGAGCATCTTTCCATGTGTCTGTTGGCAAAAGCAACTTGAACTCTAGTCAGGCTTAGTTTTGTTTTTTGTGTTTGTTTTGATCTATGCAAAGGAGATGACAATACCCCACATCACAGGACTGTCATGTCATGTCATGTTATTCATCCATCCATCCATTTATCACTGTTGTAAAATATCTAACATTTTAAAATTACAAATATATATTTGTGATCTAATAAATTTTAACAATCCTTTTAAAAATAGCATTATAGAAAATTTTAAACAGATACCAAAATGGTACAAAGAATGTTATAAACTTCCATGTGCTCATCACCCAGCTTCAAAAATGATCAATTCATGGCCAATCTTGTTTCATTTAAATCTCCATTATTCCCTCCACTCCTGGTTATTTTGAAGCACATCCCAAACGTATCATTTCATCTAACAATTATTTTTTCTGGAACTTTGTTTTTATTTAGTTGACTTAGAGTGGACACACAGTGTTACATTAGTTTCAGTTGTACAACATAGTGATTCAACAAGTCTATACCTTATGTTATGCTCACCACGAGTCTAGCTACCATCTGTCACTATTCATTTTTACAATACTATTGACTATATTTCCTATGCTGTACCTTTTATCCGTGTGACTTATTCATTCTATATCTGGAAGCCTGTATCTCCCACTCCCTTTCACCCCTTTTCCCATCCCTCCACCTCTCTCCCCTCTGGCAACCATCAATTTGTTCTCCATATTTGTGGGTCTGTTTCTGCTTTTTGTTTATTTGTTTTGTTTTTTGGATTCCACATATAAGTGAAATCGTAAGGCATTTGTCTTTCTCTGTCAGACTTATTTCACTTCACATTATACCCTCTAGGTCCATCCATATTGTTGCAAATGGCAAGATCTCATTCTTTTTTATGGCTTAGTGATTTTTATGGCTTAATAATTGTATATATAAACCACATTTTTATCCATTCATTTATTGATGGACACTTGGGTTGCTTCCATATCTTGACTACTGGAAATAACACTCCAATAAACATTGGGGATGCATATATCTTTTTGAATTAGTGTTTTTGTTTCCTTTGGGTAAATACCTAGTAGTGGAATTACTGGATCATACGGTATTTCTGTTTTTAGGGGAACCTCCATATATTGTTTTCCACAGTGGCTGCACCATCCTTACCATCCTACCAATAGTGCATGAGGGTTCCTTTTTCTTCAACTCCTCGCCAGTATTTTTGTCCTTTTGATTTTAGCCATTGTGACAGGTGTAAAATGATATCTCATTGTGGTTTTCATTGGCATTTCCCTGATGATTAATGATGTTGGGCATCTTTTCATGTGCCGGTTGGCCATCTGTATGTCTTCTTTGGAAAAATGTCTATTCAGGTCCCCTGCCGATTTTTAAACAGATTATTTGTGGGTTTTTTTCCCTGTTGGATTGTATAAGATCTTTATATACTTTGGATATTAACCCCTTATCATTTATATCACTTGTAAATATCTTCTCCCATTCAGTAGGTTGACTTTCTGTTTTGTTGATGGTTTCTTTCACTGTGCAAAAGCTTTTTATTTTTGCTTTTGTTTCCCTTGCCTCAGGAGACATATTTAGAAAAATGTTGCTAAGGCCAATGTCAAAGAAGTTACCCCTATGTTTTCTTCTAGGAGTTTTATGGTTTCAGGTCTCACATTTAGGTCTTTAATCCATTTTGAGATTATTTTTGTACTTGGTGTAAAAAAGTGGTCCTGTTTCTCATCTAACAATCTTTTTTTTTTTTAAGATATTTATTTATTTATTTATTTATTTATTTGACAGAGAGAGAGAGACAGTGAGAGAGGGAATACAAGCAGGGGGAGTGGGAGAGAGAGAAGCAGGCTTCCTGCTGAGCAGGGAGCCTGATGTGGGACTCAATCCCAGGACCCTGGGGTCATGACCTGAGTCGAAGGCAGACGCTTAACGACTGAGCCACTCAGGCGTCCCTAACAATCATTTTTAAAGATTAATGTTTGATCCCACTTAAAGCTTTTAAACTGTATCTATAATTTAGTTCATTTCCTTTTAAAGTATTTTATTTGATTAACAAAATACTTCCAAAATACTAATTTTTATAAATATGATGATTTATACATATAAACAGGGTAAACCTTACATTTTCTTAAATACATTCCTATGCTATTTATGAACAATAAAATTTCAACTCAAAACCATAAATCTAAACCAATTATTCAATTCTTCACTTAAAATTAGAATCACCAAGCTTTTTGTTATTTATTCTGTTAACTTTTCTTCACATTGCAAGTACATAAAATACTAACTCCATACATCATCAAAACAAAAGTATTAATACTATGAGATTTGAGTCTCTTAAACATTTCTGGTTTTGATGATAACTCTTCCCAAGGTTAAAAGATACTTCATCACTAAGTAACTATGTCATTCTAGATGTCACAGAAGTAGGCATCTCCCAGCCAGCCTGCCACATTTGTGGATAAACTCAACTAAATCCGTTTTTTGCTTGTTTGTTTGTTTCATTCTATACTGAATAGTTTTACTAATTTTATTCTTGGGACCCAAATTCCTACAGGTATTTAATGGATAGTTGAGTATTTTATAGCTTTGTCTAACTCTGAGGGCAGAGTTGTAAGAAAAATACCAATGACATGGCGTGTCTGGGTGGCTCAGTTGGTTAAGCATCTGCCTTTGGCTCAGGTCATGATCCCAGGGTCCTGGGATCGAGCCTCACGTCGGGCTCTCTGCTCAGCGGGAGCCTACTTCTCCCTCTCCCTGCCACTCCCCCGCTGCTTGTACTCTATCTTTCTGTCTGTCAAATAAATAAATAAAATCTTCAAAAAAAAGAGAAAAGAAAAATGCTAACAACAAAAAGATATTCTGTGAGAATGAATTAGATAGTTAAATAAGCTTCAAGAACACTGAATCAAACAAGCAAATGAACAAAACAGATTATGTGTGTGTGTGTGTTTTAAATACAAGACTGTAAAGTACTAATGCAGATAGCTGAGTGGTATCATATGTGTCACTCCCAGGTGACCTTGACTGTGGACCTTTGGATGACCCTCCCCTTTTCTTCTGGTGATGTTTCTAGAAAACCTAGAGCAGACTCAGCAAATTGACAACCTGAATGCCAAATCTCGCCTGATGGTTCAGTTTTCCTTGGCCACAGAGTATTTTTAAAAAATTTAATCCACCATTTAAAAATTGAGAGCGTTCACCAAAATTCTTGATTTCCAGCTGCTTTTAAACAAAAGTCCAGGTGAAAATAAGCCCGCATTCTAGCATAACTACTCTGGCTGGAACTGAATGTGGGCTTCTTCATCATGCTTGGGATAGGCACTAAGCAAGGTTTGGGCATTACACTAAGCCCCATAGAACACCTGCTTGGTCCTCTAGGTATTTGAGTCTGTGACCTTGATGGTTGAGGTTGACCTTGATGGCTGAGGGAATCTCACGTGTGGTAGAACTCCATGTGGGGAGAGCTGATGTAGTAAGTTCGTCAGACTAGGTGGACTGAGCATGGATGGTGGATGTTAAGTGGAATGGGGGAGACCTGGGCTGAGTGGCTGGTAAAGTAGCCTGTAAGATCAAGCAGGGTGAGAGGTACTGTTAGGAACAACACTGCTCTTCATCCCTAGGGCACACCCAGTTCCCATTGATTTTTCATTTGCTTCAAAATTTCCCAATGGCCCCCCATGAAGATCTTGACATGTGTGTTGAGAAATAAAGAGCTCAGGCCAAAAGCTAAGGCAATACAAATGATTTTTAAGTGGTAAAATATATTTTTAAATGAAACCTATTTCCTCAAGATCCTCCCTGAGGGTGCACCGTGCCTGAAAAGGGATTAAATGGGATTTGTCTATCATTGGATCCTGTGCCACACAGAGAAAACCCAGCTTTTCCTCTAAGCAAACCAGTGCCTCTCCTTGCCGGCCAATGAAAAGGTTGTCTGAAAGCCTTGTGCAGAAGTTTTGTAATTTAAACTCAGACAAAGAGAACAAAGGCCAGACGGTTTTCTTTGATATACTCTTCCCAGTGGGTTGCAAGTCAAGAGAATGAATTACTAAGTAAGTTCTGTTTTCTTTAATCTTATTTAATGCGTTGCTATTCAGCAACAGTAAGCTAATAATTAAAGACCGGTCTGCCTCCTCCAGGAGCTTTGATCTACAGTGATGTGACTCCATGTTTTTGGCTGGTTGGGTTTCTAAACTCTCATTTATGTCCATAAAAATTGGTCAAAATCAAAAGGGCAAAAGGTAAAGCCCCCAACAAATGCATCTGAGAAAAGGGTGATTTCATCTGCAGTTAGGTATGTCACTATTTCCATCATTTGCATATTTTCAGCATGATGTAACTTGATGTTTTGGAACACTCCTAGAAAGTAATCTGAAAATAAGCTATTTATAGCAACCCCACAACCTATAACCAGGATTTCTATTTCCAAACATCTAAGAAAAGTCTTTAGGGGAAAAAATTATGTAAAATAAAAACAGTATTCATTATACACTTACCCAAATGGTATTTATCTTTCCAGTAGATTTTTTTTCTTCTATTTTTTTATTCTATTGGAATATCTGAGAATCTGGAGTTTTCCCTTATTCATTACTATTTTTGAAATTTCTGAAATTTGTTGGCAATTCAAGTACAATAGGAACCATGTCTTACTTTACTGGGGATACAATAGTGCAACTCTAGAAATTCTAATAATTAGATGTTAGATTTCCTGAGTTGATTACCTAATTTTCTTTTTTTCTCTATTGTTCATGTCTTCTAGATTTTTTTTTTAACAAATCTTCAATTGAATTATTTAATTTCACTTTCGAAAAGAGCTCTTTTTGGTTCTCTGAGGGTTTGTGTTTGTTTCTTTTAGCATTTTGTCCTGTTTTTTATAGATGCAATATCTTTTCTTTGGTCTTCTGCTTCCTGCATTGCTCTGTTTCACGTTCCTTTTGGTTTTTGTTGTTTTGATTGAGGATGGTTTCTTTCTTTCATTTTGGAGCCTTTCCTCGGGTATCTGGTGCTTCTCGACTGGACATTCATTCAAAGCAGAAGGCACTAAAATCTGATTGGAAGCCCCCTGCCTGCAAGTGAACCGGGGCACCAGGTGGTCAGGCAGCTTTTGTGTTGAAGAATCTGCAAATACTGGTTTCAGGAGATCTTTCCTCTTGAGCTATTTAGTTTATCCAAAAGAGGAATCCAGGGCACCTGGCTGGTGACTCTTGATCTCAGAGTCATGAGTTTGAGCCCCACGTTGGGGATAGAGTTTACTTAATAAAAAAAAAAGAAAGAGAGGAAGGAAGGAAGGAAGGAAGGAAGGAAGGAAGGAAGGAAGGAAGGAAGGAAGGAAGGAAAAGAGAAAGAGAAAGAGAAAGAAAAAGAAAAGAAAGAAAAGAGGAATCCCCTACCTGGAAGATTCTCCACGTGTTTCTCTCCATTCTGGAAACTCAGAGTGCGGGGGTACGGAGAGAAGAGGATGGGGGACCCCACAACTCGGAATCTGACTGAACCCTCTGTCCTGGGCCTTGCACTCCTGAGCTGGGCTGTGGGTGGGAGGAGAAGGTAACAAGCTGGCTTTGAAAAAGGGCTGGGGATCTTAACTGCTCCACATTTCAAACAATTCCCGTGTGTTTTGGTCTGCTTCATTCCTCCAAACGTGGAGGCACTTGGTCTCTCAGAGTTTGAAGTCTTTCTAGTGTTCAGAAAGGTGAATCTCGGTGGCATGTCAACGAGATAGACGTTGCAGTTTTTGTCACTGTCTTTGCCAAGTTACTCACTGCTCCTCAATTTGCTTTCCAACCCCATAGAAACATGTTGACATCTCACATCGGCTGCTCTCCTGTCTCTTATTCTCTTTGTCCTTGTGAGTTTATCCCCTTTTTCCTCCTATTCCTATTGTGGTTTTTGGAAGGAAGTAGAAATAAATGAAAGTATAAAATTTTCTGTATTTAATCAGAATTCCTAATTATGTTTTGACTTTAAAAAGCAATCCATTAGATATTAGAGAATTAGGTGTAGTAATTTCTCTGCATAACCAAAATAAAGCAAACTTATTGTGTAAGATGACAACACATTACATATTTTTAATTGTTTTCTTTTTTAAGTGTAAATACATGCACATGGGAAAAATGTAAATCAGGTAAAAGAGTAAATAGTGAGAAGTACACCTTTCTCTCACTTTGGACCCCAGCCCAGTCCTTTTCCTCAGATGCAGGTCCTTAGGGGTGCCTTCCTCTCTCTCTCGCTCCTGACATCACATATTCTACTGATCTCTTCACAGTACTTGTTGGATGTTGTAACTCATTCTTTTCCGCAAGTGCATAGCAATCCATTATATACAGATGGTCGTTTATTTAACCAGTTCCCTACTGATGGTCACATAACACAATTTCTAGTTTTTGCTGCAAAGCAATGCAGTAGTGTATATCAATCTAGCAATCCTTATATTAGAAATAGGTATATTTTTGTGCAGCGTGCATAAGTTAACTCTAGAAGTGGTATTACTGAGGCAAATGGTACGTACGCTTGCGCTTTCCTAGTTACAGCCCAATCGCCCTCCAAGCATTTGTACCACTTTATACTCTCAGTAGCAATGAATGAGAGTCCCTGTTTCCCCAAAGCCTCTCTCGCCGGTGCTTTATCAAAAACATTTTTGTAGGGGGGCCCGGGAAGGCTCAGTCGGTTAAGGATCTGCCTTCAGCTCAGGTCATGATCCCAGGGCCTGGGATCGAGCCCCCGCATTGGGCTCCTTGCTCAGTGGGGAGCCTGCTTCTCCTTCTGCTGCTCTCCCTGCTTGTGCTCTCTCTCTCTCTCTCTCTCTCTGTCAAATAAATAAAACCTTGAAAAAAAAGTTTTCATAGTTTCCAAATTTATTGGTAAAAAATCTAATTTCAGTGTAGTTTTATGTGCATTTCTTTGGTTGTAAGTGAGGCTGAGCATCTTTGTCTATATTATAGACCCATTTGTATATTCTGTGAAATGTCTGCTTATGTTCTTTATCATTTTGGGGGGAGATATTGGTATTTTTCTAATCAATTTGTAAAAATCATTCATCTAAAAATCAGACCTTTGTCTATCATATATGTTGGCAAGCTTTTCCAGTTTGTCATTTAATTTGCTTTAAAATTTGGGGCACCTGGGTGGCTCAGTCAGTTAAGTGTCCAACTCTTGATCTCAGCTCAGGTCTTGATCTCAGGGCCGTGAGTTCAAGCCCCACACTGGGCTCCACACTGGGCATGGAGCCTACTTAAAAAATAATAATAATTTGCCTTATTTGTTTATGCTACCTTTTGGCAAACAAAGTTATCATTTTATGTAGTCAAATCTAATGTTTTCTTTTATGGCCTTCTCTGAGATCATAAAAATTTTTTTTTTAATTTTTTCTAGTATTTTATGGTTTCATTTGTTTTACATTTACTCAGGTGACCTATTTGGAATTTGTTTTGGAGTAGGATGAGTTAGGGGTTCAAAATTTTTCTAGTTGGCTTGCTACATGTTTCAGCAAGTTGCAATTCATCCTCAATACAAATCCACCCCATTTTCAAAATTGCAAAAACGTCTTTTATCTGATCTTAACAGAAGATTAACTATCTCCTTAGCCATTAAGGCAAGACAGTTGGTTTCAAGGCCATTGTGTAAGAAATTTAATTTGCAGGTAGAGGGTATGCAATGCAAGATAAAGCCTGACACTTGACAATCGTGCCTGACCCTCTGTGTCAAATTAGGAGGAGAGAGGGGAGGAATTCCTGGGGGCGCCTGAAGTTAATCTGGGTAGCAAGTCTAAACCCCAACTGTAAATCCCCGGCTTGAATGGAGTTCAAGAAACAGAGCCCAAATCAGGAGCACCTGGGACCCAGGAAAGCAGAAAAGTCCTGGCCAAGCATGGGGAGTCAGAGCAGGCTCCAGGAGGCATGGGTGAGGTGCGGGTCTTGGGGAGAGCCGATCCTTTGGAAGGAGCAGAAATGGGGGAGACTTTGCATTTCTAAGCAGCCCCAGTAACAACTCCCAGTGCTGCGATGGTGGAATTCTGACTAAGCTTTCACCTCCACAAGAAGGTGGGCCAGGAATCCTAACAGCCAGTAGAAGGTACCTCTGGCCTTGGAAATATGGACTGAAATAAGCTTTCTGAGATAATTCAAGTAAATGTTGGGACAGCGTGATTAGTTTATAAATAAAAATATTTACCTCTACTAAATCATACTCAAATGTAATGGCCGATAAGTTGGTAAATTAATTCATCCCTTCTTCATCGAACATTTATCAGCTAACTGTGCTGAGCTCTGGGAGAGAGAAGAAGAAGGTGCAGGTCCTTGCCCTCCGGGTGCTTATCCAGTTGGGGTACAAGTAGGTGAGCTGCAGAGACAGCATGGTGGTGAGGTGTCTCAGAGAGAGGCCCAGGAAGGACACAGAGCCAAGAAGTTCTTCATGGAGCCTGCTGGAACATGAGATGCTCAATCACTGCTTCCTGTCTAAAATCCTTGCTCTTTTTATATAGGTAAAGCTGCAGAATTATAATGTTATAATTAATGTTACTCCACTTCTCATCTGTGTGGTAACTGCCAGGGATCTGAGGAAATGTAGGGCCACTTGATCTTCATAGAGATTCTTAATCTGAGGATGGGTTTCAAAGGGTCTGTAAACCCCTTAAAATTGGATGCAAATTATGTGTGCATGCTTTTTATTTCTAGGGGATTGGGTCATAGATTCCATGAGAATCTCAAAGGAGCACGTGACCCCAGAAAACTTAAGAACCAGTGACTAGATTTTCCTCAACTTAATTAAGGATCTTTTATCTTAAGAACATCTTTTAAAACATCCTAATCAGACTCTAACCTAGAGATGTGTGTGGTTACTAATACCTGGTCCCTTTTAAACCTTTATCCCTTACCCTTCTTCCAGCTTCCTGCCTCCCTGTCCCAAAAGAGGAACAGAGCTGGGTGGCAGTTTACTCTTTCCTGTCCTTATCTTATTTGGCAACCCCATATTTAACCACAATAATAATATAAGCAACTCTGTACTTAATTGTAATAATGTGATATCATCAAACAGAATTCAGAATTCACATTTCCAAGGTAATCTCTCGTGTTCACTCGGGTTTTGGTTCAGAATGCTCAAGTCCAAAAAATCAAGTTCAACACACCTTCTTTATGTAGAACATTGGGCTCCATGCTGAGGGAGGGAGGAGGGGAGCAAAACATACAGATGAATTAAACCCAGTGCCCACTTTCATGGATATAAGGCATTTTAGAAAATGTACAAAGGGCAGTGGGAATTCAGAAAGTGATTATTTTTTACTGGAGGGTGCAGTAGAAAAAGTCATGAAGATGTTCCTGCTGGACAGTATTTCTTCACTGAGGATGCCATAGGCTTTAGCCCTCCAGCAACACTACCCTCGGTTTCTGCACCTTCAGAATGACCTCTCAGGCCTGGAGGCTAACACCTGATCAGAAATACCCAGAAAATAGGCCTAGGAGAAAAATTAGCCTTTGTTATCAAATAGCACATAGAGAGTGGGAGCAACCAATATAGGAAAAATTGTACAAGAACATACAGTGTAACAGGAAATATAACACATTGTTATTTGAATCAATGTAAGAATTTTTGAAAACTGATATTAATAGGAAATCTTTATCATCATTAGTGCCATATTATTATTTTAAAAGTCTGGCTTTAAAGCAATTCAAGGCAATGTGCATATTTTCCTAAATATCAAGAAACAGAAAAATAGTTTTGCTAAAAATATTTACAGGCTGTGAGGGCTTTTCTAAAATGTAGATTGAGGAGTGTGGGGGGGGTATACATTTTCTTCTTAGTAAATCATATATAATCAAGCATTTACTACTGAGAATCATAACTGAAATTTGTGTAGTGGTTTTTTTTTTTTAGATCGATGCTTACAAGGCAGTTTCATTTCATTATAAATCTTGTACCGTACATTAGCGTAGGCTAATAAAATTTCTTATTCTCTGTTCTTAGGATGAATCAGCACCTGCCAAATTTTTGAGACAGCTCACGGCTTAGAGGAAGGCTCATCTAAATAAAGGCCGGCTAAAGTGACATTGCAGGGACTTAATCCTTCTCTGGTAGCCGTGTGACCAGAAGGCTGATTTGCAAGTTTCTTCTTTCCTGGGGTCCAGATCATTGGGTCCCTGGGGCCTGTGACTCGCCAGGAGGAGAAGTGCAAAATGAAGGAGGTGGGAGCCGAAGGCCAGCAGCAAGGACCTGGGGGCCTCCCTGGGGCTCTCACACACCAGAGTGGAAGATTCTCGGGCCATCAAAGGAAATAGCAAACTGGAGCCTTTGTCCTGGGACGCGGTCACCTACCACAGAGCATTTGACCGCATGGGCAGCCAGAAGGTTCCGGGAGCCCGATCAGGGAAGTGGTTATGGTAACTGGATGTGTGTGTGCTGGGACAGTGAGAGCTGGGCAGTGCACTGTGAAGGAAGGTGCGAAATGTCTGCAGTGAGGGGAGCAGCTCTTGGCTTGGCTGGGCAAGCTCTGCCCGCCTGTTCGCCTCCGCCCTCCTCTCCCTGAAGCCACGAGACTACGTGGCTCCGGCAGGCCCTAACGCCCCGCACCCATGCCCTGGGCCCTTGGTGCTGCTCCTCACGCGGCCTTCCATCGGTGCCTCTCGGCCGAGACGGAGATGTGAGCCTGTGGTGGACGATGACTGCGGTGTACGCGAATGGAGGCGGCCTGGTGACACCCCACTATGCCAGGTGGGATCGGCGGGAGAGCGTGGAAAGCGGCGGTCCGGGGGAGCGCTGCAAGGACGAAGAGGAGGGGCAGCCCCGTCAGCTGACACCCTTTGAGAAGCTGACACAGGACATGTCCCAGGATGAGAAGGTGGTGAGAGAGATCACGTTGGGGAAACGGATTGGCTTCTACCGAATCCGAGGGGAAATTGGAAGTGGGAACTTTTCCCAAGTCAAGCTCGGGATTCACTCCCTAACCAAAGGTAGGATCTGACCTTCCAGGATCATCTCCCGTGGTATTGGGAGCTGGTCTGGGGAAGGGGTTAGGAGGCCAGGGCCAGGGCAGCAGGTGAAGCGACATCACCGAGGCCCTGAGGGTCACACACCTTCCATTGTTCCCTCAGTTGATTTTCACAGGAACACTGTGAGGTCAGTATCTTTATTTCCATTTACAGATAAGAAAAAACTGAGATCCAAAGAAGTTAAATATAGTGTCGGCAGTTCAATCTTGAAAGATTTTAACTCTAAAAACTCTCCTATTGTACCATGTGGATGAACTCACTCAACGTTGAGGGGACCCTGTCCTCTCCAGTTTAGGCCTTGGAGAACTGGAGTGGGGTGTGGCTGGTTCCCAGGCAACTCGTCTTCCAAGTCCTTATTTTTTTTTTTTAAGATTTTATTTATTTATTTGACAGAGACAGCGAGAGAGGGAATACAAGCAGGGGGAGGGGCAAAGGGAGAAGCAGGTTCCCCGCGGAGCAGAGAGCCCGATAGGGGGCTCGATCCCAGGACCCTGGGATCATGACCTGACCCGAAGCCAGATGCTTAACGACTGAACCACCCAGGCACCCCCCAAGTCCTTAGTTATAACCTCTGTCGCCACTGTCAGTGGATAGCAGGGTTCAGGCCCCCCTCCTTACTCAAGGCTGCTACTTCTGTTATATTTGGGGAAAAGGCTTTGGATCTCAGGACCTTCTCTGCTCTGGTCTACTCTGTACTACTTCTCATTGTTGCTTGGCTCCTTGCTTCTACCAAAGACCCATGCTGGCTTGGCTCCGGACACTCTGGACCCCAGACCAGCAGCACCCACCACTCTGCCCTCAGGCTGGAACTATGCAGAGAGCCCAGCAGCCCTTTGCTGGCCCAGCCCAGTGTGGGCACTTCCCCATGTCACCTGAAACTTAGCTGAAGCCTGGAGATGATCATTAGGGAGTGTAAGGCAGGAAAAGAACACTTGCAACTTGGTATAATTTACCAACTTCCTAAAACCCACAGACTCCCCTGTCCCTGCAAGTTTTGTACCGACATTTTCTCACCTTGGCCCCAGCCTGCTACCATAAATCCAGGGCCGCTTTTTTTTTTTTTTTTAAGATTTTATTTATTTATTTGACAGAGAGAGACACAGCGAGAGAGGGAACACAAGCAGGGGGAGTGGGAGAGGGAGAAGCAGGCTCTCCACTGAGCAGGGAGCTGGACGTGGGGCTCGATGCCAGGACTCTGGGATCATGACCCAAGCCGAAGGCAGATGCTTTAACGACTGAGCCACCCAGGCGCCCCTGGGGCTGCTCTTTTATATTAGAGTTGTTGTTTGTTTTCTTTTCTCCTCTGACCCCCAATCCCAACCCTATATTCGGCCCCTACATAAGAAGCACCCTCACATACACACACATGTGCACACATATTCCCAGGTCACTGGAGCTCCAAGTCTCCTTCCATCTTGCTCAGAGCCCAAGTGTCTCGGTCCACACGTCCTCACGTCTCGGCTGCTCACCTGACTTGCTCTGGTAAATGCCAGTACTTCTGGGAGCCTCTGCTTCCTCACGTACAGAATGCAGCCAGGGACCGTGCTGACTCTACCCACAGAGGTAGATCTAGTGCTGTAACGCGAATCTGATTGGGACCCGTGGTCTGGAGCAAGAATGAAAGATGGAGCTAAGACACAGGGAGAGGAGGAGCATGTTCAGGAAGGGGAGAGGAGAAGGTGGGTAAAGACAAACCGGGAGAGGAGCCCCGAAAGGAGAGCGTGTCCAGTGCAGCAGAGAGGCTGCGAGGCGAAAGTCCGAGCGAACGCCGCCAAGTGGCCAACTTGGAGCTGTTTCCCGAGTGTGGGTTCAGGTGTTGGATTCCAGTGGTGAGGAGGCAGCATGCGGCAGTGCGGAGAACAGGCACTTCAGAATCGGGCAAATTGTTCCAGATCCTGCTTCAGTCTCTTACTGGGCACTTACTCTGTGGTCCCTCGTTGCCTCAGCCATAAAATAGAGATAATGATTCTTTTCTTAGAATTGCTGGGAAAATCAGAAATGACATGCAAAGTACATGGCACAGAGAAACCATCATTGGTACAACTCGATTTTTTTACTTAAATAAACTTACTTCAAAAGGAAATGTAATATTATTTAAATAATGAAAAACCAATGTCACTTGCTATGAATAGAAGGTAATGGTAAAAAACCGGTAGAATGGAAACAAATGTAAAAGTTTTATTATTTATTTATGTATTTTCCCGGTTTTATTGAGACATAATTGACATGTAACATTGGATAGGTTAAGATATGCATCATAGTGATTTTCTATCTGTATATATTGCAAAATGATTACTGTAATGAGGTTACTTAAAACATCTGTCACCTCACAGAGTTAGAATTTTTGTGTGTATGGTGAGAACTTCTAAGATTGATTCTTGCTAATTAGAAACTTTCAAGAAGTTGTCAAGGAAAATGGCCAAGTAACAGAAGTAAAACATACCAACAACCAATCTGAGACTTTCTCTTTGCCTTACTTAGGAGAATTAAAGAATAACTCAAACGGGGATGATGTTTTTATGCTGTGATTCAGTTTCCCTGCATGAAAATCATTCCGTGCCCCATGAGTGTTACAGGCTCCACTTTGGGAAACACTGACCTCAGCTAGTCCTCCCGCCTTGCAGAATTAGCGTGGGTTCATCTTGCAGCCTCCTTTCTGCCAGTCCTTCTCCCTGTTCAGGGTCTCAGTGACAGCTGTGTCTTTAAGTAGCAGAAGGGCATGCAATAAATATTGTGGAAAGATCCTAGCTTTGGAATCAGAGAGGCCTGGGTGGAGCTTCCTATTCTTTTTATCTCTTGCTGCGCGACACCGAACAAGTGACCTTATCATTCTGTGCCTCAATTTCTTCATGAATAAAATTTAAACATGCAATGTATTGATATCTACCATATGCTTAGACAGGGCACACAGTAAATATTGATTAAATGCTATTATTAATCTGATTTCAGAAAAGTCTAGGTTCTTTGGGCCTGCTGAGTCACCCATCATTGGGTTCATGGAACAGAAGCCTACGCAAATTAGCTCACGTGGAAAGCGGGGGCAGAGTGAGTGGCAAGATCGTGCTCTCTCCATCTCCTCTTTCTCTGGGGCCTCACGGTTTTTCATTTCTACTTCCCTTGATGAAAGTGTTCCATCTTCAGACTTCATTCTGCAGAGCGGCTTTCTCTGTGTAGCTGTCACAAGACTCCTGGCCAGGAATGGTGGTTGCCGGTCCCATGTCTACATGGTCTCCTGGCGTTATTACCCTTCTCCTTACCGCTAGTTTTATTCTGGGCCAGCTCCCATTTTAAAGAGAGAGAATGTGATTGCTCCCCAGCCAACCAATGACAGGCTACCAATAAGAGGCCTCCGCTGAGTTCAAGGGCATGCCCACGTCAGGTCAGCAGCAGCCTCTAGGGTCACGCGTCCCACAGCCGTGTCAGCAGAGCCTGAGGTCCCAACCAGTGTCTCTGGGAGGGGAGAGTAGCAGAGAGCACAGCAAATCGACGGACACGTCCGCCGTGGAGACAATAACAGGCTGAGCAGAGAGATCACAAGCCAGGAGCAAGCAAGCGGCTTGAGTCTGGAGACAGGCTGTTCAGTGAGGAGGGCAGAAGAAAGATGAGCAACAACAACAGAGATTTATGTAGTGACTTCCTGCTCGAATGCCACAGGCTTCTCATCTGCAGTATTGCAAATTAACTGAATCCTAGCTCCCTGAGTTCCAGAGAACATGGCCTTTTCCTGCTGTGCAAACTGGGTGTGTTGGTGGCCTCACCCACATGCACTCCTCACAGCTGACATGCCACAGCGTAGCCCCACTGTCAAAGGTTGAGCGTCACCCTCTGGGTATGGGACACGTGCAGAAAAGGGGAGGGAGGCCCAAAGCACAGGCGGTGGGGAAAATCAGGTCAACGAGCACGTTTAAGCAACAGAAAATGCAAGGGCGGGTCACTGAGCAACAGAGAAATGCAGCCTGTGCCTCACTTGTGGGCCCATCCCGTAAAGGCCTGGTCCTAGAGCTGCACCCCACCTCTCTTCTGCGGTTCTGCCTTTGGTGAGCCCCTAATTAGGAAGGCGCAGGAAGGTGACAAAGCAGCTGAGAAGGGCGCAGGGGGGAGCCCAGATGCAAACGGTTGTGAGGGCTCAGGAGAGAGAGGGGGTGCTCAGGTAGTGGGAGGTGGAGTCCCGGACTGGGAGACTTGGCTGAGAGAAGGAGGGGGGACATTTGACCACCTTGAGCTGACTGGGATGGAAAGATAGATGCCACATACCTCCAAAATCTTCACTTCTGAAAGGGGAACGAGAGTGAAGTGGCTTAGTGAGCGGCTTAGAAAGCCATCCTGGGCATTTCAAATAGCTGTCCCACTGCCCGGCCACATCAGATGGTGTCATGTGACAGAGCTTGTATAAATATGGTCCCCATTCAAAGCCAGCTGGCCCAGAATTGTCATCAGGTTGTCTAGGAAATGTGGACAGCCTAGATGAGACAGTGGAGGGGTTCCCAGGAGAGCAGAGGGTTTGGGTGCCGGGAGCAGCTCCCAGGATGGTAGTTTTTAAAGGGCCCCAGCTGTTCTGGATGGATCTCTAGAAAGAAGGCTCCAGGAGAGGCCCCTGTCGGCTGGAGTTTATTTTTATAGCTACCAGCTCAGATTCCCCTGGGCCTTGCAAGCTGATAGGGCAGCTATGAGTCCCCTTTTAAGCTGATTAGAAATTTCTCAAAAGAGATGATGCACTCAGCTTCTGAATATTTTATGTTCCATCTGTTGTCCCAAACAAAAGTAAATGAGGCTTCGGGTGCCTGTCCCTTTCTCTGTTGCTGTCCTTCCTTGCCTCTTCTTCCCTGGTCTTCCTGTCTGTCACTCTAGTCTCACATTTCTAGAACCCTTCTTTTCTCTCAATTTACTTAGTTCATTCATGCCCCCGCCACCTTCCTTTTTAAAAATACAATAAACTCTCCTGGACCCATATTTTGTTCTGGGCCTTACAGAGATGAGTAAGATACAGTTCTAGCCTGTTAAGAACTCACAGTAGGTCACGGAGACAGGATATAATTGGCAGGTGCTGCCACAGAGTAAGGCCAAAGGGTGTGCTCCGCTGTGCCTGAGGGCAGAAGGAAAGGGTCGCTGAGCAGGACAGGCTTATAGTAGGTCTTGAGGTTTATGAAGGGCATGGAGCTATGAGCCAGGGAGGGGAGTCTTTGGAGATTTAAAATGAATTAAGCAGGGGGACACAGAGAGTGATGCAGGCAGGGACTAGATCATGGAGAGTCTTCTTGCATATTTGGGGTTTGTCATTTAGGTACTGGGGAGCCACTGAAGAGCTTTAAGCAAGCAATTTATACAGGTGATTTATATGAGTTTTCAGTGAGGAAAGCAAATTGAAGTTGGGGTGTGACAAAAGTCAGAGTAGTCAGAAAAAATATTAGTCTAATGGTCCAGATGAATGATGATGTCCATCTCAACTAAAGAAGCGACAGACGAGCACCAGGATGGCTCAGTTGGTTGAGCGTCTGACTATTGATTTTGGTTCAGGTCATGATCTTGGGGTCGTGGGATTGAACCCTGTGTTGGGTTTCATGGGCATCTGGGAGTCTGCTTGAGATTCTCTCTCTCCCTCAGCCCCTCCCCCTGTTCTCCCTCTCTCTCTCTCTCAAATAAGTAAATCTTAAAAAAAAAAAAAAGATTTGTTCACCCCACAAAAAAATGTTTTTTAAAAAGAAGTGACAGAAAGGATGGAGAAAAGGGGATGCATTTGAGAAATATTTCAGAATATTGGAAAACCCTGTGGTGAATTGCATGGGTAAGAGCAGGGAAGGAGAAAAGGTATTGAAGGTGACCCCCAGGTTTCCCGCTTTAACGACTCAGCAGTGAAGAGTGACTGTAGGAGAAGAAACGGATTTGAGAGTAAAGATTTGGAAGCACTGACTTGGAGGAACATGAAGGTCATGGAGTCCAACAGCCACCTTGGAGCCCAAAAGAAATATGAATGGGAAATAAAGCTTTGGGGCTTAACAAATCCAGGGGAGAGTGAAAATATTGGGTGTTCTGGTCACAGTCTCCTTGGTGTCACTGCAGCATTTTGATCCTTAGAATTTCCCCACATGGGTTATAAATAATAACTATTCAACAAATATTTGGGGAATTAGTATAGAACTTCTTGTGAAAACCCAGAAGTGGCAGGGAAGAGATTTTCGAGGGAGCGTTGCATGGCAGTATTCTCTGGTAGGTCCTCTGTGCTGTCCTCTCCTGGCGGACAGGACTGGGGACTAACTCAGTCTTGAGTCAAGCTTCATAGAGAAGGCCCACAGACTTTAAAGTAGTAATATCTTCTTTGAACAACATTCATTAAAACAGCAATTAAAGCTTGTTTTCTTATTTTAAAAATGGTTACTTAGTGGCTTTGGTGAATCCATCCTAAAAATAAGTCTAATATTAGAAATACTAGAACTCAAAAATGCTCCTTGTGGTCTTATTTATAGCACAAAGGACTAGAAATCACTGATGTGATCCAACGACATAAGAATGGTCAGGTAAGGGGCGCCTGGGTGGCTCAGTTGGTTAAGCAACTGCCTTCAGCTCAGGTCATGATCCTGGAGTCCCAGGTTCGAGTCCCACATTGGACTCCCTGCTCAGCGGGGAGTCTGCTTCTCCCTCTGATTCTCCCCCTCTCATGTTCTCTGTCTCCCATTCCCTCTCTCAGATAAATAAATAAAAAATCTTTAAAAAAAAAAAAAAAGAATGGTCAGGTAAATAAAAGCATATATGCTGGATGGAAGGTTATACAGCCATTAAAAATCAGGATTTGAAGAGTCTATGGTAACATGGAAGGTGCCTGGAACAAAATAGTAAATGAAAGAGCCAAGTGCCAAATTGAGTTTACTCTGCGACGATAAGACTCACCCTGGGTTCTTGTGGGGCTGGTGAGAACATTCATTCAACAAAGATTTGTTGAGCACCTACCTTGTATGTAACAGATACTCTTCTAAGGACTGGGGATACAGCAATGAACAAAACAGACAACAATCTCTGTCCTATGGCGCTTATTCTAGTGGGGAGAGACAGACAAAAACAAGTCAGGAAAGTATTCACTCTGTTACATAGTGATAAGTGATAAGAAGGAAATCAAGGGGGGCATAGGGAACAGTGAGGGCCACATTTTAGATAAGTTGGCCAGGACAGCCTTACTGAGGGGGCGATTACTGACCTGAAAGAAATACGTTCTCTGGCCACCAATGTAGGGGAGAGTGGTCAGACAGAGGGGACAGCAAGCCTAATGAGGGAGGGTGCCTGTGGTACTCCAGGAATGGTCAGGGGGCTGAGGCCAGGGGACAGCGGTGACCAGATCATGTGGGGTCATTATGTCATAGGAAGGACTCTGGCTTTTCCTCTGAGTGAAACCAGAGCCCTCTGAGGGAGCAGAGAAGTGACATGATCTGGCTTATGCTTTAATAGGATCACCCCGGCAGCTCTGTTGAAAATAGACTGAAGGGGTCAAAGGCAGAAAGAGAGAGATCAGTGAGGAGCCTATTGCAATTATCCAGGCAAGAGAGAACGGTGGCTTGGAGCAGGAAGGCGGCAGTGGGGTGCTGAGAAGTGGCTGGATTCTGGCTGTGTCTAGAAGGTAGAGATAACAGGATCTGCTGACGAATTCAAAGTGGGATGTAAAAGAGGACTCAGATATTCAAAGATTTGTGGTCTAGACAAGCATAAGACTAGAGTGTCCATTTGCTGACATCAGGAAGACCGTAGGAGGGGCAGGTTTGGGGTGGGGGGAGATCAGGAGCACAATATTGAACATGTTCTGTCGTACATGCTTGTTACACATCTATTACACATATATGGCAGGTGCTGTGGGTGTCTCCCCCACACACACATCACGTCTCCTAGCACCTTACCACGTCAGTGCATGCGAGCCTGGCCTCCACGTGCCAGTCTCACCATCTCCTAGCCTCTGGGCTCTCTCTAGCTGCTTGAGCCTGCTCTTCCCGAATGTATGGGAGGCCAGAAATAGATGGGAGTTTATATCCCCCAGAGCAGCCGACACCAATTACTGGCAGTGGTTGATATATAAATACCCCAGTTCTTCTCGTGATATTTAGGCACAGTAACTCTTAGCAGGGCTGACTGGTACTTGCTTGGTAACACACCATTTCCTGGCCATCTTCTCCCATCTCCGTTCCTCATTCTTCTACCTATATTTCCCAGGTTACCTCCTTCGTCCACCTGAATCCCTGCCTCAGGCTCTGCTTCAGGCAGAACCCAAACTAAGACAACTAAGGGGAGAGATCATACAGGCAGACATGTTTATGCATCTGGAATCACTAAGGAAATGATTGTAGGGAAGGAATCCAAGGACGACGCCTTCAGGTAGCCAACATTCAGGGGCTGCAGAGATGAAAAGGATACAGCAAAGGAGCCTTGGAAGTAGGAGAGGCAGGAGAAAAGACAGATACCATGTGATTTCATTGATATGTGGAATCTAAAAACAAAACAAACATTCTTTTTTTTTTTCCCCCAAAACAAACAGATTCTTAAATACAGAGAACACTGGGTACCTGGGTGGCTCAGTCGGTTGAGCATCTGATTCTTGATTTTGGCTCAGGTCATGATCTTAGGGTCATGATCTCAGGGCTGTGCGATCGAGCCCCATGGGCTCTGCGCTCAGCAGGGAGTCTGCTTGAGATTCTTTCCCTCTCCCTCTGCCTCCTCCCCCACTTGCACAATGCACTCTCTCTAAAATAACTCAATCTTTAAAAATAAATACAGAGAACAAACTGGTGGTTGCCAGACATGAGGATGGGGAATGGGTAAAATAGGTGAAGGGGATTAAGAGCTACAAACTTCCAATTATAAAATAAATAAGTCATGAAGAGGAAAAGCACAGCATAGGCATATAGTCAATGATATCGTAATAATGTTGTATGGTGACTACTTACCGAGGTGAGCATTAAGTCATGTGTGGAACTTGAATCACTGTGTGGTCCACCTGAAACGAATATAACATCATATTCAACTACGCTTCAATAATAAAAAGAACAAAAGAGAGCTAGGAGAAATGCCAGGAGTGTGTGCTGCCCTAGAAACCAAGTGGTAAAGTTGTTTCAAGGGGGAGGGATAAAGCCTAAGAACTGACCATCAGTTTTAGCAACTTGGAGGTCATTGGTGACCCTGAGTGGTCTCCAAAGTAGGGTCTGCATTCCCTAGGGGATGCCCAAAATGATTCACTGGGTGAGGGAAGGCAATATTAGAATTTCCATCTATATTTATTTGTCATTCTATCTTTTTAATTTCTATGATTATATATATTTAAAATGTATATATTAGTAGTACATGTATACAATTTATATATATATATATATATATGTATTAGAGCAGTGCTCAAAAACATTTTATTGATAAAGAAAGCCAAGCAGAAGGTATATAGACAAATACCTTAAGGTATCAAGGTCTTTCCTGCTTCCGAGACCTTCTCTCCTACACATCCTTACCATTAGAACCTCCCCCATCGCCTCTTCTCTACTTTCCTCTAGCTAACGGTCGGATTCCAGAGAAAGCCTCCAAGTGTCCCCTGACCCCAAACTAGGGGCACACCCCCTTGCTTTATGACCACATTGCCTCCCACACACTTACCCTGTAAGCCTGCTTTGCCAGTGACCTTCCAGATCCACTCTCCTCCTTCATTCTACCCTCTGCCCAGGCTACATCAAGTCTCCTTAGTTCTCTGGGTTCCAGTTGGCTTTGGTCTCTTGCAGGGGACCACAGGAAGGAGAGGGAGGGCCTGATCTCTGTTCTCCCAGCCTCTCACTATAAGGTTGGCTCGGCCTGGCTGTGTGTCTGGAAGGAAGGTCTCAGCTCCTCTCACAGCAAGTTTCTCTACACAGCACTCTGTGTTCTAGTATCTATTTTCTCCCTTTGTCCCTTTGGTCCTATAGACATATTTTGCTTGGTCCACTCTAGGTCTAAAAATTTGAATTTTTGCTGACACTTAGTGATTGGAATATTTGCATAAAAATTCAGATGTCTGTGGCACCTGGGTGGCTCAGATGGTTAAGCGTCTGCCTTTGGCTCAGGTCATGGCCCCAGGGTCCTGGGATCGAGCCCTGCATCGGGCTCCCTGCCTCGAGAAGTCTGCTTCTCCCTCTCCCTCTGCCGTTCCCCCTGCTTGTGCTCTCTCTGTCAAATAAATAAAATCTTAAGAGAAATTTTTTTCAGATGTCTGGCTTCTCTTGAAAAAATCAGATTGGACAACACTGAGTCTACATTCCAAACAGGGACAACTGTCTGGGGTGGAGTTTGCACCTGGCCATGTACTCCTCGGGACTCAGGCATCCCCACCTACTCCCTATTGCCTTAAAATAAGCTTGCCACCCTATCCCCACTCTGGCCTCTCGAGATATCTGAGTTTGCAAGTCCTAGTTTAAGGAATGTGTTGCCCACTACACGGGACCTGTGTCAGACTCTTAACTCGACTGGGAGAAAGGGGAGGGCTACTCTCAAATGTGTCTACTCTCTCCCTCCCCTGGCAGCACACGAGAGTCCTGTCTGTGCGATTGCCATAATCACCTCCTAAACCACCAGCCTGCTCTCAGGCCCATTCGTCTATCCATTCCCCACGGTGCAGCCAGAGTACTTACTCTGACACGGAAGTCAGATGATCATGCCCTGCCTTGAAACTGTGGACCGTCTGCCACTGTCCTACAGATAAAGGCTGCCTTCCTCGAAACCGCCTCCAAGGCCCTGGATTTTCCGACCCTGCCGACCGCACAAGGCTGGTTTGGGCCCACCCCCTCATTCTCTGTGTCCAGCATAGTGGGCTCCCCTCCCGTCCTCAAACACATAGGTCGTCCCTCGCCCAGGCCTGTGGCTCCCACGGCCACGTGCTGGGCCTCCCTCCTCACCTCGTGGCCGCAGCTCAAGTGTCCCTTCCCAGAAAGGCCTTGCCGTTCTCCTGCCTGTCCTCCTTCCTCCCCTGGGCTGCACTTGTAATAGGGGCGTTTCTCAAAGTCTCTGTCCCTCACTGGACTGTAGGGACAGTGTCTTCTTCATTGCCTGGTGCACAGTAGGTGCTCACCTGTGCTCACTGAACACTTGTGGAAAGAGTGGATGTGGAGACCTCGCTCTTCGTGGAAGAGCAGTTTCTGCCACTTAGCAACCATTCCGAATACCAGGGCTTTTTATTTTATTTATTTATTTATTTTTAAAGATTTTATTTATTTATTTGAGAGAGAACACATGAGAGGGGATAGGGTCAGAGGACGAAGCAGACTCCCTGCCGAGCAGGGAGCCCGATGCGGGACTCGATCCAGGGACTCCAGGATCATGACCTGAGCCGAAGGCAGTCGCTTAACCAACTGAGCCACCCAGGCGCCCCACCAGGGCTTTTTAAAATGTGTTCTATGATTATCCATTTATGTGGATATCCAAGCATGGCAATAGTCTGATTTAACACAAAGTGGAGGGAGCAGGTGGGGAGGAGCGTGAGGCCCCGGGGTGCCCAGGGCGCAGAGTTTAAAGAAGTCCCCCGCCTCCCAGCTCCTCTCCTGTCCTACTCTGGTCCTACCCTGGGACGGCAGCCTTGCCAAGAACCACTCAAACATAGAATAAAAATAAGACTAGGATTGCGCTCCAGGGAGGCTTGTGACATCAGCCTGACCGCACCATGACCTGGTTGTTGGGTGCTCGCAATGTGGGAGACAGTGTGTGGCCGCCAGCCAAGCAGCAGAGGGGACGCGCGTCCTCACAGAAGTCGGGGTCAGGATCGAGGGAGGCCAGCAGCGGGCTCTTCTGCAGGCCATCTGCCAGATTCAAGGATGGAGCTCTTTATTCCCGCCCTTAAAAGAGCAGCTCACCTAACAGGCTACCCAAACCAAGTTTCTGTTTCTAAGCAGGTGAAGTGAATCTTAATCCTAAACACTGAACGGTTGAAAAGCCACGAGCCGGGCGGCGGCATGCCTCCAGGCTTGGGGGCGGGGGGTGTCCGTCCCTGGGACTCTGCCTGCAGAGGTTATGTAAGCCCCAAGGGTTCTGCTCGCTTATGGCTCGTCTCCTTCTTCCCCAGTATTGCCTCCACCAGAGCAAGCGTGGTCACATCAGACGCCAGTGGACCCTGCCCCTTTCCATTCCAGAAGCGCTAATGGACCTACGTTTAATACCAACAGTGCTCCGATTTCAAACCAGCCGCATCTGTTTTCACACCCACAACCACTGTGCCAAAGTTCTTCAAAACAGTTGTTTTGCAAGTGGGTCAAAGGGGGCCTTGCAATCCTGTTTTCCCCTTTACTTGCCCGGAAACTTCTTTCCTCACCTCATAGAAAGTCTGGTCCAATTCGAACCAAAAAATGAATTGTTTACTTTGGAATAGATTCATCATTTTCAAACATTAACCACTTTTATTACACAATTTATGTTAATTGTATAAATTAATCGTAGGAAAATTAGAGAATACAGGTAAGTAAAAAAAATTTTTTAAAAACCACCCATGATCCCCTTATTGTTTTTTAAAGATTTAATTTATTATTTATTAGAGAGAGAGAGAGAGAAAGTGAGAGCGAGCACAAGCAGGGTGAAAGGCAGAGGGAGAAGCAGGCTCCCCGCCGAGCAGGGAGACCAATGCAGGACTCGATCCCAGGACCCTGGGATCATGACCTGAGCCGAAGGCAGATGCTCAACCAACTGAGCCACCCAAGCGCCCCATGATCCCCTTATTAATAAAATAACTATTATCTAAACATTTTGGTGCATAAGTTGCCAGATTTTTTTGTATGCAGATGTATATTTATATAAATGTAAATGTATGCAAATGGATACTTGTATTTTTTCTCACTTGTTCTCTATTGAACATCTCTTCATTTCAACAGATAAAGATCCACATCGTTATGTGGATGGCTGCATGGTGTACTGTTACAGAGATAGATGAACCAGACTTCATTTTAACCCTCTGTCTTGCTGGATGCTGTTCCCAATATCACAGAAGTCTTCTTCCACGTCCTGTCTTTACACGTGTCAGATGATTTCTTTAAGATTACTTGCCAGAGGTGAAATGGCTGGGTCAAAACGTGCAGCCATTCTTAGGGCTCTCAATACATAATAGCAAACTACAGTCCAGAACGATCGGACTGGCGACCCCTCCCTCCAGCTGCGTGTCCCGCTGTGGGTCCGTCTGCTCGTGCCCTCCCCGGGACTCCGCACACGCTGAGCGCCGCTGTGGCCTGCACCGTGACATTATGTGCCTGGCATGGACAAAGTCAGATAAAATATAGCCACACAGGAAGGGGTAGGAGGGGGAGACAGACAAGGAATCAACATTTATAGGCCAGTGTGCTCAGATCATCGGACAGAGAATACACAGAATCTGAATGTTCCGAGGCTAGTCCGCAAGGCTCATCAGGAGTTACCTGCATAAAGAACAGGGAAGCAGTGGTGAGCCAGGCAGAGGAAATGATCCAGATAGGGGAAAGGCCCCAGGCAGGGATGTTCAGTCCCTTTTTAGGAGGGACAAACAGTTGTGTAACAGTTGGAATGGAGCTGTGTGCGCGATGGTGGAAACTGTGAACAGGGGTGATGCCTGAGGAGGCAGAGGGCGTGGGTTGGGTCTGACCTGGGCTAAGAAAAGAAGCTTTAACTTTATCCAGAAAAGTGGATAAAGATCAAACTGAAACTTCCTTGGAAGGCAGGAGTTGGCATCAAAATCTGTGCGTGGAAGACTCACGCTGATCCAAGGGATGAGCCCTGATCTCAACTCAAGAATTGCTGTCATCACCGCTGACAAGCTCTGTGAGCTTGGGAACAGCCATTTACCTTCTGTGTCTAGTGAAATCAAGGGGCCAATCTAGGTCCCCTCCAGTTCTAAATCTCTCTATGCACCCAGGAACACTGGCACTGCCCCTGACTTTTTTTTTTTCCCCTCCCAGAAAAGGTGGCCATTAAGATCCTGGACAAGACCAAGTTAGACCAGAAAACCCAACGGCTACTATCCCGTGAAATTTCCAGCATGGAAAAACTGCACCATCCCAACATCATCCGTCTGTACGAAGTTGTGGAGACCCTATCCAAGCTCCACTTGGTGATGGAGTATGCAGGAGGTGGGGAGCTCTTTGGAAAAATTAGCACAGAAGGGAAGCTCTCGGAGCCGGAAAGCAAGCTCATCTTCTCCCAGATTGTGTCTGCCGTGAAGCACATGGTGAGTGGGGGTGAGGAGTGGAGTCTTGCTCCCACACTCCGCACAGTGGGAGCATGGGCTTTGGTTCACCTGCATCCAAGCATCCTGGAAGGCTTTAGTCCTGTGAGGGCTGACAGGAGTCCCTTCTGTGAGAGTGCAAAGCTTGGATGAGATCACACTCTCAGCCTCTGAAGCAACGCCCAGGTATCTCCAGTTACACGGCAGCCTCCTGGTTCTGAGGCCGTTGGCAGGAGTCACTCCGAGTAGTGGGATGACCCTCACCAGGCCCTGGCCACAGCCATTCCTCCACACCCACCCTCCATTACCAGAGAGCTGGCTCCTCGCTGCTGCTTGGTCCTGTCTACCTGCCTGTGTGTGTAGGATGCTCTCTCCCCTCTTACCGTGTCTCACATTCCAAATCCTATCCACCCTTCATGTCCCTGCTCAGCTGTCTTTGTCTGGTATTTTCTTCAATCTCACGTCAGCTCACACAGACCCTTCTTGCCTTTGGTGAATCCCTCCAGCTCTGGCCGCCTCCGTGCTCAGCAGATTAACACTCGGTGATGTCACTCTTACTTTAGTTCTCCGATTGTTTCTTTAGGTAAGTCTGGACTCCTAAAGCACACGCCCTAGTTTCTCCAAGGGCTGGTTCTCCTGTGCCCCCTCCGCCATTGGCCCATATCGTTACGCACACAGAGGAGCTTGGCACGCGGGCCTGACCACCGCCTCTGTGGCTCCATTAGTCCAGAAGTCTGGGCTGTCCTCTACCCAGCTGGCAGAGAAGACACACTTGTCTGGGGTCTGTGTGAGCTGAGAGGCTGTTTCTAGTTCGTTCCTCTGACTGAGTGCTGTGGGGTGAGGCTGGGATCAATGACTTTCTGGACAAACTACTAGAGGGAAGTTAGTGACCCGGGGACCCAAGATATGCATCAGGAGAGAAAAGGGGAGGAAAAAAACTGAGCAAGAGAGAAGAGCCCGACTGTAATGGCAGTGGGTGTTTCAGACCTGGGGTGCCACGGGTTGGCATTCAAGTGGTCCTATGCTGCCGTGAACTTTCCCAGGGCCAGGGAGCAGGCAGGACCCACATCGAGCAATAGAACAGATGGGAAGGGTCTTCCACATCCTCCGTAGAAAAGAAATTGGGCGGGAGAGCAGAAGAGAATCAGGCTGAGTCCTCTGCAGCTCTGTGCCCTGACATTTCTCCCAGCTACCTGGTCTCTGAGGAGAGGAAGAGAGAATCATGGCTGTAGATCCAGGGTCCACGGAGTGTGTTGACTCCGTGCCAGGCCCTTGCTGAGCATGGCAGATACAGCACCACCCGCCCTCCTCACAGCGATCTTGTGAGGTGGCTGTCGGTATGTCATCTTACAAAGAAAGAAAACACATCACACAGCTGCTATTGTTGAACCTAGAATTAACCAAACCATCATGCTCCAAAGCCTGGATTCTTACCCCAGAAAGCCCAGCAAAGTAACATTAAACCATCTCCCAAGAGCCCTTGGGACTAAGGAAGTCAGGGGTCCCAAGGTTGTCTGTCTGGATCCAGAACGTGAGAGTGGGGGTGGGGCATGCGCTTGCCACCCTCAGTGGGACCTGCTGCTAGAACCTTGCCGAATATAGCCTCTTTCTTTCTACTGAACTCTATAAAGATAAAGGAGACCCCAACCCCCACAAAAGAGCATGGTTGAAAAATTGGGGGAGGGTTCTAAACCTTTGGTGTTAGCCCTAGTCAAGATACTGCTCAGCCAGAAAAGAACATTTATGGCCTCAAATATGAAAGATGATTTTCACTGTGTTTCAGAATACGCAGTTTCGAAAGATCCAGACCTCATTTCTGGCACTAATTCCTGAGTCACATGTGTGGGACAGACTCCAACCTTTGCCCCACCGAAGAACAGAATCTTTGGTCTGTTTGGGGGCCGTGTGGGTGTTATGTTTGCTCAGGGTTAGGACAGGGCAGCTCTGGAGGTTTGCAGATCTGAGTTAAGGTGACATCCATTGAACTCCTGTTATTACCCCATCATCACCTCACTGTTTCAAGCAACTGATGCATTTATTTTTTTTTTATGTTGGTATTATACCTTGGAAATGATGACTTTTCCCTATGTTTTCTACCACAGCATGAGAACCAAATTATTCATAGAGACCTGAAGGCAGAAAACGTATTTTATACCAATAATACTTGTGTGAAGGTGGGTGATTTTGGATTCAGCACAGTAAGTAAAAAAGGGGAAATGCTCAACACTTTCTGCGGGTCGCCTCCGTACGCTGCGCCCGAGCTTTTCCGAGACGAGCATTATGTCGGCATTTATGTGGACATCTGGGCCCTGGGGGTGCTCCTGTACTTCATGGTGACGGGCACCATGCCCTTTCGGGCAGAGACCGTGGCCAAGCTGAAGAAGAGCATCCTGGAGGGCGCATACAGCGTGCCTCCACATGTGTCCGAGCCCTGCCTCCGTCTCATCCGCGGCGTCCTCCAGCCCGTACCCACCGACAGGCACGGGATCGACTCCATCATGAACAATGAGTGGATGCAAGGGGTGCCCTACCCCACCCCTCTGGAGCCTTTCCAACTGGATCCCAAACATTTGTCCGAAACCAGCACCCTTAAAGAAGAAGAAAACGAGGTCAAAAGCACTTTGGAGTATTTGGGTATTACAGAAGAGCACATCCGGAACAGCCACGGGAGAGGAGCCCGGAGCTCCATCACGGGAGTCTATCGGATCATTTTACACAGAGTCCAAAGGAAAAAGGCTTTGGAAAGTGTCCCGATACTGATACTACCAGACCCTAAAGAAAGGGACCTAAAGAAAGGGTCCCGTGTCTATAGAGGCATCAGACACACATCTAAATTTTGTTCAATTTTATAAATTGCGTTAAACTGCTGGACATTAACCAAGAGCATTGTTGCTGCTTTTAAATTTTTTCATGGACAACTTGGGTGGGGACATTTTTGTAATTTTTAAATAAATTTAAACTTAAGATATGCATTTCCCCCCCCCCCAAAAAAGTCTAGATTTGCTCTCTTGTTCTCAAGCTCTAGCATTCATTCATTTATTTAATCAAGAAATACTTATCCAGTGCCTCCCATGGGCCGGCACTGTTCAAGGTACTGAGGAAAGAGCAAAGAATGAGCTGGGCCGGGCCCTTGCTCTCCCGTGCAGTATATTCTAGGGCTGGACAAAGGCATTGACGAAAAAAAAAAATGCTGTAAGAAAAACACGAGATAGTGACAGATGCTATCCAGAGAATGCAAACTGGGTCATCTGATATCAGAGGCTCACTCCCTGGGATGGGACCATTGTGAAAGGCCACACTGAGTAGAGGACAGTCTGAGATCTGAGTAGGAAGCAGGGGTGACCCGCGGAAAGCCGGCCAAGAGCATTCTGGGCAGCTAGGGGTTCTGGACTGGGTTCCCCCCAAACAGAGCCTAGTAGCTTTTGGGGAAACAAGCCTGGAGAGGAGGGAGGGGCTGGGAGGGAAACAGGAAAAGTCCACACAAATCAGCCAGTGCTCCAGGTGGTTGGTGCTCAGTCCTGCAGGATGCTCTGATGGGCCTCAGGAAGCACATCTCGGGTGTCTGACGCCCAGGGTGCAAAAGGGGAAAGCACTGTCGCACCAGCTCTTGTTCACCGCTGGTCAGGAGCAGTCCCAGGTGGTCACCTGCCCTGCAGTTCCAGATTGTGTTTAAGTACTACCCCACCCCAAGGCACCACTGGAGCCCTGTTTTGGAAGAACATCTGCAGATGAGGCTGTGCGAGTGTCAGATGGGCTCCCGGAGCTTCCCACACCTTAGTGTCAGGAAAGCCCAAGGGACGGAAGAGTCCAGAGCATTGGCCCGAGACAAGATGCGGTCAAGTAGGACCTGCATGACGCTGTCCAAACTCGAGTGGAAACGGTCACGGCCTCCGGGGCTGGAGGGGAAAGTGAGGCTGAAAGGACCTGAATGGTGCCTAGCAGCTGACACAGCCCAGCCCAGGCCCCGCTCCGAGCAGTCCTCTGTTGCGTCCAAACCACTGCAGGCAGCTCCTTCAAGGCGCTGGGGCCTGGAAGGACTCCACGCAGTGGGGTGAGTCGGACAGCTTACAGGGGTGGCTCTCAGTTCCAGCGCATCAGAATCTCCTAGAGGGCTGGTGGAAACAGACCGTGAGGACCCACCTCCAGAGTTCTGATTCTGGAGCGGGGCCCAAGAATGTGCATTTCTAACAAGTTCCTAGGATGCTGCTTCTAGGGACAGACCGGGCTTCGAAGACTACGGAGCCACAGTCCGCGTGCTGTAGCCGGTCCTGAGGCTGCAGACTCGTCCCTCCCTCCTTCCTTCACTCATTCTAAATTTGCCTTACCTGTGGCCAGCATTTTAGCTGGTCTAATTGGGTAGTATCATGCACACCTTTATCATCAAAGACTTGAGTCTGCAAGGGTGCCTGGCTGGCTCAGTTGGTGGAGCATGGGACTCTTGATCTCGGGGTTGTGAATTCAAGCCCCATGTTTGGTGTAAAGATGACTTTTTAAAAAATCCTTAAAAAACAAAAGATTTGAGCCTTTAGTTGCCTTGCCCTTGTCAGGCCGTGTTTGCTACAATCTCTGTTCACTGGTATCCTGAGGCCCCAAAGTTAGCTCCAGGGAATCTCTTGGGTCCCGGACATACTCCTCTTTATCTCCTTATGATCATCAGGGTCAATAATCTCCACCAGTATAATAGCTCCTTTCTTTGCCTGATTGTCAACTCACACAGAGACCTCAACGTGACCATGCGATAGCCATGGATTCCAGTTCACTGGACCCTTACTGGGTCCCCTGGGGAAAGCATCCCCCGGCCCCCGGAAACCATAACCTCCGATCTAACTGACCCTGGGATGTAGGAAAGAGAAGTACCAATTCGACTGTGATGGCGAGAGAAGGCTATCCCACTTCTACCCGTTGGTGCCCAGGCCTGGGTAGCTTTGTTTAAGATTTTATTTTATTTTTTAAGATTTTATTTATTTATTTGAGAGAGAGAATGAGAGAGAGCATGAGAGGGGGGAGGGTCAGAGGGAGAAGCAGGCTCCCTGCCGAGCAGGGAGCCCGATGCGGTCCAGGATCATGACCTGAGCCGAAGGCAGTCGCCTAACCAACTGAGCCACCCAGGCACCCCTAAGATTTTATTTTTAAGTAATCTCTACACCCAGCGTGGGACTCGAACTTACAACCCTGAGATCAAGCGTTGCGTGCTCCACCGACTGAGCCAGCCAGGTGCCCCCCAGGCCTGTGTATTTTAGCAACAGTGCACACCAGCCATCAGGCACGGAGACTGTCGGGCTGCGGGCCACTGCCCTACAGCGCCGGAGCCTTAGCAGGCTCACCCCTGTCCCGTGAATGCCGGCTGCTACTTGTGCTGAGGTATACAGGAGGGTGAGTAGGTCCCACGGTCAAGTGTCCGTGGCCTTTACCAAAAGAGTCTTTGAGGCAACGTTACGAGAGACCGTGAAAACGGAGCAGATGTTCTCTGGGTCAGAGCCTGATTGTATTAGAGGATACTCTGCAGTCAGGACAGGCAAACCCCTTCCTCAGTAGACGTCAGTTCCAGTAAGGTGAGTCGCTGCGGCGCCCATCTGAATGGATGACTCCATGGGTCTGATAACGCCCAGCTCCTGAGGAGACAGCAACGTGGGCTCTGTCTCTTAGTGTCCCATCACCAGGGGCTCCGGCTCTACCAGGCCCAGGAGCCCCCCAGGAGCGGGAGCAGGTCTCTGCCGTGGAAAGCGCGGCCTCGCTCCAGGCCCCCAGAGCGCTGTGCTGTAACCTCCTACGAAGCTGGCCTGAGACCCCACGGTGTTCTTCACTGCCCTGCCCTGTATACAGCCTGGGTGGCAACGCAGATTGCAGCAAAGCCCAAACCGGGCTCTGCGTGTGTGTGTGTGTGTGTGTGTGTGTGTGTGTGTGCGCATGCGCGCGGGATCCACTTGAAACTGACAGCCATGACCCAGGGGTTGGAGGACTATACTAAGTACAATGCATGCACTTCCCAAACCCAGACAGGCCACCAACCCTGTGCCTCTGTCTCAGCGCTAAGGGGTAGAAGAGGCAACAAATGGTCCTTTACTGTGGAAGGAATATGGAGCCGTGCCCCCAGCTCGCTGCTCCTCTGACTTCTTCCTCAGTGTGGCAGGCCCCTGATTCTTCCTGCAGTTTATCACCCCCACTCTGGCACAAACACGTCCTACTAGGGTTCTGAGTTCTTGCCACTTTCTGAGGCTAAATCCACCCAGCACGTTGTCACAGCCCAGTGGACTAGCATGACTTTCGGCAGACGGCAAGATAATTAAGGTCCTTCGGACTCTCCTGTGACACAGAGCGGGAGCTTTACAATTGCTTAGAGTGAGGACGGTAGCTGCCCATCCCTGGGGGATATGAAGTGCTTGGACCCTCCTCTCTGAGGGAAATTGAGAAGAATGCATTTTCCAAAGTAACAGCTGCAGATGGATACCAGAGGCTTCCAGCAAGGATACCTCAGCCGGCGTGGCAGCTACAACCTACTACCCGCGGTCGTCCTCTGCTCTCCGTTGCTCTCTTTAGAAGCCTGATGGAGAAGTTAAAGGAGGTTATGATGGAGCCTGTCACCTCTGTGTCCTTAAACATTTTTGATGATCATACTGATTTTGAATGGTAATGCTGATGGCTGCATTTCCTCATGTGATTGCTCATGATTTACTAACATGACCTGGGAGAGGGTAGGGTTCCAGAGGTTTCCATGTGGTTCTTCCTCCCATAATGCCTCTTCCTCCACAGGTCAGTGGTCTAAATATATTTATCCCAAATATATGCTTGGAGATTGGCGAAAGAACCCCAAGGTGGGACCCACTGTGAGACAGACTTTGGTATGAACTCCACCCATCACCTGGTTTCCAAAGACCCGCATCCCCACATAAGGCCATAATAGTGTTTAGGATTCCCTGTATCCGTTTCAGTGGAGACTTTTTATCCAAAAGTCCTTAAAAATTCTGGGTATGTATATGGCATATACTCGTGCCCCAGGGCTCTTGCTCAAGAAGACCTGGCCTTCCCTATCCCTGTGCCCTGGGTCTGTAAATTAACTGAAATCTGGGCCCATGATTTTCCCGTCGTGACAGGCTATATCAGTCTCTGCTCACCAGCTTGCCTCTTTTCATTCTTTTTTTTTGGGGGGTTATACGAGTCAAGCAACACTCTAGCTAGCTGTCACTCAGAACTCTGTGACCTATTAGCCCTTGTCACAAAGCCCGGCAGATCAAGGTACCTTGATTGCCACTGCAGCCTGACTGTCCATTCTATTATGTCCATCTTGCCTCTGACGCTGAAGTAGGAATACACAGCCTCTGCCGTTCTAGAATCTCATCACCCCTGCTGAGAGCGGCATGCCCGGTTCCATTTCCTACTGTCAAGGCCTGCTGGCAACGGGCAGCCACCACTGACCTTTTCACAGGTGCTGGGACACCCCTCCCCAGAACATTCTTTATTGCCTCAGTGAAGGCAGTGTCCTCCTGGACGATGTTGGTAGGTGCTTCTTCAGTCGACGTTTTCCTTAACACTGCTATCTCCGACTCACTCACTGTGTGCCTTCCTCAGGTCCAAAGCTCTGTAGCCAACCCAGCTGCACATGGGGACCAGCTGCGGGTGTCCTTCAGTCCAAGCCATGGCTAAATGCTCCTGTGATGATGAACTCTCCCGAGCCAGCCTAATAGTTTTCCCTCCACCTCCACCCCTGGCCCAACACCCTCCAGATCCACTTGAACACATTTTGCCCTGGTTCCCGAGAGTACATATTACCCCGATTCTGCAACTCCTTCCGCAATCAAGCTATTTCCTCCCACACAGCGGTGTATTTCTCTGCGCAGGCTGTGTTGAAACCATGTTGAGACCTGACCTGATTCTGGGTTTACCACTGGAGGAGGATCTCAAGGAGGTCATTCACCATCTTGCAGGCATCCACCTCACCAGAGGTCTCAGCAGGTCCTCAGGTGAGGAAGGACAGCCACTCCAGCCAGCCCCATGTTAGGGGAACCCTGTTTTCAACATGTTTGGGTGCATCTACACGGTGTTATTAACCTAAGTTACTAACTTAGGCCCCAGTGTCCCAATCTCTTCCTAACAAGGCTCTGACTTTGATAAAGAATTGTCAAGACAGCATTTTATCCCATCTGCAGCTCAGCCAACCTTACCATTAGACCCCAGGCCTCTTTGAGGTACTTTTGCCTCTGCTGCGGGAGATCAGGCTCTCCTTAATCCCTGCCGCAGAGGCTCCCGAGCTTCCACAGTGGGCCTCAGGTTGGGAGTTGGCTGACTTATGCCTGCATTTTTTTCCCCCAGGCTTCCCAAGCTGTTAATAAAAACTAGCCAAATGCACAGTCTTTCTCATGGGCCTCCTACTGTTCAAGTGCCGTAGGTACCGAAAGATCCGATCGGTACTCATCCACCCGCACCAAGACATGAGCCTGGGGGGTAATCGTGCTGCTCCCACACATCAGGGCCGGTCAGTATCTGCTTACCAACAGCCCCTCAGTATTCTGTTATTGTTAACAGATTACTACAAATGTCGCTGCTTAAACACAGATTACTATCTGACAGTTCTGAGGTAGAAAGAAGTCCGTCACAGGTCTCGCCAGGCTAACATCAAGGTGGCATCAGGGCTGAGTTCCTTTCTGGAGGCTATAGAGCAGAATCCATTTCCTTGCTTTGTCCTGCTTCTAGAAGCTTCACATTCCTCAGCTCGTGGTCCCCCCTCCCATCTGCAAAGCCAGCGATGTTGCATCTCTCTGGCCGTCTGTCTATACTCACATCTCCCTCTGATCACAGCCCAGAAAAGTCTCAGCGTTTAAGGACCTACATGATTAGGGTGGGCCTATCCAGACAATCTAGCATAATTTCCCCATCTCAAGATCCTTAACCTTAATCACATTTGCTTTTGCCAAACAAGGTAACATATTCACAAGTTCCAGAGATAGTCATCTTCGGGGGTGGGGGTGGGAGGAGTCCTATGGCTACTACATTCTGCCTACCACAAATGGCAGTGGGGGTGACTGCCACGATGGGTGAGTAAATCAGCTCCAACCTCCTATCCCGAGGGTCTGCATTATAGAGCTGGTCTGGGTACTGACTGTCTTAGCCTGGATTCTCAAAAAAAAAAAAAAAAAAAGCCTGAGACAAAAGCTTACATGTAACTCTCTTATTTGGGAAATGATCCCAGGATGCAGAAGACGCACAGGAGTAAAAACAGAAAAGAGGAAAGCCAACGTAAGGATACACTGCCAAACTGGCCATGGGCAACTGGTAGCTGATTCTACAGGATCTTCAGAGGAAACTTCTGGAATGCTGCTCAGAACTGTCTACCCAAGGGATGAAAGGAGGAAACATATATCCACCAGCCAAATGTCCACCACGGGTCAAGGGTTGCTCCATGGGAACTTCTCTGTACTTCCAAGCTATGAAATTGTACCAAGTGAGTTCTGTGAGAATCCCACATTACAGTGAGGCTAAAGTGAAAGGTACGTAGCAGGAATCCAAAGGAAGGTGCTAGGTCTTCTCTGAGATCCTGGTCAAAGACTGAATGGGAACAGTTACCACACCTGTGGCTGGAGTTGAAGGCAGGGCAGAGAGCATCTGATTCAGGGCCCGAGGGTTTGGCTATATAGACCAAAGGCTCTAAGACTGGAAAAATAAACTTGGCACATCTGAGGAATGGAGGAGACAGGGTAGATGAAAACATTGTGAGCCTCGGTGAGTGTGGTACTGACTTGAAGTAGGCAGAGAACAGATCCCCTAGGAGTTTGCAAGCCTGAATAAGAAATTCGATACATTGGATGAAATGTGCATACTGCAGAGTAAGGCAGTCCAGTCAGCCTTCAAGGAGGAAGCAACTCTTGAGATGAGGCCCCAAAGATCTACAAAGTTTTGCTAAGATGGGCTGGAGGTGCTAGTGTAACAGGATCTGAAAGACGTGGAGGCACAGGGACGCTTTTGCAAAATTCGTCTAACAAAACTTTTTTTTTTTAAAGATTTTATTTATTTGACAGAGAGAGAGAGTGAGAGCAGGAACACAAGCAGAGGGAGTGGGAGAGGGAGAAGCAGACTTCCCGCCGAGCAGGGAGCCCGATGCGGGGCTCGATCCCAGGACCCCGGGATCATGACCTGAGCCGAAAGCAGACGCTTAATGACTGAGTCACCCAGGTGCCCCATCTAACAAAACTTCTATTCCTTTTTAACTATAGATGCCTGCACAATGATGAAATAGGACAAAGATGAATTCCTTTTTACTTCTAAACATTTAAAATGAAAATGTATTTTTTATTATTATAAGCTGGAGCCCTGCTGATCTATAAACTTCCTGATTGGTATTCATAATCTTCAGCACCAAATTACTACCTTTATAATAATTTTTTGTGGCAGTGGGGAGGAATCACAGGTCAATTATTTACTTTGACCACCAATTAGGGAAAAAATGAGGAACCCAAGGTTTAATTAAAAGTAGTTGCTAGATTTCTTCCCATTCAGTTGATGATGTACTGTATGTTGGCTAATTGAACGTAATAAAAAAGGTAGTTGCTAGAAATTTTAAAGTGTTCATTTTTATGTCCAGATTACCTAGCTCTAAATTATTTAAAGATCCTGTTACGTTCCCTGCTCTACTGACCTCTTCAGTGTTTTTTTCAGGACATTTCAAATAGCAGTCATGAGGTGTTTCAACTAGGAGGCCTGGGTGGCTCAGTCGTTAAGTGTCTGCCTTCGGCTCAGGTCATGATCCCCAGGTCCTGGGATGGAGCCCCGCATCGGGCTCCCTGCTCGGCGGGAAGTCTGCTTCTCCCTCTCCCGCTCCCCCTGCTTGTGTTCCTGCTCTCGCTATCTCTCTGTCAAATAAATTTTTTAAAAATCTAAAAAAAAAAAAAAAGGAAGTGTTTCAACTGAGTCACAGGAAGATCAAAAGTAGCTGTTTGCATCTGTTTGAGTTTTATCTCCTGTTAATCTTAAACTTACTCATTAATGCTCATAAAAACAAAAACCCAAAAGGTTAAAAACAAAAGTTAAGTGCCCAATAGAGAAAGCACAAAATTCCAACAAGCAGAGGGAAGGATAGAACTCCTAAAGCACATTAATTAGGATGGAAGAAGTTGCAAAAGTGACCTTAGAGAAAGAACACTAGCCCATTTTCTAAATGACCCAGAGGGATAGACTGGCCCAGAAAATAAAAGAAATTATCACTAAGTGTTGAGTCTACACATGACATGATGATATGAGCTGAACAGGGCTAGAAAATAGTCTGGGTTAATTCCTAATTCATACAATCCTGAGAGTGGATAGGCTCTTAGAGGTGACCTAGTCCAGTGTTACTGCCACTGCAAAAACTCTCTATAAAACCCCTGCAAGCACCAGCAACGTGTGGCTCTTAGGGGCGCCTGCATGGTTCAGCTGGGTGAGTGTCCAACTCTTGATCTTGGCTCAGGTCATGATCTCAGGGTCATGGGATCAAGCCCCCACGTCAGGCTCCATGCTCAGTGGGGATTCTGCTTGAGAGTCTCCCTCTCCCTCTGCCTCTCCCCTGCTCATGCTCTCTCTCTAAATAAATCTTAAAACAAAACATGTGGCTCTTAGGTCAGAGGCTCTTGCTGACAGTAGGCCATTCTATATGGGCTTTTAATCTTTACTTGGCAACCCTAAATCTTAGGTGGTTTTTAGGAAAACATAGTAATTATCTTCATAAACACTTACAGCAAAGTTTACACATGTTTCCTACCCAATTTGGGAGTTAATGTCTTTGTTTGAAGTGTAAGAATAATAAGTTATCCGTACAAATTCTTCTATACTAGATGAATAGCTCCTTGAAGCCAAGACCATATATCTTTTAACTCTTTAATTCAGAGTATCTTGCTTATATCAGGTTTTCAAATGTCTGTTAAATGATAAATAGAGGCATCTGGGTGGCTCAGTCGGTTAAGCATCTGCCTTTAGCTCAGGTCATGATCCCAGGGTCCTGGGATCGAGCCCCACATCAGGCTCCCTGCTCAGCAGGGAGTCTGGTTCTCCCTCTCCCTCTGCCTGCTGCTCCCCCTGCTTGTGCTCTCTCTGTCAAATAAATAAATAAAATCTTACCAAAAAGGTGAATGAATAAATTAGTGAGTGAATGAATAGAAATGAAACAAACACCCACATTTAAAAATAGCATATTAGCTGATTTCTTGCCTAAACTGTTAGTTCAGGAGGGGAAAAGAATATGCAAATATCTGAAATATTTCTCTAAAACTTTATTCAAAGTTATTCACCTCACTGTTAATAAGGTGTACAGTTAATGCTGTGCCAATATTACCAGGCTTGCCCATTGCCGGCAATGGACTTTGAGAAAAACCCATTTCCTGACACCCAAAAGTTAAATTACTCTTTTCAAAACATACCAAACTCCCAATACTTGTGAAAGTATTACATGCACCATTTCCCCATTAATCTTTAAATGTGAGCTTACATTATTAATCTACATCAGTGGATGTTAAAATGAAGTCATTTTAACAAATTACGACTGTACAAATCACAATACCACTAGTTAATATCAGACAAGAGTATTTTACAAACACTACATTACATATTACCTTGCAGTCTGAAACATTACAGTTCATATTTGTGTAAGTTTTAGATAACTGAAACTTCACAGAATTTAACAGCAAATAAAGTTTAAAAAATTTAGTTCTGTACATTAGTTCCAACTATCTCTATTTTACAATCTATAAGGCTCATGTCATAGATCAGCACCAAGAAAATCTACAAAACTGTCTAACCAGTCGGCTTATTCATCCCATGTGATAGTTTTTGTTGTTTTTTTTAAGGTGACAGTCTGAAAAAAAAAAAAAATGCTTTATAAATCCTACTTCCAGACCTTGAAATGGAATACTTTTTTTTGGCTGGTCCTACTATATAAAACTTGGGTTGTACTTTTTAATGTTCATTGAAAAGATACCCGAAAAAAAGGGAAAAGAAAGGAAAAAGAATACTTACACCATGAATTTAGGCTGTCAGTCTTTAAGTTGAATTTCTAACACTGGAGCATCAGAGGTAACCTAACAATGCCCTGCGCCCCATCCTTCCATTTTGCTTTAAAATTTTAAAAGGCAGCCAGGAAACTGTTTTATTTATTCTTCAAACTAAGGTGCAAAGAAGGCTTGCACCAACTTCCTCATACACCGCTCCACTGACCTCTCCACCTTGAACCAATGATTCCGGAGTGAACCAGAGCTACGTCCGTAGCTTCCCGACGTGCCCCGTTGTCTGTACCAGACGCCAGCTCAATGCTAGCATCTCTCTGTTCACAGAACTCATGGCAATAACTCGCCACTGCCGGCCTGGAGTTGGAACAACATTCCAGCTTCCAGAACCAGTGCTACCATCCCAACTCTCTCCCTCTTCAGAATTTATAAATTATAGAAAAAGAGCATGTTTGTCTTGCCATTTTTAAACAGCGTTTGTGCATATCACATTTTAAGACTACGCTCCCTAAACTAGAAACTTTTTTTCAAAAACCACAGGTACGTTCAGTAAGCTTGTTTGTTCAAAGTACAAAATTCTTTCGTGTTTAAAAAAATTAAAATTGGAGACTAGTATCTCTGCTTTCTTCGCCTGAAGCACACGATTCATCAAAGCACATTGAAAAACTAAGCTTCATGCATACAAATGGCCAGAGAGGTATGAAGTTTACAGAGCCCTTAAACATTCCCGTACATTAAGCATTGGCTAGACCACAAGAGGAAGCACGTTAGCAAACTGAGCAAAGAGACTTTCCCAAGAACACGATAGTTTTCCAGGCTCCATGTCAGTCACATAAAAAGTCACGCAACATGTAATCCTTTACAACTGTCCCCAGACATCCCACATTCCCAGAACTGTTCCCGTACACCCCCCAACCCAACCCGCACTGAAGTCTTCCACCGCACGGAAGTATCTCAATGCTCCCCATTACTAATGACAGCCGCTTCGGGTTCTGCTGCCGTGGCAGGGAGTCTTGGCACTTTCTTGGCAGGACTTGGAATATGCTAAAATCAAAGGAAACAAAGTTGTTGACTCTTGGAAGTTTTTTTTGTTGGTTGGTTTTTTGTTTCTTTTTAAAGAGTCATGGCGCCACGTTCTAGTCAAAAAACTGAGAAAGGACAATTTTGGAGAGGTTTATGCTAAATGTATATTCTCTAGAGCTTTTTGTGGAAGGAACTAAGTAGCTACTCTTTACTTTCTAATGAAGTTATTATACAAATACAGAGCAAGGGAGAGAAGGCCACAGAAAGCCACCGTACGCGGTATTCTCCTTGTTACTCTCGCATCCCCAGCTCTGACTCTGGTGGCCTGCCTAGCTGACTAATTGGTGTAATAGCAAGAAGCAAGACTACGCATTCATCAAATCTGTGCTGAGCAGATAAAATAAACAACTTCAGGGTTATAAAGTTTTCAGGTTGAATTGTGGCCATGATCCTTGGCAAGCCATTTAATTCCTTGCAGCTTTGTCTCTAAAATGGGGATAGTATCATTTACCTCAAGATGGATTTTGTAAGGATTAAATTAGAAAATGTAAATAAAGTTCCTAGCATGTAACAGGAATTCAAATTATTGCTATTAGTGTTACTTCTTGATAATCTGTAGACAGATTTGACAATGGCCTGAGAAGAGATGAGAGCCTCCAAATTCTGCCCTCACCCAGGCATGACGGGCCTTCTCTCTACACCAGTCTTCCTTTAAATGTTGGTATTATTAACAGAACCTAGTATTTACTGCACGTTTTAAAAATGCTAGTCATCTGGGGCGCCTGGGTGGCTCAGTCGTTAAGCGTCTGCCTTCGGCTCGGGTTGTGATCCTGGGGTCCTGGGATCGAGCCCCGCATCGGGCTCCGGGCTCCCTGCTCGGCGGGAAGCTTGCTTTTCCCTCTCCCACTCCCCCTGCCTGTGTTCCCTCTCTCACTGTGTCTCTCTCTGGCAATTAAATAAATAACATTTTTTTTAAAGTTTTAAAAATGCTAGTAATTTAAGAAATTAGACTAAGAAAATGGCACAGCGGGAATCCAGTGCCAGATCCCTTGCTCTGAAGGACTCCGCTTTATAGACATTCCTTTAAGTGGCTCAGTCTCAGGTCCCCTAAGCCCTGAGATCTGGGAATGGAAATTTCTTACCCTGTCAGAGGCCAAGAGCAAACACGACGCGCTTTACCTACCTCAGTGGCTGTACTTGAATGGACAAGTCCTACTCCTTCCCCCAGAGTGCCGTCACTGGGAGAGGGGCGCCGGGCATAGGTCCTCCTGTGCTTCTCATCCACTCTGACTAGGTACCATGTTCCTTCGAAGAGCGAATCAACTGAACTTTGGGGAATATAGTTGACTAAAGGAAAGGCATGAACAATCAGTTGAAAAATCAGTTATGATATACAAGTCACATGAAACATGAAAAATCAGTTATGATATACAAGTCACCCGTAAGAAGTTACCTATTTCCCCACAATTTTCACTGACATCAGATTAGTACTGAATAAAGCCTAGATACCCTTATCTTATATATATAACATGTTTCAGGTTATTAGCACCCTCCAATAGGCTTTGGGTGTATACCTATCTATTTAAACAAAACTTAATATTTTTACCCAAGTGATGAGTGTCCTCTCTGAGCTTCATGTTTTCAGCAAAGACAGCTGGTGCCACACAAGTTCTTGAGTCAAGTCTTGATTTAAGATCACATAAACTTGCTGTTATTTTATCAAGAGCAGACCCTAAAAGAGCAAATCCCAATATTAAAAGACAAAAGTAGGGGCACCGGGTGGCTCAGTCAGTTAAGTGTCTGACTCTTGACTCAGGCTCAGGTCATGATCTCAGGGTTCGTGAGACTGAGCCCCGCATCGGGCTCCGCACTGGGTGTGGATCCTGCTTAGGATTCTCTCTCCCCCTCTCTCTCTGTCCCCCTCCCCACACCCCCCCACACTCTCTCTAAAAGAAAAAAAGAGAAAAAGACAAAAGCAGCATACCCCAAAACCTGAACTGGATGCTGCCAAATGGAAAGACAACTTGTCATTTCTTATGGAACTACCAGATACTATTTAGTCGAAAGAAAAAACGGTATCTGTTTGGCGCAGCTTCCTATGATCTCTGCCTAGACATTTGTTCGGTGTCAGCCAGTAGACTAATTAGGAAATAGATGGGATTTGAAACTATAAGTAACTTGTCTACGGTCAATCCATGACACAGTTTTCATGTAATGCCAAGTGTCCCATCAGTTTTTCTCCATGTTTTTGCTCCTTCCTGCTCAGGAATATAAGTCAGGACTGTAAATCTATAAAAATTAGATATCTTGTATAAAGCCAAACCAACAAGGAAAGATTTGGTATTACTCACTCATATGATCAGACTCCACAGCTGCCTGCATTAGACAGACACATTCCCTTTCCCTGCCTGCATCATCCCCCTGGTTATAAATGCTTTACGAACGAGATAAAAGGTAAAAATTAAAGTTACTTGCTGAAGAAGGGAAAGTCAAACATAATGCCATCAAAAGATTTTTTAAGCTCATTATATATATTTTTCTGACTTGGAAAAAGGAAAGAAGAGAATCTGACTCGGACAAAATCCTGCCATTTACCCGGTTAAGGCAGATGCTTAGAGTACAGAGTAAAAATCTGGCTGTGTTGAAAGAAGTGATGAAGACACAAATGTAATGCTCTACGGGACGGAATCCAGTGCTCCCCTGAGAAGGCCGCTGAGTCAGCCTTGGCACTCAGCATGGAGTGTTCCCAACACGTTCCGGCTGGAAGAGTCGGCATTTACCTGGTGTGGCGTCTTGCGTGACTTTAAGGGAGTACAGGGTGGCAGCCAAACCAGAACCATAAGAGAACACGCCAATCCTCTTTCCTGCCAGCTGCAGAGGCGAGTGCCTGTGTAGGGGAAGAAGAGCTACGAAACAGTCTCACGGACGGGTGCCTGGGGGCTCAGTCGTTAGGCGTCTGCCTTCGGCTCAGGTCATGGAACCGGGGTCGCGGGATCGGGCCCCGCATGGGGCTCCCTGCTCCACGGGGAGCCTGCCCCTCCCCCAGCTTGTGTGCACGCACGCACGCTCTCTCTCTCAGATAAATAAATAAAATCTGTACAAATAAGTAAATAAAAATAAAGAACAATAAAAAGTCTCACTGATCCAAAACTATGTGTGGGAAGACAGAAGTTGGGAGTAAAAATTCATCCTGTAGCCTTAGGAAGCTGACCTGAAGCTTTACAATAAGGAGATTGAAAACAAGAGTTTCTGTCTCTTTGGGAATGATGGGGCTTATGAAAGTTACTACGCCATAAAATAAGTTACTTTGTCAACTAGGGATTTACAGCTCAACTGCAGGTCAAGAAGAAGACGACCATGAAAAGAGCAGCCAGGAAAGCCAGCATGAACTCAAGTACTCAGGGGTAACTGTAGCCTCGTCCCACTCATCCTTTAAGTCAATGGACGGCAGGCTAGAGAACCTGGAAATAAAATGTTACCCCGTGACCTGCCACCAACATGCCTGCCACCAGCTTTGGCGTTCAAAACCTAACAGCCCCCGATGAGAGGAGGCAGAGGAACTAGGTACTTACTGTGCTAGAACAGAAGCGAGGGAGCCGTACACAGACGATGTGTACATATTTCCATTCTGATTTGACACAAGCAAAGATGCCTTTGTTTTCTGATTAAAGAGTTCAGAACTAGCCTTCATAAATGCTTTTTCCACATCTCTGTCAAAGTAGGTATCTTCCAATTTAACATCCCTGAAAGATTTAGAAAAAAGGCCATCTTACAATGTTCAAAGACTACATTTTTATTATACTAGCCGATGTAACTAATATTCTAATCTGCGTGTACGATTCGGTTTGCCTATTTATTAAAAGCCAAGTAGCAATATGCTGATTATCAGGGAAGATGTAACAGTTGCACACACATGATCCTTTTTGTCAAAGCTTTTTATCAAGTTAAGACAACTGCATTCTCATGGGTCAATAAACTCACAAAAGTTCTGTTGTCAGCAAACAGAATACACTACTATTTCAAATCCATCATAATGTCTATTTCGTTACAAAAGTCAGGATATTGCAGGAGCCAAGTCTTAAAAAGTTGAGTAGAATTTTACTAGATGTAGAAGGGACAGAATGAGTCTAACAGGCATGGCGCGTTAGGGAGCCTTACAAGTGGGGAAATGTGGAAGAAGCAGGAAAGCCGACTTCAGTTTGGCGGCTGCAGGAAGGGATGGGGCACAGGGGCTAGAGAGGCAGGAGAGATTTCAGAGGCTGTCGTAGGAAATACACCCAGGCACTCATGGGGCTCTACTATCATGGTGACAAGGGGAACAGATTGAAAAGGACGAAATCCAAAAATATGAGTAGAAATGACTAAAGAATTCATGGAGATATGCTTCCACCTCTCTGGGACTGTTTCTTCACTGATGATATAAATGGCTTAGACTTGAAGACGTTTAAGATTCTTTTAAAGTATTCATATCTATAAAAAGAACAGTTTAACAGATGGATAAAATATTCACACACAGAAGAAAAAAAAAATCCTAATAAACTTCTCTTACCCAAAGGCTTCCAGGCCACTATAGATACTATTTTTATCTCTGTTCTGGTCGTTAAGGAAGTCATTCAGCAACATCCGAGCTAGAGATTTCTGAACCAGCTTACAGTAGGGCGAGTGGAAGATCATGAAACCAAAATCATTCAAGGTAAAATCTTTATCATTTCCCTCTGAAAGAGAAAACCAAAGAAATTATGAAATTCATTTAAAACACTAACTTTTGAAGTCTGATTTTAGAACAAAGCTAGGATGTTCTTCTATCTTTAAACAGCAACCAAAAATATACTGTATAATGAAATATCTCTAGGGCTTAAAATGTGTATCAAAAAGACGTCCAGGGATAGAATATCACTGTTTTCAAACTTCAGAGTCTTAAGAGTCTGTAATTCAGTTAGTGGGTTGGGGCCAGTTTGTTTTTTTTTTTTTAACCTTAGGATATTCTTTTAAATGAAATAGAATAGGGTAGAAGATAGCAAACTGCATTAAGTTGTGGCATGCTAAGTGATTTCATGATACTTTTGAGTGAGTTGAGCACGCACAGACAAGGTAGAGTGTCCTTCTCACTGTGGGGCCTAATAACGTTAGAAAATCACTGTCCTGTTCAATACTGGCAAACAGTATGACATTTTACACACTGCAAGAATGCTTCTTCTCCAGGGCCACTGTGAATCTTACTACATTATTCACTACTTTTTTTAACCCTCTCTTACAACCTCTATAAAGCAAAGTTGGTCTACGGAAAAAGCCTAATTTGTATGATACTGTGTTTTAATGGCACTAATTCAAATGCTGTCCTTTTGAGTATCTTAAGAACTTTTTCAGGGTTAAAGACAGAGATTAATGAGGATACTGGAAAAGCAAGTATGAATTCACAGGTCAAATGCAAACAACCTGTGGGAGGAAAGGGGTCACTTCAGTAATTTATTTATCACAGCTGCAAACTAAAGCCTTGTAAAAGTACCTCCCTCGAAAATGAAAATGATTCAAGTTACTTTCTTTTACCCTAGTTTTGATTTTTTTTTTTTTTTTTAAACTGGGGTAAGTCTAAATAAGCGTTTTTGCATAGATATACCTCATTTCCAAAGCTTCCTTGTATCCCTAAATTACACATTCCCCGAATCTGTGGGGAAATGCAATCTGGTGGGTGAGGAAGAAATAGTTCAAGGACACTAATGAAGGATGCCCACAAAGCATCATCTCACTAAAGACACTCAGCACACCACACTGCCCCCTCAACAGATACCCAAACCAAGGCACGTGGATGAAACCCACCCTTCTGCCACTGGGCACGGATCTTCTTACGGTAGACGGAATAGCAGCGGTCTAGCGCACTGAGGTAGCACTGTATGGAGAGTTTCCCATCTACTATAGGGTACTCCGAAAGCATATCAGGCTTGTAGAAGTCATAGGCGTGTTGCATATGTGTCCCACGAAGTCCTATTAGAACGAAAAAGGAAGATGACATTATTTCTGCTCCTTGATGACTGTATGTTAGTCAGCTGATTGCATTATCTAGGGACTTTCCTAAACTCTCTAAGTCAACTCTTGCCACTTGCAGCATGGAAATCACAAGGTGAAACCGACATGTAATTGAAATGAAACCTAACAGTATCCAGGACAGGCCTAAGACTCCTTTGATACACAACATTTTATGCAAGTTTCCTATCTCTAACTGGGAGATCACAATTACTCTACTGAACTGAAAACAAATTAAACTTGTCACTGATGAGTGACTGTGGGCAAGTTACTCTTTATTACTCAAACCCATTTTACTGCTCGGTAAGATGAGAATGACATTACTTACCTCATAAAATTGCTATAAAGACCAAACACGCTATAGCACATATAAACCACTGAGCAGGTAGTGCCTGCATTTAATGAACACTCAGTAAGTACTAGCTTCTGTTTGTATTTTCAACTTTCTCAGCATACGTTGCTAGTAAAAAAAAGAAATGCTCTCCCAAACACTCACCTCGGTCAAAAATTAAAGGAGCATTTGGCCCAATCAGCAGAGCAACGGCTCCCACTCCACCTGTAGGTCTAGCATTTCCTGTGGCATATACAGCAATATCTCCCGCAACTACCAGCGCATACCGTCCTGAAAAAGATTTTTGTTAATACACAAGAAGGCGATCTCCACTAGAAGTATCATACATATACAGTGAAGTCTTCTATTTTCCTAGAATATGCTTTCCCATCTTTGGCAAAGCAAAAACAATTCTAAATTTTTATAATTTTGTCCTATGTGATAAAGATAACCAGTTTATAATTCAGGTTAAGTTGAAAGAGCTACATTTCTGACCACACTCAAACGAGCCTAACTGGTAAGTCTGCACGGGGCATTCACTGAAAGGTCATTTGGGCCTATGTATGTATCCTGGAGAGTTTCCTTGGAGCAACATGCAACATACCATCCCAAGAACTGGACTCAATCCAATTAACAGCATTGAAGACAGCCGCTGTGCCTCCATAGCATGCATTCGTTGTGTCTATGCCTTCTATGTCTGTGTTCCCAGACTCCTCAAAGAGCTGCATCAAATTAGTCTTCACGGACTTTGATTTGTCGATGATTGTCTCTGTTCCAACTTCTAAACGCCCAATGCAATCATACGAAAGGCTATGTCTCTCCATCAGATTCTGAACCACAGTCAGGCAAAGAGAGTTGATATCTTCTCTATCTGTGCAGAAGCCCATCTTGGCCTGGCCCAAGCCAATAGTATACTTTCCAGCGTCTACACCATCGTATTTTTCCAACTCTGCTTGATCAACATATTGAGAAGGAAAATAGATCTCAAGGGCAACAATTCCCACATCTTTTGGCCAGCAGGCTTCTGCATTCAAAGGAAGTGACCCAGGCATGGTGAAAGAGCTTTAGAAAGAAAAACAGAAGAAAACACTGTTTTAGGTTATAAATTCCAGATTGTCAAACTTGAGAAATCAACATTAAAAGTTCAACTACAGCCTGAAACGTTAATTTAGTTTCTAAGTTTAGTATATTTTATTTAGGGTGATTTTATTTTATTATTATTTTTCTTAATCGAAGTACAGTTGACACACAATGTTACATTAGTTTCAAAAGGTGTACAACATATTTTATTTGACAACTCCATGCATTATGCTATGCTCACGGTTTAAGTGGAGCTACCATCTGTCACCATATAATGCTATCACAATACCACTGACTATATTAGGGGCAATTTTAATATGTGAAAGCAGCAATTACAGTATGAATGGAATACTACTATTTAAAATTACTGTCTGTTAAAAAGATTTGCACTTTTTAAAAACTAGACCTCTTCAGGGGCGCCTGACTGGCTCAGTCAGTGGAACATGTGACCCTCGATCTCAGGGTTTTGAGTTCAAGCCCACATTGGGTGGATAGAGTACTTAAAAATAAAATCTTTTAAAACAAACAAACAAACAAAACCCCACCTAGGTCTCTTTAGATTTAAGACAGGATTATTAAAGGTAAAGAAAACTCAAATAAGATTCTTCTATTATAAAAAACTACAAGATAAAATACAATGACAATTTAGTAATATGGTCCACAAATCAGAATTCAAGTACCTGATCTATTCCTGGCCACCCAAAGAAGTTTAAATTGGCCAGTCAGTTATTCATCAGAAATATATTGCATTCTTCAATGATCTAAACAATTTTAGCAAGTAGAAAAGCCACACTACAGAAGTCTACCAAGTAAATCTCTACAAGCCCCTGTTATTATAAAGAAGCCCCCCACAACCCAAATGATGAAAATTTTAAGCAAAAGTAAGTTCTAGGACTCATCACAGGGTCATATGCCAATATCCTATACTTTCTACAGCTAGTCTATAGGCAATAAATGATCGTAGAACCACAAGGTATCACTTAGCTTCTAAATCAGGGAAAAAAAAACAAACTCTGATTCACATTTGAAAACTGGTAATCCACATATTATTTGTGTGGCATCTAGGTAACATTTCTTAAAACCACCCCTCTCTTTTTTAAAAAGACTACTGCCACACTGTAAATACTTTCAGTAGTATCTAGATTTATTTACTAACAGTAAAATAAATGTGCCACTCAAGAGCATTGCTGTGTGCGTATGGGCAAGTCACATAACCTACTAGAGCCTCCTTAATTTCTTTAGAGACTGTATTCATCAGGAAAAGAGAAGTCATTCTAGATATTTCAAACAGGGGAGGATTTAATACAGGGAACTGGTTACAAACTTGTTGGCAGGGCCAGAGGAGTCAAGGAGGAAGGTGGTTATTTAGATCCCAAGAGCTCACACTCCTACTGAAGCTGCCAGAGCTACTAGGATGAGCACCTCTGCTGCGGAGCTCGAGCCTCGACCCGCCTCCCCCTGCCTTCCCGCTGTCGCCACTGACAAAAACAAGTACTCCCTTGAGTACTTCCACGGGCAGTCTACCCAGAACCCAGCTAGCATAGGAGTCTGAAATACCTAGGTGTCAGGCTTTGAAGAATGGCACAGCCTATTAGTTTTAGAGAAAGAATCTGTTTCCCCATTTAAACTTCTACAACTCAATTTCCTTTTTAGGCATCACATTAATTGGAAGGTGCACCCTCCATGACAAAATTTCAGGTCTTCATTCACCTAAAGGTCTTGGCTTATGAGAGTTACCTGGGTCCTACTGGTTCACCAAAGTTCTTTAGCATTTACCAACTACTACTTTGACTCCTAAAAATGAAAACTCAAATCCTATATTTATGTCATTTGTGCAAACTCTGGGATAGTATTAGGTATATTGAAATTACAGACTACTGCCTTGGTGAGTTGTTAATTATTGAAATCTTGAGAGAACATCTAAAGCAGAGAGGTTATTCTTAAATCATGTAATCTACCCTTAGCCCATAGGTCATCAAGTTATAAGTGTATTGGGATGCCTGGGTGGCTCAGTCGGTTAGGTGTCTACCTTCAGCTCAGGTCATGATCCCAGGGTCCTGGGATCGAGTCCCGTATCGGGCTCCCTGCTCAGCGGGGAGCCTGCTTCTCCCTCTGCCTGCCACTCCCCCTGCTTGTGCTCTCTCCCCTCTCTCTGACAAATAAATAAAATATTTTTTAAAAAGTTGTAAGTATATTAAAACCTAAAAAATAAGCACCTAGAAATATAATCACAAAATCTAAGTTAAAGGTCCCAAGGGATACCACTGAATCTTCCTACTAAATATAAGAATTTATATGTTTTTTCATTTATTCAAACAATGACAACATGTTACATGCCAAACATTTGGGATAAGCTTCACAGGAGATAACCCTTCCCTTTTCAAATAGTCACCATCTCCATGTGTAGGATACAAACACCTAATAATAAACAAGTGAAACAACAGAGACAGTCACATTATGTTATGAGAACCACCTAACCCAGCCTGGAGGAAAGGGGAGGAGTGGGAAGAGAGGCTTCTTGGTGCTGCCTTGAGTCTTCAGAATGAGTAAGGAGTTATCAGTAAAGCTCTGCAGAAGCGAACAGCAGTAGGAGATTGTCAACAGGGTGGACAAGGTACAAAAAGGCAGAGTACAAAGAGCCATGAAAAGCTTTACTGATTTCCCGAAGTGAAATGTGAGGCCCAGTGAGTACAGCAGGCAAGCAGCAGGTCAAGAGAACTAGACCCGAGTCGGGTTATAACGGCTCTCGTATGCTGCTGTCAGGGGGCTTCCAAGTCATCATGAAGACAAAAAGAAGCCATCAAGGGTTTCAGACAAGAGTAACAGGGTCATATTCGTGTGCGGGTCAATGTTTTTCCAACTCCGGAATCAATTTAGTGGATGGCGAACAACACCTTTTAAAACGTAGTAGAAAAGAACAGAAAACATCAAATTGCACGGCACACAGTAACTTTAAGAATTCTTCCATGAAAAATGTTTCGATTATTCAGACATATCCTAGGCTGCAATGTAAAGTATATTTCTTACTGAGGGTCACAGCCAAAAAAGCTTGAGAGTCACCGTTCTGCACAGCCACCGGCGCCGCATGGAGAACGGATTTGGGTGAGGGGGTAGACAGCGCAGTCCAGATAAGACAGGTCATGTACTAGAGCAATTACTACATGAGGGGTGAAGAAGGAACAGCTTCAAAAACTATGCAAGCAAAAAACTGGCAGAAATTGTGATTGATTAGAAGCCAGGAAAAGGAGGAAGATTTTTAGCCTCAGCCGTTTAATGACTTCACAGCCTCGCTGTCATAACAGCTAAGCGAACAGAGAACCACCTCTTCACTCTGTTCTACCCTTTCCCGTCTTCCACAAAAACCTCTCTGCTTATGATAATCTAAACTGTGCTACACCGGAGTTGAAATAAAGACAAAGGAACTAAAATGTCACCAGGCAGATTCTAATTTTATAGTAAAACAAGATTAAGTCCTCTGCATAATCCATAGAAAAGAGCTCTACAACTAGTGTTCAAAACCAAAGACCAGTCCATGTCCTTATAAGAGGAACCCCTCCTATGTGCTACCCTCTAAGTCGCCAAACCAGAAGCAGGAGGATTAGGCACCTTCCCAGCCTTTCCCACAAGGTTATCACTTTGGACTCTTTCCATTCTTCAAACTGCTCTAAACACGCTGAGGACAGTGTGATTTTCTCTGCCTTGCCCAGCAGCTTGCAGTGCTTTTGGAAATAAAATGGACAAGTATATACAATCTTCCTGAACATATAAACCAGTTTATTAAAAGCCGCAATGCAAGGCTTTGATTCCAGAATTAATCCATATTTACCATAATCTGACTAGCTCTGATCAGTTCTTATATTATTGTACTTAAGAAATAAGGCATAACTCTGTTACGCTTAAACCTCGGAGAGGTTAAATAAGTGCCTTATTTCATTTGGGGGGAAAAACGTAGCTTAACTAACCCACATACATCAAGCTGAAAGTGAATCATGACTCTGATCTTAGTGTGGAAAAAATTTTTACATTATCTAATTCAGTCAATATTGCTCATTCTCGGAGGGGTTTTGACGCCCAAGATGTTCTCATTATATTCCTGATAAAAAGCTGTCCAATTTGAAATAGTTAGCTTTTGGTTGATATTAAGGAGGAGTAAGATTAAGTAGGAAAAGAATGGAAAATTAATACAGGGAAGTAATTGTTTCCATGGCATTTCAAACAACAAAAAGTTTGATATAGTTTGTGATCTGTAATCTCTACTTTTAACCATCCTATTAAGTGTATGCTCTTATGCTGTCCTCTCAAATGCTCTCTGAAGTAGACCAGATTCAGGAAGAAAAAGGCCAGCTGAAGATCCGAGATGTTCACATTATGGTGTTAACTCCATACACAATGGGGTATTCTAGTCAATTCACTAAATATCACAAAAAATTTCTAAATAGAATATAGTTTAAAAATCTGACAGTTTAAAAAATTACCTGTGTAACTTTTTGCTGATTAAAAAGGTACTTCACTATTTTTCAGAGCATTGTATCCACAAAAAAAAAAAAAAAATCTAAGGATAATGGGGACTCTGTATTTATAATAAAATGTGTAAATTTTCTTTTAAAATTTTATCTTTAAAAAGGTTAAAAAATTAGTTTCTAGATTTCAAACATGAGTCTAATAATCACAACACTGGACAGTTTCCCAAAGCACTAAGGCATTAACTAATATTTAAAGAAACATAACTCTGTAATGGGTTTTAAGAATGTGTAGGGCACACAAGTGGTTATTTGCGCTGGGATAAAAATTAAATTTCCCTCTTCCATTAGAGAGGAAGGCTTTCTTTAGCAGCATGACAGGATGCCATACCTGTGTGAGGAATAAAGAACTGCAGTCTCCAGGTCTGTCACTCTGTTTCCTCCTTCAGGCACTAGGAATTTCAAATAAGAACTTCTTTTAAAGTCATAAATCACCGCACAAATTCAAATAATGACTCCAATTCAAAATAAGTTAAAATAAACATTTCTTTTTCCCATTACATTGCATAGAACAGAATTTATTTTGCTTAGAAAAATGGTACTTAAAGCTTATAAAACTTTTCCCCCCTAGTTCATGAGTGTTTAGAGTGGCAGGTTCAGTCCTGGTAATGAACTGACATGCGAGGTTCATATCACTGATTCAGGCTTGAAACCAACAGTGATGCCAGGGGAGTTATTAGTTGTCTTTACTAAATTTGAATTATTAAGAATTAAAGGAAAGGCATATAAATAAATAGCAAGCTCTGGAGTAATGAGACTCCCACATTCAAGAGTTTGCTCTAGGGGCGCCTGGGTGGCTCAGTCCGTGAAGTGTCTGCCTTCCTTCAGCTCAGGCCATGATCCCCGGGGTCCTCAGCGGGGAGTCTGCTTCTCCCTCTGCCCCCTTGCCCCCACTCATGCTCTCTTTCTCTCAAATAAATAAAATCTTAAAAAAAAAAGTTTGCTCTACCCTTAGGAGTTTGTGGCTTTAGCAATGTGTGCCTCTATGAGCTTCAGTTTTCTCGTCTATAAAATGGAGTTAAACTGTCCTCCCAAATGGTTGAGAAGATAAAATATGTGAATTACACTTTGTAATATAAAGTACCAATACATCATTATCCTAGTTCTTAGTATTTTTCAACAAAACACATATCTCTGTAGCAAGACCTAATTACCTTCATTTATTTAAATCTTATGCTCCTACTTTTCAACATGTCCACCTCCACCCTCCCCAACCTTTTAAAAGTGATTTTCCCTACAGTGCTTGTATTAAAAAGATAAGCATGTGATATCAAGATAAAAGAGCATTAAGCGGGGCTCTTGGGTGGCTCAGTCGTTAAGCGTCTGCCTTCGGCTCAGGTCATGATCCCAGAGTCCTGGCATTGAGCCCCGCATTGGGCTCCCTGCTTGGCAGGAAGCCTGCTTCTCCCTCTCCCACTCCCCCTGCTTGTGTTCCCTCTCTCGCTGTGTCTCTCTCTGTCAAATTAATAAAATCTTTAAAAAAAAAAAAAAGAGCATTAAGCTTTCGCATCATTTAAATTATGTGGAAATAAAAAGGGAAGGTGACACTGGAGCATTTTCTTCAGTCCATCTGTTCTGAAGGATTGTTACTTGAGACAACAGTTTCTATGCTTTATGAAAACACAATTACCTTTGCTCTCTACTTAACTGCTGGCAAATTTAGCTTCTGCCCTTGCCTGATTAACCAGAGACTACATTCAGTACTCTGAATTACTTTTAGTAAATAATTTAGTAAGCTTTCTTTTACAAGATTAGATCATTTAAGAGCTCTTTACAGATTTAGTTCCTTTTACTTCATTAAGTTTACCCTGCCCCCCAAATAAATAAACCCTGAGTTTTGTAGGAAAAGATAAAGACTTCTACCTTCCAAGAAACCTCTTGGATTACAGAATTATACATATATTTTGAGAAAATAACCTTTATTTTGTTCTTTATTATCTCGAATTACGCTTTTGTAACTTGCAAATTAAGTAGACCACAGACTGGCTCTCACTGGTGAGGGGAAAACAGGACTCCCCCTCCATGGTGAGACTAAATAACTTAGTAATATTTCTCCTTGAAACCATGTATGCATATGCGTTTGACGCTATTTTCATCAAGGAAATTCCTCCCAAACTGCCAGTATTCCCTCTTTCAATTTTGATCATTTCAATTGGGGAGAGTTTAGGTGGAGAGAGCCGGGCCAAGAGAAGAGGAGGGGAGGGGGAAAAAGGGGAGGAGGGTATAGATAGGATGGGGAAGAGAGGAGGGGCGAGAGGAGGACATTAGAGCAAAGAAGAAAGAAACCGAAGAAAAGAAGATTCACAGAAGACTGCGGCATACTTAAGCTCTCAGGAGAAAGAGAGGCCTGGAGACCAGGGATGGAAATGGAGGCGGTAAATGCCACTCTCGGAAACAGTCCATTAGAAAGCAGTGAGGCTTTCCCTCCTCTTCTGCAACTGCTGGGAGGGTTCTCTACCCTGACTGAAACAGCACTGTCACAGTCTCCCCCAGGACATCTGCTTCTTTCTAACAGAAGGTCTTTTCAGAGCATCGGATGCAGGGCAGCGGGCCAGGGCAGGAAGCAGGTAAGGAAGTGCAAGCGGCTGGGCAGGTAACTACAAAGCATGTCCGGAGCCTCCAGAGCCTCCGGAGCCTCCGGAGCCACAGTATGGGATTCCTGGTTTGGCAAAGATAAACACTGAAGAATGCGGAGACTGCTGGGCCCAACCAGCCAGGTTCAGGCAATGATGCTTTCTCCTGGGGTTGACCCAGAGTTCTGAATTCCTTCTTCTGGATCCCTCCTCAGCCTTGATTCAAACAAGTAGTCCGAGAAGTGCATCCAGCACACCTTTAGGTACATGGTAAACCAGAAGCAGTTGCCTGCTGATCTTTTTCACTCTAACAAGAGAGAAATCCGGGACATCCTTTTTAATGAGAAAAAGCTGGCAACCTTTCCTCCTTAGGAACAAGCAAGCACAACTACTGGTAAGGCTTTGCCCATGCCCGTACACTGCGGTCTAGTTCTCTCAGTAAAAAACAGACATTTCTGGCTCTCCCCAGAGTTCCCGGGCTGCTTATAAATTCGACTCCTACTTCAAAGGCCTGTTCTAAGCTACCTCTTCCAAGAAGGTTTCCTCAAGTTTCTAATCAAGGCCCCGCACTTCTACAGCAGGTATAAGACATTCACACAAAGTCCTCATAGTCTACTCTCAACGAAAACTAGTTATGGGCAGTCTTCCTCGCCACACTTGATTCCTAGACTCCTGCTGGGAGAGGGGCTGTATTTTGATTCTTTTGAACCCTTTGAGATCTTGGAGTAACGGGCATTCAACTGCCATTTTTTTTGAGGGGCCGAATTCGGAGTTATCACAGAAGACAAATCTTTTGGATTCGAGTACTTGTAGCAGCCCTCATTAGTAAGTTCTTTTTGCTATCACTTTTTAAATAAGCTACTGCACCGAACAGTGCCCAGAAAGTGTTTAAGCAAACTGGCTTTCTACCGAAAAATGTAAGGGATCCAAATGGAGTAAGACAACATTTGCTGTTCTTACCATCCTTCCCATAGGCACACATCCCCAATCACAAGACTTGCAAAGATGAAGACTTTGAAAAATTAGCTTCTCCTCTACTGCTCTAACTACACTCAGCTGACAGACAGCAAGTGAGCATCACCACATATCAAGAAGTCTCAGAAAGAACAGATTTGAGTTGAGTCCTACTACCCTCTCATTAGGTTGGGTAACATGTTTTTCAACCTTCTGAATCTGTACCACCATCTTGAGAGACATAAAATATCACACAGGATGCCTGGGTGGCTCAGTTGGTTAAGTGTCTGACTCTTGGTTTCTGCTCAGGTCATGATCTCAGCGTTGTGAGATCAAGCCCCACTGAGGGCCCCATGCTCGGCAGAGGAGTCTGCTTGAGATTCTCACTCCCTCTCCTTCTGCCCACCCCCCACTCTCTCTCTAAAATAAATAAATAAATCTTAAAAATAAAAATCACACCCTTCTATGATATTTGGTTTGTTAGTAACCCAACATAAAATTATAAGCCTCTGTTCTTTTCCACATGAAACTATAGATTCTGATACACAGCCCATCAAATTCCTCAAACCAGAACCTCAACTGTATCTCCCCTCATTCAGTTCCACTGCTTTATGGTTTTAAATAATTCTAGGGCACTGAGGAAATAGCTATCTAAAATCTCAATCAACAAATCTTAACGTCTGGGGCGCCTGGGTGGCTCAGTCGGTTGAGCGTCTGCCTCCGGCTCAGGTCATGACCCCAGAGTCCCTGGATCGAGCCCGGCATCGGGCTCCCTGCTCAGCAGAGAGCCTGCTTCTCCCTCTGCCCCTCACCCCACTCGTGCTCTCTCTCTCTCTCTGAAATAAATAAAATCTTAAAAAATATATCTTAAAGTCCATCCCGCAGTTAAGAGAAAGATGTAAAAGCACTCTGGAGGAATCTGTAAGAAGAAAACAAAATCAAAAGCAAGGCTCAGAAATAGCCAGCAGATGACATGGCCTTCTATGGTCCCAAACAAAATATCCCATAATTTCTCCCCATTGGAAACCTCTTCCTAAGAACTGGGGTTACTGATTAAACTAGAACTGAATAAAGGGCAAACCTACAAATTTAGGAGAAAGAGACCTACAAAGGTTAAACACCAAGAAAATAAAGTCTTTCTCCTCTCCCACAAAATACGCTATCCCTGCCCTCCTTACCCTTACAAATATAACTGAAATTTTAAAAAACAAAGTTTTGCTCAAATAAAGGACACAAACTGCTTAGAGGTCTCAAGATACAAAGAACCATTTGGACAGATCCATGTTAAGGACTTTCAATCTGCTCCCTCTGCACAATGGAAGTCCAAACTCCATCCCGGAAGGAAAAACCTGTTAACTATATGAACACTTCCATTTGTCTTAATTTCGTCCTTTATCTTGCCATTGTTTTTCACAGTTCATCAGTGTGAGGGAGCAAATGGTACTCAGCAGCAGCCAGAGGACATCATCCTACTGCAGGAAGCTGACAAGAACATCAGCAGCTGAAAGGAGGGGCGGCAGAGGTGGGCAGTCACAGAAGCCTGGGATGGCCTAAGGCCAAGGCCACAGGGCAAACATGACAAGCAGAGACAACCTCATTACCTGTTGTCCAAATCCCTCCTTCAGAGTAGATCAGAGTAATCCTTTTCTCTACCACTGGTCAAAGGACACACGTTTTTCAAAGACACCTTATACTTGGCTTAACCCCAAACCCCACTGTGTGAAGGCCCTCTGGGTGCCTGCCCATTACATCATATCAGGTCAGGCTGGCCCTGAAGCTCTTAGCAGGAGGGAGGGGTACGGGATTTCAGAACACCAAGGAAACCCATTTTTTCCTTAATATGGGCATAAAATATATGGAGGCGGGAAGGTGGGAGGCAGGAATTTGTGAGATAGGAAGCAAGCCGACTGAAGCATTCAACAGCCCAAGTATTCAGCCAGTTTAAATCACGGGTTTGATGCTTTCTTGCACCTGAGCTGGGGAAGAAAAGTTATGCTTGCCCACTTCCCTTCCTCCCAGCAACTCTCTAGATGTGGCTGCAAAGGGACACACCCCCTGCCAACCTACAAGCCTCCATCTATTTAGGCGTGATCTTCCCCATCCCTCGGCGTCCACCCTTAACCCAAAGCTCTGGGAACGCCCAGGCAGCCCAGCTCCTTCCTCATCCCCTCCTGATGCGCCTCCCCAGCCCCAATCCCCTCAAAGAGATCACAGCCACGTCCCTGGCACCTCCAGCCCCTGGCTGACTATGACATTTGAACCCTAGCCCTCAACGCCCTTTCGCCTTCTCCCCGCCGCGACTCCCCAGCCCCTCGTCAAACCCGCCGCAGTCGGCCCCAGGCCCCTGGCAGGGGAGGCCCCGCACGGCCCTGTTCGCGGCGCCCCCATCCTCTCGGGCCGGGTCCATGCGTCCGCCCCACCCGGACGGAGCTGCAGCTCCTTCGGGCCTAGTCAAGGACACCGCCTCCGCCCGGCCTTCACCCAGCCCGGCGCCGCAGCAGCCCAGCTCTCCCCCTCGTGGGGCACTCACCCAAATGTGACCGGGCGGTGGCCGTGGAAAGGGAGTGAGCCACGAAAGGCCAATACGCGGCGCCTCCCCTCCGCCACCAGCTTTATAGCTGCCGACCCACCCGACTCCGGCACGGCCGGGAGTCGGTGGGAGGCTGGACAGGGGTTCCAGCAGCCAATCGCGGCCCGCAGAGTAGTCCGGCAGTGCCCGCCCCCTGGTCCGGCTTCTACCAATCCGAAGAAAACTAGAGGCGGGCTCTTGCTAGGGTTTTCCCTCGTGGCTGGAAGGGCGGGGGAAGGGGCGGGGACAAAGTTGGAGGGCCGAGGAAGTGGGGTGAGAGAGTGACGTGGGGTGGCCCGAGAGCCGGCCTGCCAATTACAGAGCGGCGAGAGACAGCGAGAGCCAACGGGAACGGAGTGAGAGGTTCTCCGACCAATTGGAGTTTAGTGAGAGGAGACGGGAGCCAATGAGGTCTCCGCGTCCCACCACTGGGGAGAGATGGTCAAGTGTGGGAGGCAAGTTGGTCCCCACTTGCGAGTCTGTCAGGTTGCCTAGCAACAGAGCTGGGCTTCACCTGTGAGATTTCTGCAATACTTTATTTGAATTCAATCTTAACGTCTTCTAATGCCCAGAGCAGCCAAACGCGCCTGCATGACAAGTTTGAACAGGATGTCACTCAGAATTTGTAAATGTGTAAGTATTCTAAACACCCGATTTGTAAATACCTAATACCTCTATTCAAAACTACCTTGACTTTTTAAGAGACTGCTATTGGGACAATTCTTCCTAAGTAAACTGGAAACAAGATAGTTTGGGGTTGGACACACCAGTGAGGACAGTAAGGGGCCTTGCCTGAGCAGGGAAATTGATCCTGATTCTAGGAGTTTTACTGGCTCATGCACTCTGAAGGAAGGGGCTCCATCTGACCCCAGTGTATCTTCTGAGCTAGATATGTGGTAGGTGCCAAATTGTTGAAAGAAGGAAGGGGCCCCATAATTGTTGGTACAGCAAATCCATAGGATATAAACTGCCTAGCTCCCCCAGCAAATAGAGAGGAGCAAGTTGGAGGAAATCACTGGAACACTGTGAGAATCCAAAGGAGGACAATTATGGCTTTAAATTAGACTCTACCTCATCTCCTCAGATTGAGAAACCGTAAAAATTAGCTTTGATGGGGACCATGAGAGATTCAGAGTTGTTTATATCTCTCTCCCTCTGTTTTATTGAGACCCAGGAATGCTGTTGATAAGAGGCCATTGATGGTTCTGTGCATCACACAACTACCGTTATAGGAAATTTATTATCCACTATAGATACTAACCTAGTAAGGACATTCTCAGCAGCAAAGTGGCAAAATATATTGGCAGTGGAAACGCTGTGAAGTGTGGCATAAGTTACTCGTGGGAACGGACCACTCAATGGTTATCACTCCGTAGTATTATTGCCCATTTCAGACTCTCATAAAGTAACTGGGTGATAAAGAGAGAGGAAAATTGCCTGATTGTGATCATCAGCAATTGTGAGGGGGGAATTAAACATTCTTGGCATATTAGAATGTACTGAAAGGCATTGAGGACAAACACAAGAAAGTAGATACAGCTTTGTCCTTAGGAAGGGATAGCAAATAGTACCAACTCCAGGAGTTCATAGTAGGAAATGATTAGCCAGATAGCTGTGAGGATGATCATCTTGAACAAACAAAAAAGTCCCACAAGGTACAGATTGTCTTTTTGATCAAATTAATCTTCAATTAAGCAAAGTGAGCTTGGTACTGGGAAGCTAAGCAATGAACAATGAAATGGGTTAATAATTAGATGTAGAGCATCTCAATTGAATTTTTAAGAACAAGCCTCTGAGATTCTGTGGAATATAATAGCAGATAATACCAGGCTACAGAAATATTAGCTATGGCCCATGCGAATGAGGACAAAATATACATATATTTATTTTCGAAGGGGCTGCAAGTTTTTTGAGCCACAATTTTACACAAGCACAGTGGAGTCAATGTCATACTAGAATGTGCATATTAAGATCTTTGTTTTGGGCGCCTGGGTGGCTCAGTTGGTTAAGCGACTGCCTTCGGCTCAGGTCATGGTCCCAGAGTCCTGGGATCGAGTCCCACATCGGGCTCCCGGCTCAGCGGGGAGCCGGCTTCTCCCTCTGACCCTCTCCCCTCTCATGCTGTTTCTCTCTCTCTCTCAAATAAATAAATAAATAAAATCTTTAAAAAAAAAAAAAGATCTTTGTTTTATTATAGTTTCTAAATTTAATGCTAAGTCATGTTGGTCATGCACTATAGATGCTTTACATCAAAGGCAAAATATAGTTTATTGTTCTGCCCTACTTCGAAAGGAACAAGTTTATTAAGAGGCAGGAAGATGTAATGATAACATTTTGTATTATAAATTCATTCACTGAACATTTACTTTTTCCTTACTCTGTGGCAGGGATTGTGCTAGACCCCTGCTGTCCAATGACAAGCATTAGTTACCTGTGGCTCTCGAGTACTTGAAAGGTGGCTAGTGCAAAGTGAGATGAGATCTAAGTGTAAAACACACACCACATTTTGAAGACTCAGTACAGGGGCGCCTGGGTGACTCAGTCGCTAAGCGTCTGCCTTCGGCTTCGGTCATGATCCCAGGGTCCTGGGATCAAGCCCCGCATCGGGCTCCCTGCTCTGCAGGAAGCCTGCTTCTCCCTCTCCCACTCCCCCTGCTTGTGTTCCCTCTCTCGCTGTGTCTCTTTCTAATAAATAAATAAAATCTTTAAAAAAAAAATACTTAGTACAAAAACAGGAAATATCACCTTCATTATTTTTATATTGATATATGTTATAATGATAATATTTTGACTATATGGGGTTAAATAAAATATAATACTAAAATTAATTTCATCTGTTTTAGTGTAGCTGCTAAGAAATGTAAAATTTTATATGGACTCCCATTTGTGGCTCCCATTTGTGCTAGACAGTGAGAAGACACAATGAAAGACTCTTTCCTCAAAGAGTTCATAGTCTAAAGAATGGAGAAGAGAAAAGTAAATATAGCAAAAGGCTGGGTTTCCAGCCTTTTTCTCACTAGGTAAAGAGTAGGAGAGGGTGGAGTAGGAGGTAAAAGGAGTGTTAATAGAACAGCATCTGATATTTTTTCCTTACCGCTTGGAGGGAAAGGAGTGAGTTCAATGGAATATTCTTCCCACAGTGTGATCCTGAGGTTAATCTCCTTCTCACTTGTCAACATTTGTAATAAGAGTTTCCTGAGTATCAGCTGTTTTTCAGGGTTGGTAGTATGTGTCTTGTATACACTATCCCTCCAGTTTACCACTGGGGAAACTGAGGTGCAGAGAGGTTAGGTGACTTGTTTCAAGTTACTCAGTTACAAAGTAGAAAAGATGAGTTCATATCCAGGTCTTGTGATGTCAAAACCCATGTTCCTTCTATGTTCTATATACAAAAACACAGTTGTGTTCAAAGAAGGTAGACTGGGGTGGGTGGTAGATGTTGAGTAAAGGAAGGTAAGTTACTTCTCCCGAGAGGCCTCGGAGAACAGCACTTACTAGTCTGGGGACTCTTACCATACAACAGTTTGGTGCCTGGCTCATGGGCTCCGCAGACTTTTTTCATCAGCTTGCTAAGAACAAGTCCATCTCTGAGTGTTGCACTACACTCACCAAGTTTATGATGCATAAAATCAGAATGCCCCTTTACTATTTATCGTACAAAAGGGACCACAACCCTTGAAGTCTACATGACTCACCCTCTAGGTTAACCAACATGGGAAGTCATGTCATCCTCAGAACATTGATTGGTAAACATGGAATTGGGAAGAAAATTAGAAACACAGTTCTTTCAAGCTCTTCTTCTCATCAGGTTAAGATAACATTATGTATCCATTTTTCAATAGGATGGTCTTCCCAACAGGAGTGAAGATATGCCAAGGCCATGAAACTACCAATGAACTTTACCCATGCCACCGTAAGGCTTTGCCATTGACTCAAGAATATTTAAAATCCACTCCTAATCTCTTTTTTTCTGTGCCCCATCCTTAATTGGACACCATTTGCATTTGTATCTATCTCCTTTTTTATTAGTCCATGGCTGACCATCTCTACTTCCCCTGTCTGTTCTCTAAACAAGTCAGTACAATCAATCAGGTTAAAGTCTAGTCCTAACTGCCTGAGCAACATTTGATTTCTTTAAAGTGACTTTTTTTTTATCTCTGCTTCAGCGTCAACTTTTTAAAGCTTATTCTTCAGCAGATGACCCTGCTTCCAGGTCCTTAGAGGACAACTCACAGAAGACTCCACGTCCTGAAAGAATGCTCTGCCTTCAGTCTCCCTCCCAGCAGTGTATGGAAGGAATGTGTTAAGACAGTGCCCAGCCCACAAATAGCCTGAATAATGCAATGTGGTTACAAGTGAGTAACCCTAGATTTGGAGCAAAACAGGCAGGCATGAACACTGAGGCCCAAAGCTGAGAAGTGAAGAGACACTAAATACTTCACACTGTAAAGAGCCGTACTGAAGCCAGTTTCATTCCTACAAAGGGCTTTTGAACTGGTGAAAGAAAAACCTTTCTACCATCAACCACCACCTGCCCTCACCACCATGGGGTGGTGAGGGTAGGAAGAGAGGGAGGTCAAGAGACATCAGTCCGGGGAGGAGCTTGGGATTCCAGGGAGAGGACAATATCTTCTTGCCCTCTGGAGGAAGGGTGGTTCTCTCTCCATTACTACCAGGTTAAATCAAAGTTTGGGGTTGTTCACAGGAAGAGGAGACTGGCATTCCCCTCCCCCGCTGCCTGATTGCTGAGCTGTAGAGCCTCAGCCTGTTCCACTGCTGCCTTAGGAACACTTCGGGGCAAGGAGGAACAAGTCTCGGACGAATTTTACATATATCCCGGGGGGAGGGGAGGGGAGGAGCACATTAAATATAAAGATTAGGGTCTGCTATTGGTCCGTAGATTTTTGAAAGAAAACATGTTGGACGGGTCGCACGAGGTCGCATGAGGAAGTGCCTGGGAAGAAGACCAACCCTATCCTGACACTACAATAAGGGAGTATGAAAGAGAGCCTCGGAGGTTCCCACAGCTCCATGTAAAGGCGTTCGTAGTACACAAGGAGCAAGAGCTCTGTGGCTGCTGGGTACCCATCTCCCCATGGTTTCATTCCACTAACCCCGTGGCTTTGGTTGGCTTTTATCTCAGGCTTATTTAGTCCCATCACAAGATGGTTGCAACAGGTCTAAGCATGTCCTCGCCTAACAATATCCAAAGGCTGGAAGAAGGAAAAAGGGCATCCTTCCCTAAATCCCTTTGGAAGAGCAAAGACAACTTTTCCAGAAGCCTCCTTAGACTTCCTCTCATATTTCATTGGGCAGAATTGCATCACATGCCTGTGCCTAAGTCAATCATGATGGGAGAATGCCATCATCAGTATTAGCTTCAGCCTTCCGAAAAAGAATTTCTCCATTCTGGGGCGCCTGGATGGCTCAGTTGGTTGAGTGTCCAACTCTTGATTTCAGCTCAGGTCATGATCTCAGTGTCATGAGATTGAGCCCCGCATCAGGTGTGGAGCCTGCTTGCGATAATCTCTCTCTCCCTCTTTCTCTGCCCCCCCCCCCCACTGTTCACATTCTCTCTCTCTCTCTCTCAAACAATTTTAAAAATAAAAAAGAATTTCTGGATTCTATTTACAAGGAATGTGGATCAAAGGACTAAAAGATAGGCAGGAACTGTGTCTGCCATGTGGAGGAGTCCCCAGCTGGGAGCTATACCACGGTCACCTTCCTATGTGTGGATATGGGTGTCTGGGGGCTGCATCGAGGCTGAGTAATCACAGAACTCTTCCTACCAGATGTGGGATTTTATGGCAAGACACTCCCTTTAAGCCCTAATTGGTTGCTGGTTGATTTAATTTGGAGATGCCATTTACTGGTGTATTAGTTAATACTCTTTTGGTTGCAAAGAACAGAAACCAACATAAACTAGCTTAATCAATTTGTTCGCATAATGAAAAATCAGGAGGTTGGTTTTATTTCAAGGATTATTGGATTCAAGAGGTCAGTTGATGTCTTTTACTATTACAGTGCTCTCCAATGTTGAAGAGTGATTTCCTTGGTGTTGGCATTTTTCTCAGAAAGGCACCCTTTCTTGCTCAAGATTCCCATCCCACACAAGGTTATCAGGTGGAAACAAGACAAGCAAAGTCCTACTTCCCATAGAGCTTTCTTTCTAGTGGGGTGGTCTAAAGAAGAACACACTCCTATGTGTTTCCTCTACTCTCAGTCCTCGAACACTACTTCACTTCTGACACCAGACATGTGGGTTTCCCACACATTAAGTAATTCTTTGACATCAGCTAGCTGTCCTGCAATTTAACTCAATTCTGACACTGTCTACCTGGAAATAGCATCCGATCTTACAGTTTCAAGGCTCAGTCTCACGAGACTACCCCCCTCTCAAACCACTTCAGATCCCAATCACAAGTCCTGGTTATTACCTGTGCTTCTGACCCACCACCTATACATCAGAGATTCCCACAGCACCTTCCTTAGGTTTCATTAATTCGTTAGAGCAACTCACAGAACTCAGGAAACCAGTTTACTTAGTAGATCATTGGCTTGTTACAAAGGATTTTAAGGATACAAACCAATAGCCAAATGAAGAGATACATAGGGCAAGATCCAGAAGTGTCTCAAGTACAAGAGCTTCTGTCCCCACGGAGTTTGGAGTGTGTCATCCTCCCAGCATTGGGTGGGTCACTAACCCAGAAGCTCTCCAAACTCTGTCCTTTTGGGGTTTTATGGAGGCTTCATTTCTTAGACATGGTTGATCAAATTCAATCTCCAGCCCCTCTCCCCTCTCTGGGGGTCGGGGAGGGGAGTACCGGCGCGGCGGGGAGGAATGAAAGTTACAATCCGGGGCGCCTGGGTGGCCCAGTCAGTTAAGCGGCTGTCTTCGGCTCAGGTCATGATCCCAGGGTCCTGGGATCGAGCCCCACATCAGGCTCCCTGCTCTGCGGGAAGCCTGCTTCTCCCTCTGCCACTCCCCCTGCTTGTGTTCCCTCTCTCGCTGTGTCTCTCTCTGTCAAATAAATAAAATCTTTAAAAAAAAAAAAAAAAGAAAGTTCCAATCCTCTAAACACAATGTTGGTTCCCCTGACAACCAGCCAGCATCCTTAGGTGCTTTCCAAAATTTACCTCATCAACATAAACTCAGGTGTGGTTGAAAGGTTTGTTATGAATAACGACACCTTTATCACTCATCACTTAGGATATTCCAAGGGTTTTAGGAGCTCTGTGCCAGAAATGGGACACAGACCAAAAATACATTTCTAATTATAAATCACAATATTAAAGTTGGGAAGGAGCCAGAGAAATATGTAAGCAAATATATAAATAAATTAATTAATAAGCTGAAATATTTCCAGATAGAATAGTATTAAGCAAATAAAGCAGGAGAATATTATTGGCTGGGAGGAGGATGGTGATACATGAAGTGATGAGGAACACAGTCATTTTTTTGTGACAGTGGAGCTGAGAAATGATCAGAAGGCGCCAGCCATATGAAACGCTGGGTGTTGCAAGAACAGCAAGTACAAAGTTTCTGAGACGAACATAAACTTCTTGTGTTTGAAGAATAAACAAAAGACAGGGTGACTGAGCTGAGTTTAAAGAACTAATAGGTGTTAGCCAGACTTGGAGATGGAGAGGGGGGATAATCATAATTTATTTTAGGCAAAGAGAATAGTAGCAAGTAGGGGAACCATAACTTTAACCAGAAATACACTCAACGTCAACCAAGTTTTCGATGCTTATTATGATACACTCGGGATGCCAGTTTCGACGATGGTTGCCTGGAAAAGTGCAGGCAAATAAAATACGTAATCAAGAATATGGAATGCCAATTCACAAACATGTTTAAAGATATATTTTTGAAAATATCTTTGATGCATGCAGGCATGTCCTGTCCAGGATTGATGTGTTTATGTGGGGAAAGTACAAAGAGCTCTAACTTTCAGGGCTTCCAACTGAGCAAAGGAAGTGCTACTATGCAAAAGTTGTTTTAAAATAGTAACTTTGGGGCGCCTGGGTGGCTCAGTCAGTTAAGCGTCCAATTCTTGGTTTCCGCTCAGGTCACGATCTCATGGATCATGAGATCAAGCCCTGAGTCAGGCTGTGCTCCTGGTTCAGCGGGGAGTCTGCATGAAAGATCTCTCTCTCCCTCTGCCCTTTTCCCCACTTGCTTGTGTGGGCACATGAGCCCTCTCTCTCTCCAATAAATAACTCTTAAAAAAATAAAATAGTAACTGTTTATATTCCAGAATACCCTTACTCTCAAAATGAGAGTCCTAAATTGTAGCAAATGTTAAAATAAAGAATAATTAAGGATCAATATGCCCAGAATGGTTATCAACATTGTTACTGAAAGCTGAATATTTAAGAAAAAGTCAGGAAGAAATAAAAGGAAAGTTTGGTTGCCATTTTTAAGTATTGGCTTGAGGGGTGCCTGGGTGGCTCAGTCATTAAGCGTCTGCCTTCGGCTCAGGTCATGATCCCAGGGTCCTGGGATCCAGCCCTACATCGAGCCCTGCATCGAGCCCTGCATCGGGCTCCCTACTCAGTGGGAAGCCTGCTTCTCCCTCTCCCACTCCCCCTGCTTGTGATCCCTCTCTCGCTGTGTCTCTCTGTCAAATAAATAAATAAAATCTTTAAATATTGGCTTGAGGCTCAGTTTCTGAACACAGAAATGGATGTTAAATTTGTACCCACATACTGAATGCTTCTAGTTTAAAAAGTAGAAAAAATATGATATAATGAGCATGAGAACTTCAGTATTTCTTGTTTTAGCTATTTTCTTACTTGATTCTCCTACTTGGGACCAAGATTTATTGTTGTATTAACTTTTTGTTTTGTGGACTTTAATTGTTTTATATATGTAAAGATTTATTTTAGAGAGAGTGTGTGCATGACCCTGAGATCATGACCTGAGCAGAAATCAAGAATCAGACGCTTAACCAACTGAGCCACCCACGCGCCCCTGGGCTTTAATTCTTGATAAGTTGAATTTCGTGTTTGATCTCTCCAGTGATAATAAAAGCACTATAGAATATGAAACTGTGGGGTTAGGTATGACCTGTTTTAATACATGAAAATATTTGGTTATTTGCCCTACTGCCAAAAATTGTTGTAGTACACATTTGTCGCTTTTTCTCTTCCCTTCTTCGCATGTGGACCTCTTTCCCATATTTAAGGAACTCCCCGTGAATTCTTTTCCTCCTACAATCAGATGAAAACAGCAGACATTTACTTTCCCAGATCACCTAACGAGGAGAAAGCATTTAGCCTCTCAGATGCATCCACCTGGGTCTTTGAATCCGAGGTTAGTGTTGCAAAGAAGCAAGGCAAGGAGAGAATTCTGACAGTGGCCGCACCGCCCATTTTCTGGGGGCCAAAGGCCAGAAGGGTGCTCAACAGCAGTGATGCAGACCATGGCCCTTGCACTCGTGCAGCGGGCGCATCAGGCCCCTCCTGATGGGCGAGCCTCCTTTCGTTTCTGTCCATTTTCCAATCCTGCCTTTTCAGCCTTCCCTGAAGGTCTCTAAGACACACCCTATGGTTGTAGTAAATCCCTTTTCTGTTTAAACCCAGCCAGAACTGGTGTCGGATACGACGGCTGACTTTCTATGGTTGTACTTTGCTGAATTAATTGTACTTTGCTGAATTTAGGTTTTAAAAAAAAAAACCTCTGAAGTTATTTCATTCCCTGTGCTGTTATTGGGAGCTTGTGAGTGTGGGATTTTAACTGATAGGTGTTTTAATCCAACTGTGTCTGTGTCTTTTTAAAATTGGTCCTTGCGAAACCCAGAAAGATAACACAAAGATGGTGTAGCCCTTGTTGGGGTGGGGGGATGGCACGTGGAGGGTATGACTATATAATTCTCCTGGCCTCTCCGTACCCACTTACTCTCCCCTCCCCTGACAGGAAGGAGTGACTTACCTAACTAGAGGCTTTGGAAGAAGACGCTAGGGATATACTGCCCCCTTCCTGTTGAGAGCTGCCGACTCGCAGAAAGAGGGTGCTCCCGGCGATTCTTCACCAGGTAGGAACGATGCAATGGCAGCCTGGCCCTTCTGAAAAAGGCCTGCCCTGGTCCACCACAGGTTCTGCTAGGATTTTTACCACTCCTTTATTTGCTTGCCCACAAAATTTTGTTCCTTTTGTCTCTTTTTCAAGGCTTTCTATTTTTATGGATGTATGGCTTTTGAGAAAGCCCACATGTGATCATATTAGCCAGTTTTCACTAGGAAGCAAATGTCAATGTTGCTTCATTCATATCTTTACTTGGAAGTCTCCGTCCTGGTTTTGGTGGCCCCTCTAGCTAAAGGAGAAAGCTCACCAACTCTCAGCCTGGGTCCAAGCTGCCCTCAACTTCAGGGAACACATGTCAAAATCTTGGGGGTCCCACCACAGCCGCACCTCAGTTGAGGTAAGATGGTCAAAGCACACCTCTGTCCAAAGGAATTCTCCTCACTAACTGGTCTTTTGAGTACTCCTCTTTCAACTCGTTCTTTCAGTCAGGGTTCAACCAGAGAAACAACCAACAGGGGATACATATTAAGAAATTTATTGCAGGCATTGAGTTACATGACTGTGGAGGCAAATCCATAGGGCAGGCCGTCCAGAAGGGCAGGCTGGAAATCTCTGGCCGCAGCCAAAGCTGTACCCCACAAGTGAAACTTCTTTTTCTAAGGAGAAACCTCAGCTCTGCTCTTAAAGCTTTTCAACTTTAGTTGACTGAATCAGGCCCACACAGATTACCTAGATAATCTCACTTAAAGTCAACTGATTTTGGATTGGGTTTTTTTTCAAAGACTTATTTATTTATTTCAGAGAGAGAACATGAGCAGGAAGGGCAGAGGGAGAGGGAGAGAGAATCTCAAGCAGACTCTGAGCCCGACATGGGACTCTATCTCACGACCCTGAGATCATGGCCTGAGCCAAAACCAAGAGTCAGATGCTTAACCGACTGTGCCACCCGGGTGCCCCTGACTTTGGATTTTAATTACACCTACAAAAGACCTTCTCAGCAACACCTAGATTTCTGTTTGATTGAGTGACTGGGGACTGTAGTCTGGCCCTACGGACACATAAAATTGACCATGACAGCCTTATTATGGGGTGGGTATTTTTAGAATTATGAAACTAGTGTTTGAGCCTTTCCTTTGAAAATCTGCAACTTATTCTAGCACTCATTTTGGAATTTTGTGTCTATTATACCAATTTAATTTCCTTAAGTACCCTCCTGATGCTCAACATAAGAGAATATTCCAGACAAATGAGCCTCTTATTTGTAGTTTCCTGACCCTCCCAGCCTCGCCCTCATCTCGTTGCATAACTCCCTCCTCATCATATAACTGGCTATGCTTGTGTTGGTCCACTTAAGCCCCATGTCCTCTGGGTTCCCGCGCTGGAAGTAAAGTGTGGCTCTAACCTTGCTCCTCTGTAGTGAAAAACACCAAGCCTGGGAAAGTCCCACATCTTCATTCCCTGTGGCACAAATTGGGCAGCCTTATTCCTTTTTTTTTTTTTAAAGATTTTATTTTTTTATTTGACAGAGAGAGACACAGCGAGAGAGGGAACACAAGCAGGGGGAGTGGGAGAGGGAGCAGCAGACTCCCAGCTGAGCAGGGAGCCCGATGTGGGACTCGATCCCAGGACCCTGGGATCATGACCTGAGCAGAAGGCAGACGCTTAAAGACTGAGCCACCCAGGCGCCCCTGGGCATCCCTTATTCCTTACAGAATTAAATACCAAAGCCACAGTCACTGAAAGCCCTACATCATGCTATTCTAGTCTATTGAAGAATCTTCTTACCAAACCCAATGGTTTGTTTTTCCTCAAATGCAGACTATCCTTTTCCATGTTTCGGACGTGGCTCATGCTCTTCTGTTCCCAGTGTCTCGCCCACTCCCCACCTCTGCCCTCAACTCCACCTACCAAGATCAGCCATCCTTCCAAGTCCACCACAAATGAAACCCCCTCCATGAATCCTTTCTTGATAGCCTCAGTTGGATGTCATGCCTCCCTCCTCACAACCTTATACTACTTATGGCACATACATTATTCTTGCTTCTATTATATTTATTCCACATATGGGTGTTATTTTCTACCCATCCCTAGAGTGGAATCTCCCTGGGAGCAGACACAGTTCTGGCTCATGTTTCTGTTGCCTCCAACATCTAGCACAATGCTTTGCCCAAAGTAGCTACTTAATAGCTATTTTCTGATACGAATGTAGTTGATCTGGGTCATTATTTCTCTAATAAGTTCGTGTAAGGAACTGCACATATCATGTCTGCATTAGGAAACCTGGTTTTGAGCTTAACCCTGTTAACTTTATTTTTTCTGGCCCTCATCTTTAAAATGAGAGGTGTAGGCCAGATGATTTTCAGAGTTCCTGCTATGATGTTCTTAACTTCTAAGATTTTTTTGGTGCCTAGAATGAGAATGCTGGGTTGTTTTCAGAGTTCCTCAAAGAAATAATCTTTGCTCAAAGAAAACAAGATACGCTCTTTAAGATGACAAAGTTTGAGTGGCTGAGATGATGGTGGGTTGGCTGCCCTGACCTGCCCGGTCTTGCCCTGGCCAGGGTGGCGTGCTATCGACACGCACAAATCAGGGAACAGGAAAACTGGTCAGATGTGCTAGGATGACAGCAGGTGACATAGGAGCAAATGAAGGGCAGGGAGATAAATTGAACACACTATCTCAAAGAGAGGTGAGTGAACTGGGATTTCCAAACCTTAAGGAAAGAGAAGGAAGCGATATCAGTGAGTGAAATCAAAGCAAAAAAATTTTGAAAAGTCTTTGGGGGGAAAAGTGAGAATTTGGCTAAGAAAATCGTACTGTTCTAGTTGTTAAAAATATACTTTTAATTTAGACGAGTTTTAGGTTTACAGAAAAAGGCAAATATTGTACAGAGTTCTCCTGTACCCTGCACCCAGATTCCCCTATTGTTAATGTCCTACATATGGTACATTTGTCACAACTAATAAATCAATATTGATACATTATCATGAACTAATTTAGATTTCCTCAGCTTTTCTTTTTCTCTTCAGCATCCCATCCATGATACCACATTACATTATTATGTTGCCTTAAGCTCTGACAGTTTCTCAGACTTTTCCTGTTTTGTTTTTGCTTTTAAATATTTTTTCTTTCAGTTTAATTGAGATATAATTGACATACAGCACTGTATAAGTTTAAGGTGTACAGCATAATGACTTGACTTACATATACTATGAAATGATCACCACAACAAGTTCAGTTAATACCATCATCTTGTATAGAAAGAAAGAAAGAAAGAAAGAAAGAAAGAAAGAAAGAAAGAAAGAAAGAAAGAGAAAGAAAGAAAAGGGAAAGGAAAAGAAAAGAAAAGAAAAGAAAAGAAAAAGAATTTTTTTTTTCCTTTTGAGGAGAACCTTCAGGATCTAATCTCTCAGCAACTTGCAAACCACACAGCAGGGTAAACTATAGTCACTATGCTGTATACTCCATCCCCAGTACTTCTTCATCTTATAAGTGGAAGTTTGTACCTTTTGACCATCTTCATCCAATTCTCCTCCCCGCAGACTTCCCCTGTTTCTGTTAACCTTGGCAGTTTTGAGAAATGCTGGTCAGCTATCTTATAGAATGCCCCTCAATTGGAGTTTGATGTTTTTGCCATGCTTAGACTGGGGTTGTGGGTTTGGGGAAGAGGACCAGAGGTTAAGGCGCCATTCTCATCATATCACACCTGGCTTACACACTATCAGCCTGACTCACCACTGATAATGTCGACCTTGGTCACCAGCTGAGGTAGTCCACTGCCAAGTTACTCTTCCCCCTCCCCCTTCCCCATACTATACTCTTTGAAAGGAAGTCACTTTGCACAGCCCACTCCTAGGGGTGATACTGCTCTGATTTTATTTTCTCTCATCCTCCAGATTCATCTTGTTTTTCTTATAGCCTCCTTGTCACCCTAGCCCCATTACCTTTTTTCCTCTCCAGCCTTTGATGTAGTGGCATTTCCCCGGTGACAGATGAATTCCTATCAAAAAGCATTCCTTTCTACCTCCATTCCACCAGAAATGGGGTGTATTAGTCAGCTACCACTGTATAATAAAATCACCCCAAAACTCAGTGATTTACGGCAGCAATCATTTATGTGTCCACGTGTCCACAGGCTAACCAGAGGTTTAGGCAGGTGTCAGCAGAGAAGCTCCATTCAAGCTGTGGGTCTGGCCAGCTCAGACCTTTTCTCTGTGTGTTTTCATTCTGGGACCCAGACTGGAGGGAGAAGCTACCCAGAGTGGAGGATTCTTCTCCAATAACAGAGTGCAAGAGGCCAGCCTCACCACGCAAGCATTTTTTAAGCTCCTAATTGTGTCACATCTGCTACCTTGCCAAAGTAAGTCATGGGGTCAAGTCCAAAGTCAAGGGGAAGGGTAATACACTCTGCTTTTGTGTCAGGAACTGCAAAGTCACATGTGGGTACAGGGAAGGACAAAGAATTGGGGCCACTAATTCAGTAGAGCACGGATGATCATAGTAGATGTCAAGTTCAGTGATCTGACACCACTCCCAATAACACAGGAGAACAGGTACCAGTTATTGGCATTGATCTTTAGCTATGGCTTTGGGGAAGCAGGCTCGGTGAAAAGTGGAAGCAGAGGGAAAACAAATACAAGCAAAAACATTACAGGCTCCCTTATGTCAAAGAGATGTTGCTTTATCCTTTGTAACTTTATCCTTTGCTATTGTGCTCACTGTCTCTCTAACTTTTCCCATCTAGGTCTTCTTGGATGTTCTTGATAAAGAAAAGACAAAGGGAGGGTAGACAATGACATTTCCTCAAACTTCTTTCCAGCCCAACGGAACAAATAAAGCGTGTGCCTAAGAGATAGGGACGCGTTATTTCAATGCTCAATGGAGAGATCGTGTGATTCCACCAACCTTATGGTCAGGTTTTACTTTTCTTCCATGTGACCACCGCCCCCACCAGAGCCCAAGGGTATTATCCCAACTGTGCTGAGGGACAGGCAATTTGTGTACTTTCTGCCTTATTCCTGCTGCCCTTTGCAGCCTCAGCTACCAATGACCCACATGAAGTTGCTGCTCTGAGGGGCACAGACCTCCTCTGTTCTATTGGTGACGGCCCCGGTGTCACCACTCGGGTCTTGGGAGGACACTGCTCTCCCCTTGGCTATTCTTTCTGAAGCACAAGGCAGACCCCTGCCAACCCTCCACAGCAGAACTGAGGCCAGGTTGTAAGTCTCACAGGGGCTCAGGGGTTAGCAATTGGAAGGCGAGAGTCGAGCTGGGGAGAATACCTTCACGTCAGAGGTCTTTCTTACTTTAAACAAACCAGAATACAGTTTTCCTTAAAACACAACTAATAGTTACTGGGCACCTCTTACATATCAAGCACTGTGTTTTGTAGTAAATCCTCACAACAATCTTTTTTTTTTTTTTAATGACTTAAGACAACACAAATTGATTACCTTAAAGTTCTGGAGGTCAGAGGTCTGAAATGAGTGTCACTGGGCTAAAATCAAGGTGTGTCCGGGGCTGCGTTTCTTCTGGAGACTCTGGGAGGGGATCCGTTTCCTTGCCTTTTCCAGCTCCCAGAGGCTGCCATGTGTGTGGGCTTCAGCTGTTCTGCAACACCCCCCCCCGCCCCGCCCCAAGCCCCTCAGCCAGCATGAGAGGGTCGGATTCCGTCACAGCACATCACCATTCTTCTTAGAGACAGACTATTTATTCTTGAGGAGGTCGCATCTCCTTCTCTGGCTGCACCATCTTTTGAGCTAGATTTTCCTATCTCCATTTACAGATAAACAATCCAACATCCTGTATAAGGACTGCAAGCAAGGTCTGATCAAAACAATCCGATGCTTTCTCCACCACATAATGCGGCACAAACAAAACAAAATCAAAGATCAACATTAGCTCCTAAAAAAGTAATACTCATTTTAAAATGTAATTCAACTTATGGCAATAAATTGAATACTGACATCGTTTTTAAGTGTTTCATAGTATTTCAGGGTTTATAGAAGACAGTGTCACATACAGCTTCTAAGTTGCGTGTGTATGTTTTAAATAGCAATTTTTAACTCCATAAAAACTCATGCAAGACTATTACAACACCTATTTTATTGGAATTATTTACATAATGGTTATTGTGAGTATATTAGTTCCAGAAAGTATATTTGCTGTGTCTTCACGGCCTCTGGTTTCTCAGCCTGAAATATGGGAAGATTGGCCTGATTTGGGGATTTGGTGTGGGGAACGAGAAATGCTGAGTTTCTCCTTTTATCCATAAAATGTAACTTGAGCCCATTTTGGAGTGAGGAGCTATTTCTAACATAAAAAATGAGTGTGGTTGTGTTGAGGGCAAACCCAGTTGAAATAAGCCTTATTCAGACATGTCCTGTCAGGGAATCAGAAGGTTGCCTGTGATCCCCAAGAGTCAAATACCTGAAATAGTCTCTTACGTAACCATTACTACTTGCTCCACTGTCTTGGAATGTAAATACAGTTAGATTTCTTTTATTTTCAACTGATTGCAAATTAATCTACCTTTATTCTCCACCACTAGAGTATTTCCTTCTCGAGACCTCTCTCTCTCTTCCACATGAATAGTCTGAGAATTCAGTGCAAAACGGAGCACTCCTGTTTTCCAGACGCCAGATAGAGAGAGAGGTTGGAGTCTCCCAGCACAGTCGATGTGCTTGCTACCATAAGGTGTTGTTACTGTATTCCATTTCCAGAATCCTTTATTAGCAACTTTATGGGTCAGATATCCACGGAGCACCATCTATGTGCCAGACGCTGGGCTAAGCACCAGGAGTGTAGCTGGGGACACCCTAAACCTGGCTTCTGTCCTCATGAGCCTGTCCCAGTACCATGGAGTCCACAGGATTACTGGCCCAGACGCACAGAGCGGCTTATGGAAATGCTCTATGCTTTGGTTCCACAGGTATGGCTCTCCAGGGTCACAACCAGGCTCAGACACTAAAACTTGAGTGGCAGGGTCTTGAGAGCTTTGACTCTCACCCACACCCCGAGGTAGAAAGGAATCCGCCTCCGTGCCCAGACACTAAGCCTCCATTATCAACCCTGAGTCATCAGCGGAGAAGAATCCTGCCCTTCAGCCGAGTTGGGTTTTTTTTTTAGTAGCAGTTGGTGCCTTGCCTGCCAGTGGGTTTTGGCAGGTTACTCTGACAGTTTTGCCTAACCCCCATTTCGGCAGTTCAGGTGAGAGTGTCGATCCCTTTTCCCAGATGCTCTGACCTCCTTGGGCCCATTATACGCTTCTTCCCCAGAATGTTGCACTGATCAGTGGAAGAAACTGCTGCTAAGCCATAAAGGGAGGGAGGAGATCTTACTGTGTGACCTTTGCCTTCACTCACTGATCTTATATCCATGCGGCAAATGGAAGCCACTCAGGAAACCCTTCACAGAACAAGTAAGACCAGCGAGTTACCATTGCAAAGTGACTTCCTGTTTCTGCCTAGAAAAAAAGGGGCTGAGATCATTGAAACCATAGTAGCACTGCATGCTCCAGAGAATTCTTATTTACAGACTGTATTTGCTAATAAACCTTGAGTTTTTTGGTTTTTTTTTTAACTGAGATATAATCGACATATAACATTGCATCAGTTTCATGTGTACAACATAATAATTTGATAGATGTATATACTGCAAAACGATCACAATACATTTAGTTAATATCCACCACAGGTGTTACAATTATTTTCCTTGTGACGAGAACCTTTAAGATCTACATTCTTGGGGTGCCTGGGTGGCTCAGTCGTTAAGCGTCTGCCTTCAGCTCAGGTCATGATCCCAGGGTCCTGGGGTGGGGCTCCCTGCTCAGCGGGAAGCCTGCTTCTCCCTCTCCCACTCCCCCTGCTTGTGTCCCCTCTCTGGCTGTCTCTCTCTGTGTCAAATAAATAAATAAAATCTTTTTTTAAAAAAAATCTACATTCTTAGCAACTTTCAAGTGTACAATACAGTATTAACTATAGTCACCATGCTATACATTATATCACCATGACTTATTTATTTTATAACTGGAATTTCATACCTTTTGGCTCCCTTCACCCATTTCACTCATCTCTCACCCCCTGCCTCTAGCAACCATCAGTCTGTTCTCTGAATCTACAAGTCCAGGGATTTTTAGATTCCACATACAAGTAAGATCATATGTGATCTTTTGTTAATTAGAGCCATCGGTGGGGGGGGGGGGGGGAAAGAAAGGACAGTGATGCCTTGGGGGGGGGAGGAGGGGAGAAAGAGAGGACAGTAATTTTCCACAAAAGCAAAATGTCTGTGTGTGTATATGTGTGTGACGTAAGGTGTTATATATAAATACAAAGTATTTTGTATATTTATGCCATTGCATGTTTTATTTATGAAATGTTGATTGCCTGTCTGCTAATCCATGAAGTCTAGAAATGGGCATTTCTGATGTCTCCCATACAGATCGTCAAATCACTAACCCAAACTGACAATGAAGTGAATTAAAGTTAAGCAAAAAGCTAAGCCAGCCAGCTTGCTACTCGCCACTGTTTGTGATACTGATTCCTTTGCATTGAATCCTGTTCCTTCATCAATATACTTGGGAGATACATCCATATTGTTGCATGAATTATTGATTGTCCTTTCTCGTTGATGAATAGTATTTCATTTTATGAATGTAACATTCTAAACCTATCCATCCTACTGTTGATGGGCACCTAGGTATTTTCCCATTTTCTGGCTGCTGTAAACGTTCTTTTCTTTCCCTTTTTTTTTTTTTAAGATTTTATTTATTTATTTTTGCAAAAGAGACAGAGAGAGAGCATGCACGAGTGGGGGTAGGGGGACAAAGGAAGAAGCAGACTCCCCGCTGAGCAGGGAACCCAAAGCGGGACTCGATCCTGGGACTCCAGGATCATGACCTGAGCTGAAGGCAGTCGCTTAACCAACTGAGCCACCCGGATGCCCTGTGAACATTCTTTTACATGTATTTTGGTGAATATATTCACTAAACTAGATATTACTTAAGTGTAGGATTTGGGGACATAGCATAGGTATATAATTTTAGTAGATACTTCTAGACAGTTTTCCAAAGTGATTTTATTAATTTATACCCCCTTCAGCACACAGATTTCTAGTTGCTCCACATCCTTGTCAACACTTGGTATTTTCATTTTTTTAATTAAACCCATTCTGGCTCTCTCTCTCTCTGCTGCAGGAGGACACAGTGAGAAGGTGGCCATCTGCAAGCCAGGAAGAGAGAACTCTCACCAGAATCCCAACCATGGCAGTGCCCTGATCTGAGGCCTCCAGCTTCCCGAACCAGGGCCAGGTGGCACAGACTAGAAGGACAGGAGAATTGACACTCTGCACAGGTGAACTTTGACCAATGAGAGATGGAAGCCAGAAGACAAATTCTTCTCCCTGCCTCCTCTGGACTGGTTGGAGGCCAGTCACCTCATACAGCTCTCTGAGGACATCTCCCAAGATAGCAGCAGCCAACTCATGATGCCCTCCCTTAGTATTTGTTTCCCTCTTTGCTTCTCTCACTCCCTTTTCCCCTTACTCCTGCTCTCCTGAGATTGAATTCCCAATAAAATGTTAGCACTTGAAAAAAACAAAACAAAACAAAACAAAAGAAAAAAACCTATTCTGGTAGGTCCAGGGCAACTCTGAAAGTAGAGAATCAAACAAGGACTCATCTGTTTCCTTCACCCTTTATAATTCCCAAGGCCTCCATGATCCCATTTTCTTCTCAAACCTATATTTTCTTGCAGATTGTACAATTTGTCTGCACTGTGATCTGGGTTTAGCCAAATCAGTCCATCAGAAACTATTTCTTCTGCCCTTCCTCCTCTACAAAGAATGTTCTTTAACTCACTGATATAGATCGTTATGCCCTGGGAGAAAGATGAACAAAAATGGAGATAAAGTCCGTTTTATGGATAGGCTGATGTCAGAGCTATAAGGAAGAGTTAAAGAACATAAAAATTCTGAGATTAAGAAAACTTGAGGGACACCTGGGTGGCTCAGTTAGTTAAGCATCCAACTCCTGGTTTTGGCTCAAGTCGTGATCTCAGGATCGTGGATCGAGCCCCGCATCAGGGTCTGCACTCAGCTGGGAGTCTGCTTGAGATTCTCTCCCTTTCCCTCTCCTGCTTGCTCACATGTGCTCTCTCTCTCAAATAAATAAATAAATCTAAGAAAGAAAAAGAAAGAAAGAAAGACAGAAAAAACTTGAGAACACTGGAGCCCAGTCCCACTGGGTTTATTTAATGTACTCTCTCAGGCCAGGTCTTGGTGGAATTTAACCCTTAGTACCCTTCTCACTCTTCAGTGGAGGGTGGTTATAGGAGGGCATGACTCTTCTGTGGTGTCTTGTTTTCATTGTAATTGGCCGAATGAGAGGTCATCTGCCTATATAAATTTTATCAGTAAATATTTACTGAGTGCCTACTAAGTGCTAAATCCTGGATGAAGGAAGGAGATATTTACTCGCTCAGTGGTTTATGCAGAGGTAGAGTGGCAACAAGATGGAAAAGCTACAGTATACCAATTAATCGAATTATCTGCCAATGATTTGTGAGAAAGAGTATAATCACAGCATTTAGGTTAGGTTGTGGTGAACTTGGAGTTCTCTTAAGTTTACCAGAGGGAAACCATGTGATTTTAAAAATGCTATAATCGGGGCACCTGGCTGTCTTAGTCTGTAGAGCACACAACTCGATCTCAGGGTTGTAAGTTTGAGCCCCATGTTGGGTGTAGAGATTACTTAAAATAAAATCTTTTAAAAAAGTGCTATGGTTGGGCGCCTGGGTGGCTCAGTTGGTTAAGCGACTGCCTTCGGCTCAGGTCATGATCCTGGAGTCCCAGGATCGAGTTCCGCATCGGGCTCCCTGCTCAGCAGGGAGTCTGCTTCTCCCGCTGACCCTCCCCCTCTCATGCTCTCTCTATCTCATTCTCTCTCAAATAAATGAATAAAATCTTTAAAAAAAAAAAAAGTGCTATGGTTGTCAAAAGAGCATCCAGTTGATTATATAAAGTGTGAAACATGCCGTAGTACTATTTGTTCTGTGATATATAAAAATCCAGATCTCACAAGGAGGTGTACTAATACCAGTCTCAGGTCATCTTTACCCACCTTCCCACATGTGCTAGTCAAGCTTCCTGATATGATGAGTGGAAGCATTCTAAATTGTCTTCTAGCCAACCCAATTTGGACTGGAATATTTAGTGGATGTTTGATGGTGCTACATAGAGTCCATGTTTCTACAAAATGGAAGATCCTTTTCAACTTAGATTAGATTGAAAGCTACAGTAGTCTTCCCATCAAAAGGGATAAATAAAAAACTTACCCACCACCTCAGGGTGACCAGAACACAGAGGCAGGCTTTTATCTCAGAAAGAGAAAGCTGGGAGCTATGCTGATAGGCCATTGCCAAATTTTAGGTATTTGGAGACAGACGTAGTGCAGACATTTTGCATTATTGAAGGGCATAGCTCTCTCCAGCAAAAGAATTGATAGGAATCCTATTATTTGAAAAACTTAGAATTTTGAACAGTTTCTAATACACAAATGCAGAATTCTCTGCAATTAGGAGGAGGAACCCTGGTATCTCCAGTGAGTGACTGACAAAAACAAGATGAGCAGATATAAATAATCTGGAAGCCTGGCCATACCTGGGAAAGAAGTAAAATATCCATACCAGACGAATAATATAGAAAATAGTTGTAGTTTATCAGACTCCGGTTGCCTGAATAGTGAATTATATACATAGTTCATTATTAGAGAAGGGTATTACACTCTAACACACTACTTGGCCCAGCAGAGAACAAAACTTACATAGTCAGGGTGGTTCAAATGCTGTTTATTGATTGTGTTAATTTTCTAATGCTGCATAACAAAGTACCACATATTACCTACCTAAAATAACACCTACTTATTAGCTTACAGTCTGTAAGTCAGAAGTCCAGACATGGCATGACTAGGTTCTCTGCTTAGGGTCTCACAATGCTGAAATCAAGATATTAGCTGGACTGCATTCCCTCTGGAGGCTCCATGAAACAATCTGCTTCAAGCTCATTTTTGTTCCTGGCTAAATTCAGTTCCTTGTGGGTATAGGACTGAGGTCCTTGTTTCCTTGGTAACTGCCAGTTGGAGGCTGCTCTCACCTGACTTGTACTGGGGAGCAAGAATTCCTGTCCCCTCAAAGGTCCTTCTAGCTGTGCTAAGAATCTAATTGACATGAGACAGATTAGCAGGAGAAGATCAAATTTAATAAGTGTACATAAGGGGAATCCACATAGACATGGAAATTCCAAAGACAGTCAGGCAAAATGAGGTATACATGTCATTCTGAACCAAGGAGAAGGGGTTAAGTGTCTGGGATTTCAGAAAAAAGGAATACATTTCACAGGGTGATAAGAAGAGCAAGGTTTGGGAATTAAGATATTTGCCCTACCATACAGATGGGTCACACAGATAAAATTTATCTCTGTTAATAACACTTATTCTGGGAATTGCAGAGGTAGAGATTCTTCTATATAGTTTAGATTCTTCTATACAGTTAAGGGGGGTGGGGCTGGGAGGGGCTGTCCTGAACCCCTTCACTTGCCCCCCTTCATCTTCAAAGTTAGCAATGGCAAGTTGAATCCTTATGTTTTGAATTTCTCTTGACTACGCCATCTCTTGACTTCTAGACCCAGACTTAGAGAACTCCTGTGATTAAGTCACACCCATGCAGATAATCTCCCTATCTTAAGGTCAACAGATTTGTGACCTTAATTACATCTGAAAATTACCTTCCCTGCAACACCTAGATTAGTGTTTGGGAGAAGGCACGTGTATACCAGGGCAGGAAATTGGTGTGGTGCATGTGTGGAGGGGGTCAGCTTTAGAATTTTTCCAACTACATTGGTTTTCAATTTTTGAATCTACCTTAGATTCTAGACCAGTGATTCTCAACTGGGGTAGGTAGTGATTTTGCTCTCCTCTCATAGGGAGCATTTGGTAACATCTGGAGAACAGCTAATCCACCTATAATGGATAAGAGAGTCCCCAAAATAAATATCCAACCCAAGATGTCAGTAGCGTCAGGGTTGAGAAACCCCACCTTAAAGAAAGCGTGAAGGAACATTCTCCTCCTCCTCCTCCTCCCCCTCCTCCTCCCCTCCCTACACCTCCTCCTCTCCCTTTACAGAATTATCATTATCACCCTCAGCCACATAAATGTAAAAGTACTGCAGATGTGACACAGATGGAAGATAAAAAAAGAGAAGGAAAAGGATCTGGAGTATTATCTACATCTTACATACAGATGAAACTTAAATTCTAGAATCCATAGGTTAATGGATGGTATATGGTGGGTATATTATTCAGTTACAAAGATAAAGAAAAAGAATAATAATAAAACTCAAGATGCGGAGGGAGAAGGGAAGGGAAGTTGGGAGTAGTAAGAAGACAGTAGACATTGCCTAAAATTGATAAACAAAAAATACTTTCAGCATTTCATTTAAAATGATGGAAGTACCCACTGATGGGTTACCCCCAAATATGGCATGTTGACATATTGAATATTTTAAGCTGAAGGACTTCAAGAAAACGGGACAACCAAGAAGGTCACTCTGACCTTCTCCCCATCTTTCTCTTTGAAACAGGTCATAAAACTCTCAGATACGAGATGAAAACTTATTAAATAAATGTGTATGTTTTTCTTCTGTTAATGCCTTTGTCAGCTTAATTTTCAGACCCATTTAGGGACCCTAAGAGGATCAAGGAAAACTTCTCTTCCCTTGTAACACCAGAACTAAAACTTCTAAAGAGATTTTAAAAGGTTGTATCCAAGAAGTAGGTCTGGGAATAGGGAGGATACAGTGAGAAAATGATAAATGATAAATTCTGCTGTACTTTTGATTTTTTTTTTTACTACTCACTTGTTACTTTATAAAAATATAACCTTCAAAAAACTGAGGGGGTTAACCCAGATGATCTATTTGTATAGGAAAAGTAACAGTATTGATGACACAATAATGTTTTAGTAAGTGTGACAGCCTATAAAATAGAATTTCTTTAAGAAGCTGCTTGCCCAGGCACAAGATCCTCATACAAAGTTTCACTTACACTGCAGTAAAATCGCATTTTAAAAATAAGCATAGAAACCTACTGTCATTATGGCTGCCCCCAAATTGTGTAGAATTATGGATCTGCCCTGGAAAAAGAGACAAAATTTAAAATAATTCAAGTTCTCGGTTGAGAGTCTTAGAGACCAATTTTTAAAAATTTTTTCTTGACTATGTTTCCTATGCTGTACTTCCAACTCCATAACTTTTTTATTTTATAACTGGAAATTTTACCTCTTAACCAATGTTTTTATTTTATCTTAACTTTTCAGTAATGTTGATTATTAGGATTCATTTAGAAACTTGTGATTTGTTTTCAAGTTACTCTCCCATTACTTTATTATTATTATTATTATTTTATTTAATGCTGCTTTCTCCAGCATTTGAAACCTGTCATTTGATGACCCTGGATGATATTACTACAAGATTAAGAAGGACTATTTAGTGCTCTAGTCTGAATGTTTGTGCCTCGCTAAAACCCATGTGTTGAAATCTCAACCCCCGAGGTGGATGGTATTAGTAAGTGTGGCCTTTGGGAAGTCGTGAGGCTGGAACCCTCAGGAATGGGATTCGTGTCTGATAAAAGAAGTTCCAGAGAGCCCCCCCGAGTCCTTTCCACCTTGTAAGGACACAGGGAGAAGTCAGTAAAAGTCTGCAACCCCACAAGAGGGCTTTCACCAGACACCCAATCTGCCAATGCCTCCAGAAACATGAGAAAAAAATGTTTGTTGTTTACTAGCTCCCCAGCCTCTGGCATGTTCTTCTAGCAGCCTGAACAGGTAAGACATTTAGCAACCATTTTCCTTAGGTTCGCCTGAATTATCATATTAAAAAGCATGATGGGTTTAAGTGGAAGAATGCCCTATTTTTTTTTTACAAAATCTGTCTTTCCATTGAAAAGAAAAACGTGGTGAGGGAGATTTTGCAGAACAAAGGTTACAAATACTGTGCAATTTCCTCCACTGCCTAGGGGTGTGAAATTGCATAAAGTCAGATTGGGGCTCTTTTACTCTGTGAAGGTGCTTGTTGCCACTCTCAGCACCCACGATGCCCGGAGCTGCAGGTTTCAGTACTAGACTTCCCAGGAGAACCGTCGGCCGGCTCCCCCTAGCCCTTTGTGAAGCACCAGGTGCACAGATTTTGATCTGATTTCGTCTCCCTCTGCCCCACCTCCGCCTGCACACCTTTTAGGGCCCACTGCTGGGGCTGCTGGACTGGGGAGGGTCTGGGGATCTGGATACAAAGCTTGTCTCTGCCACTTCCTGTGGGAGCATGGGCAAGTCATCTTACCTCTATGAGCTTCAAATTTCCTCATCCATAAAGTAGAAATATCAGTACAGAGCTCGCAGGATTGTTGGTGAGAATAAACAAATCACATGCTAAATTAGTGTCGATGAGGGGAATTGGACAAAGCCCATTTGATGACATTTTAACCTACATGGGGCTCAGCACTTCCATGCGACCCATGACCTCCTCCAAGTCAGCCTGGCAATACCGCTGCTTGGAACTGGCCACAGGACACCTGACACCTGGCAAGATGGACACCGTATTCCTGCCATCTGACGGCTGTTTGTGAAAACTATGTCTTACTCTGCATCTGGAAGCTTCTGTGGACACACAAGGAGGCCAAAAGACAAGCCATGCAACAGGATCCACCAACAAGGTGTGGGAAGATGGGCCAGGAGTTAAGAGATGTATGCTCCTTGTTAGGAGAGTGTAAGATAATCCCACATGGCATCCAACTCTGGATCCTTCCTAGTGCACTAAGAACTCACTGTGGGAGCCAGATGGCTCTCTGAGCAAAGCAGACTTTTTTTTTTCAGCATCAGGGTTTATCAATCCAACAATGGTAGTTACTCAAACTAGATGTGATATTAAAATGATATGCAGCTAAAACTGTTCTATGTAGAAAATGGTTTCCCCTCCAATGTTTACAAACTCTAAATAATGCAATAAGAAATACACAAATTCACACAGAAAGCATTCTTACTGAAACTGTTAAACCTGAACGTGGTCATGAGGAAACAGGCAAACCCAGAATGTGGAACAGATTCTGCCCTAGACTCTCTTTTAAAAAGTTTGAGCCATGGAAAGAAAGCAAAAAGAAAAAAAGCAGGGGGGGACTTTCTTAGAGTAAAAGTTATTAAAGAAATATAAGAATTAATTGCAATATGTGAACCTTGATTGATTAAAAAAACTATACAAAAATTATACTCTGGAAATAGTTGGGGAAAAATTAAATTAAAATTTAATTTAATTTAAAAATTAAATATATATATTCCTAATATATATACCTAATATATATTAGGTATGCTGTTTTTGTATGACTTTTTGTTTTAAACCTTCTCCTTGTTCTGGGGTGTGATGCTTCTTGAAGGAGGAACAGTCTGGAATTGTCTTGAAAAAGGGCCTTGTTCACAGTAGGAATTCAGTAATTAGTTATAGATATGAAGTGAAAATTGTTCAAAATAAAAATACCTAATATATATTAGGTATATATATTTAGGTATAAAGCTGATAGTGTGATTATATACAAAAGGTCTTTATTCTTAGGGATGTCAAGTTGTAACACTAAAAAAAAGTTAGAAGTATCACGACATTTGCAACTTACTCTCAAACGGTTTCGCAAAAAAAAATATGTATTTATATATAAAATGTTTTATACACACGTGCATGCAAAGAGAGAAAAGAGAGAGAAAACAAATGTGGCAAAATATTAACAATTATTAATCTACGTGAAAGGTATACAAGTGTTCATTGTGCCAATCTTTCAACTTCTCTGTAGGTTTGCAAACCTTCATAATAAAAGTTGGGAGAAATTAGATCTGTATGCTGCTCTTAAAATAGGATATAAAGAGAAGTACGATCTTTTCATTTCATTTTCAGATGAGTATATTATTGGCTACATTTGTATCCTGTATAATTTTTCCTTTAAGACGTATAGTTTGTTTTGCCCTGTTGACTCCCAATAAGGAACATTCACGAGATAAATTTATAAGCAACCATGGCCAAGTCCAGTTGAGGAACTGTCTGTGTAGGTTCGTTTGCAAACACTTTAATAAGAACTTTCATGGCTGTGGATTTCTGGTTTCCCCTGATGTGCCCCTTTACTTTTCCTCTGACCGGCATGTTTCTTCTTGTGGCAGAAGTTGCCCTTAGCGTCTTTCTTGGCTGTTTGTTCTTTCATCCACTGCTTAATAACATGACTGTGCGGGCTGACACAGATTCTTCTGCGCCTGACGTGAAGGCTGCCAAGGAGGGAAGATAAACAAAGTCACTGATGGAAAGTCGAAGTAAAAACTTAGTGACTCAGAGGCAGTTCCCACTTTGAGATACAAGACTGGGTCCTAAAGCCGTGGAGCCCATGGCTGAATCCTCACTATCCTGTTGCCCGCGGTTCCTCAGATGGCAGCGTTAAAAGGAGGAGGAAGAGGGGCACCTGGGTGGCTCAGTTGGTTAAGCGTCTACCTTCAGCTCAGGTCATGATCCCATGGTCCTGGGATCGAGCCCCGCATCAGCCTCCTTGCTCAGCAGGGAGCCTCCTTCTCCCTCTCGCTCTGCCTACTTGTCCTTTCCCTCTCTTTTTCTGTCAAATAAATAAATAAAAATTTAAAAAAAAAAAAAGAAGGAGGAGGAGGGCAGGAATGAGGGGAAGGAGGGAAACCAAGGGAAAACAATGGTCTTCCTGACCCAGAGCTTCACCCAACAAAATCAACTCACACCTCACGGCCCACCTCAAACATCTCTGTGCAGTTTTTCTAGATTCTCTCAGCTAAATGCCCTGTTTTCCCTTTGGGTCTCTCAGTATTATCTCTCCTCTAGGACTTAGCTTATGCTGTTTTTGTATGACTTTTTGTTTTAAACCTTCTCCTTGTTCTGGGGTGTGATGCTTCTTGAAGGAGGAACAGTCTGGAATTGTCTTGAAAAAGGGCCTTGTTCACAGTAGGAATTCAGTAATTAGTTATAGATATGAAGTGAAAATTGTTCAAAATAAAAACAGTCTGGTTTTGTTTTAAACGAAACAATCAACTAAAATGTTCTAGGTGTTTGATAAGATTTTAATATATTATAGATTCACACCCCTTCTCAAGTGTTTTCATGTTTTAAATTTTTACCTTGGGGTGAAACAACCACAAAGTAGCATTCACAATTTCTAGGAACTGGAAGAATTTCTTGTTACAAAAGATATTGTGACTTTTAATTTGCCCCCAGGTGCCATCCAGCTCTAACTAAATGTCACAGATCCTGCTGGCTCTACATAGACAACATTCTGTGTCTGGATACAAGGAACCCCTGCCCCTGTTACTGCATGGGGGGGATCCCCGAGGGATAGAGGGTAGGTTGCCATTTCTCCAGATGACCCGAGAGGACTCATCCGCTAATATGGGGACTCTTGAAATGAGGGGAAAAGCTGCGAAAGGCCTCAATGAGCTTAAGCAAAATAAAGCCAGCCTGTGGGAATATTAATTTGAAAGAAGTGAGGCTTCTTGATAGGAGGACAATACATTCGCTAAGTGTCTCACACTGAGAGGTCTTCCACAGGAAAGGTCCCGCTCCTGCGGCCAGTTGGGTTTGCCTTTGGCTGCTAGAGGAGAGAACCCGGCGGGAGTGCTCAGTGGGGAAGAAAAAAAAGAGTTGAAACTCCTATCCTTCCCAAAGGACTAAAACGCTTCCTTTCCCTGTGGTGCCAGCAAGAACCTGAGCAGACATCCAGTGGAGAAAGACTCCACTGACCTCCAGTTAAGCCCACAGGGTTCACAGGAGGGAACTAGCGCTTGACTCCCTCAGTCCGTGAGGAATGAGGAGCTTCAGGGAGGGGCACGGGCCCTGAAGCTGAAGGTGAGCCCTGGATGGGGGCAGCGCGGACAGAGGGCCACGGGGGGGGGGGGGGGGGGGGGGGGGGGGGGGGGGGGGAGCCATAAGAAAACGGGCAACAGGTACCGTGCAGCACCCTTTGCAAAGGCCTGCCCCGTGGGGCCTCAAGCTCTCAAGGTAATACAAGGGGGAAAAGCAGCTAGCAGAACACAGCTCCCAAATCCAAGATGCTAGGATGTTTTCAAATCTTAAAGTTTAAAGCCTGCTTAAACTTGTACTTGTATCCCCCGTGTACTCCATCATCAGGATAAAAAGAGATGAGGTAATGTTGGACCAGGAGGTGGCCTATCCCACACTCCCCCCCCCCCCCCCCCCACCCCACCCCCGCCCCCGACTCCACAGTATTCTGCTGGGCGCTGACCCAGCCTGTTGTGTGTCTCTTGGTGGAGAGTTTGGGCTCTGAGAAACCATAAGGCTGATCCCCTGATTCTTTTGCCCAAAAGAGAGTAGCTAGAGACGGTCCCAGGGACCTACGGGGGTGGCCCTACCACAGAGATCAAACCTGTCCCCTGAACCTGATTTCTTTACCCCTTCCCCTAGCAGAGCAGCCCCTCAACAATCACTTTTCAAAAAATGCTCAAGCTTCCCAGATAACTTTATTTAAGAACTCCAAGTTTTCTTCCCAACAGATATTTGTGTTTCAAAAACCTCAGCCCTCTGCCCAAGATAAACAACTCTGCACTGTGTTTATGTTAAGAAATAACCAGAAGCTCTTTAATGAAGTCGCTGTAGAAGGGTTTAAACAAGCAAACTCCCCTCTCAGAGAACAAAAATTACAATGATCATCTATAGGGTGTGAAACAAAGGAGCTATTCTAGGCAGAAAAGGAAAAGGAAAAAATCTAGTGAGCTCACTATAAGCTCATTTATATCTGTTAGTTGTGGTTAATAATACATGCTTTGGGGGAGTCATATTTCCAACACTTGCAATGTTTTCTGTATCTAAAAATCTGTACTTGAATAAATCATTTTTAGATCCAAGTGATTGACTTCATGGTTTCCCTTTAATTAAAATTAAGTGCTTTTTAAAATGAAAAGTCATATTTTTAAAAATATTTTCCCTTATCAAAATGAGAACTTATATCATTTCTCTTCCTATACCTTTTTCCCTGAAAATCCTGTTACCAATGGCATCCCTGCTAATTCCCAGGATCTGTTCTTACTCTTACATACAGAGAGAAACTTCCTCTCCTTCTTTCCCCATGCCTTCCTGGGAGTCCCATGGGATCCCTTACAAGTTCAAAGCCTCCTACGGTCTGAGGTGACGTGTGCCAGGGAGACGTGTGCCAGAAGAGACAGCTGAGCATTTGGTGTTTCTGAGAGTAGCCAGGAAGATAGGTAGGTAGACCTGACACAAACGTCGAGATGTTTCCAATTCTCCAGAGTACTGTCTATCCATGAACTGCCTACGGATTTTCACTCTCCAGCTATTACCAACACTAATTTATTAAGATTAAATAAAAGACTGTTAGAATCTCGGCCATGTAGTAAGAGAGTTTCTCAAAGAAATTGGGAACTTGAAGCGACCCCCAGAAAGTACCTCATTAGTAAGTGCTCCCTGGATTGCTATAGGAACCACTGGTTTCCAGTGTAAACCACCTAAGCCAGTGGATCCAGTGTGGTAACAGGAACTGAGGAGAAGCAGAGTCCTCAATCCTTACCCTCCTGCCACATAGACACTCATGCTCATTAAAAGTTTGAGCCAGAATTATCTTCCTCTGTACATCTAACCCCAAGTGTGATTTTTTTTTTTTTTTAAGAAAAAGAGCGCGGGTGGGGGTTGGGGGAGCAGAGAGAGAGGGAGAGAGAATCTCAAGTAAGCTCCATGTTGATGTGGGGCTTGATCTCACGACCCTGAGATCATAACCTGAGCCAAAATCCAGAGTTAGACATTTAACTGACTGAGTCACCCAGGTGCTCCCCTCCCAATTGTGATTTTTAAACTATATCATATCTACGATCTTTTTGTGGATCTTATAAAATCTGTGAACCTTCTCCTCAGAAAACAATGCTCATACATTCAGACCCACTAATTTCAGGGAGTTCACCGCCCCCTGACCTGAAGGAAATCTATCAGTGGACATCTTACAAACTCTTCCTCTGAACTTCTAAGAATTTTATCTTGGAGCAGTGTTTCTCAAAGTTGGGTAATAGGTGGATCCCTCCGAAAGGGGGAAAAATGGACCTTAAATCTCAGAGAATGGTCTGCAGGACTCAGCTGAATAGAGTCACTGGAGACTCTAGGAGGGCAGAGTCCATTTGGTTGCTGCTGCATCCCCAGCACAAGATGAGATAGAATGGTGCTTGGTACAGAAACGTTAATCAATAACTACTTGTTGAATTCATTGAATAAATAAAGAGGCTTCTCAGTGACTCAGGAACTCAGGCATAAGCAGTAGGTTTATTTGTAGCCCCAAGAAGGGAATACCAAATGGCTCACTAGCATCCCCTGTAGCCATAAGTGGTGTTAAAACCAGCACACCAGAGAGATGCCTAATACACTGTCCTTATGATTTGAAGGTGCCAGATAAAATGAAGTTTGGGGAGAGCATTTTATGGTGGGTCCCACCATCACTTTTGAGAGATCTTTGAAGTATATGGTGTTCTGAACGACAAGACCTGGTTCCTAGCCCATCTCTGCAATTCTCTAGCTGTATGTCACCAAGTTAACTATATACTCCTCAGGCACAGCTTTATCTTGCGTGACATGGAGATAATTTATGCCTTTCTCACAGTATTGTTGTCAGAATCCAGATTTGCTACATTCCAATGCATTTCAGATTTTAAAGTTTCTATGGGGATATGAAGAACACAGAAATCTAAAGGTTTTTTTTTTTTTTAAGATTTTATTTATTTATTTGAGAGAAAGTGTGAGCTGGGGAAGGGGCAGAGGGAGAAGCAGACTCCCCGTTGAGCGGGGGGCCCGACGCTGGGCTTGATCCCAGGACCCCAGGATCATGACCTGAGCTGAAGGCAGACACTCAACAACTGAGCCACCAAGCCGTTCCAGAAATCTAAAGTGTTTAATAACTGAGCCAGAGGTAAGCTTGAAAAGGGTTCACCATGAGCCAACAGCCCAGAATCAAGAGCAAAGATGGGCATTTGTGCTTGATTGCATGTGACAGGTACAGACATCTCTCTACTTCTCCTTGAACCTTGTATACACTCTTGATGCATTCAGAGAGTAAAAAATGACAGCAACCCATTAACTTGCCTGGAAAAAGCTACAGGTAAAGCCAGAAAATAGAACAGAGACACCTTCTGTTTTCATTTTTGTTTTGTTTTCTCACTCAGAAGGTCCCTGGTGTTGCTTGGGAAAGTCATACACACTGTCCAGTGACTGAAGGTGTTTATCCTGAATCCCACACTGCAGTGGGGGCAGCGGAGGCAAACGTGGGGTTATGGACATGCCCCTTCTGAGACACCGTGTGCTCACTCTGGGGAGCCTGGGGCCAGAAAGAAGGTGGAATATTTACTCTCCCCTCCCTTGTTTGAATGATTCCTTGTATGCTGCACAGCAGGCAATGCCTGTGCAGCCTACTGCACACGGGCTGAGAAAGGATCCCTGGACAGGTTTAGACCCTCCCTGCGGAAGAGTGCTCACATGACAGCAGCCAAGTCACAGTCCCCGTCGGCTCTCTGGATGCGGCACAGATTCACTCTCTCCAGAAGCCTTCGGGAGACATGATGAGAAACCTCAGTGCAACAGCTGGAGGCAATGGGAAGTATGGCTGAAAGAAGAAAGAAAGAAAATGTTACATCTTGCAGGGTACCTGGGTGGCTCAGTTGGTTAAGTGACTGCCTTCGGCTCAGGTCATGATCCCAGAGTCCCGGGATTGAGTCCCACGTCGGGCTCCCTGCTCAGTAGGGAGTCTGCTTCTCCCTCTGACCCTACCCCCTCTTGGGCTCTCTCTCACTCTCTCTCTCTCAAATAAATAAATAAAATCTTAAAAAAAAAAACCAATAATCCAAATAAAAAATGTGCAGAAGACAGTAACAGACATTTCTCCAAAGAAGACACACAGATGGCCAACAGACACATGAAGAGATGCTCAAAAGCACTGATCATCAGGGAAATGCAAATCAAAACCACAATGAGATATCACCTCACACCTGTCAGAATGGCTAAAATCAATACCACAAGAAACAACAAGTGTCGCTGAGGATGTGGAGAAAAAGGAATCTTCATGCACTGTTGGTGGGAATGCAAACTGGTGCAGCCACTCTGGAAAACAGTATGGAGGTTCCTCAAAAAGTAAAAAATACAACTACCTTATAATCCAGTAATCACACTACTGGGTATTTACCCAAAAAATACAAAAACACTAATTCAAAGAGATACATGTAACCCTGTGTTTATAGCAGCATTATTTACAATAGCCAAATTATGGAAGCAGCCCAAGTATCCATCAATAGATGAATGGATAAAGAAGATGGAGAGAGAGAGAGAGAGAGAGAGTGTGTGTGTGTGTGTGTGTGTGTGTGTGTGTGTGTTGGAACATTATTCAGCCATCAAAAAGAATGAAATATTGCCATTTGCAACAACATGGATAGAGCCGGAGAGTATAATGCTAAGTGAAATAAGTTGGTCAGAGAAAGAGAAATACCACATGATTTCACTCATATGTGGAATTTAAGAAACAAAACAAAGAAGCAAAGGTAAAAAAAAGGAAGGAAGGAGAAAGGAAGGAAGGAAGAGAGAGAGGCGCAAGCCAAGAAACAGACTCTTGACTATAGAGAACAAACTGATGGTTACCAGAGGGGAGATGGGTGTGGGGCTGGGTAAAATAGGTGATGGGGATGAAGGAGGGCACTTGCGATGAGCACCGGGTGATGCATGGAAGTGTTGAATCACTATATTGTACACCTGAAACTAATATAACATTGTCTGTTAATTATACTGGCATTTAAAAAACAAAAACAACAAACAAATAATGGCCTGGCTCTCTTCTTTTTTTATTTTATTTTATTTAAATTCAATTAATTAACATATAGTATATTATTAGTTTCAGAGGTAGAGTTCAGTGATTCATCAGTTGCATATAACACCCAGTGCTCATTACATCATGCCTGGCTCTCTTTTTAGATTCCAGAGAAACAGAATGCCAATCCACCCAAGCAAGGGGCAGAAACTTACTAAGGGCTTTGTGATTGCAGACGTGGGACAAGACATGTCTCTCCCTTCCAGAACTTACATTGTATTTGGGGAAGATAAAACATTAAGTACAGACAAAGACACAAAACCAGTGAAGAGATGAAAGAAGTGAGGTGGACAGAGTGTCCCACAGAGTTTAGAAGAGAAGGACCACATGGGCCCCTGGAGCAGGTTTGCGTTTCCTACCAGGGAAGGACTCGGATGAATCTTTAAGGATTTGGACGGGTGGAGAAAAACGAAGACAACTTGTCAATACTAAAGGAAGTGCATGGTCAAGAATTCTGAGACAGAAAAGCCCAAGATGCATTGAGGGTCTGGAGAAAAATCAACCACTTCATCTGAACTGGGTAGTTAGGAAGGTGAGCGATGGGAGATTTGGTTCAAAAGATAGACTGAGATCACACTACTGAGGCCCTGAATGTGAATCTAAGGAGGGTTAGTTTTTATGAAATGGGGACCATTAGAGATTTGGGAAAGGAGAAGGATTTTAGGAAAATCCATCTTGCAATGATAAGCAAGATGCATTAAGGTGGGGAGTGACTAGAGAAGGAGGTCAAGCTAGGAGGAGCTTATGTTCCCCTGATGTAAGGAGGGCAACACAAATATGAAAGGAAATCCAATCCCCTACTAAAACGTGTATCTGCAGATCCCTACGGGCCTCATGCACACAGTAGTCTCCTACGCTTCCCATTCCACCAAGCAGGTAGTAAATTTTAAAAGTATTTTTCAGAAATTACAGCCAATAGTGGCTGCAGATGTCAGCCTCATAACAGAAGTTAGCCACTGAATTAGGTGCTAAAAGAAATGTTTAGATCCCTCCACAGTGTCAGCTCTAAGCAACAGAGGTATCTGCCCTTAGGATAGGGGAAGATCTCTATATCCATGCTTTGTCCACATGGAAACATCAGGTCACTCACAACAATGGAGTAGAGAAGGAGCTGATTATGAAATTAAGAATGTTTATGTGAGGGGTGCCTGGGTGGCTCAGTTGTTAGGCATCTGCCTTCACCTCAGGTCATGATCCCAAAGTCCTAGGATCGAGCCCCGCATCGGGCTCCCTGCTCTGCAGGAAGCCTGCTTCTCCCTCTCCCACTACCCCTGCTTGTGTTCCCTCTCTCGCTGTGTCTCTCTCTGTCAAGTAAATAAATAAAATCTTAAAAAAAAAATGTTTATGTGACTTAAAAAAATGTTTATGTGTCCTACTCTTTGAGCATCAAAACTTTCATTATTACTCATTTATTCACTTATTCAATTATTCAACAACATTTATTGAGCAGTTAAAATGTTCCAGGCACAATACCAGTAAGTAGGAGGTACAAGAATAAATAAAATAGTATGTCCCTGTCCTCAAGGGGCTATAGTAGAGGAGGCACATTTGGAACTAAATGCTTAGGATACAATCCTTTTGGCCCACTACAATTGTACTTCTGGAATTCTGTCCTTCCAAAAGACTCCCACAAGACTTAAAGACAGGTGCACAGCTGTTCACTATAGCAAAACATTAGAGCCCACCTAAATGTCTACCAAGAGTTAAATAAGTAATAGTACATCCAAATGGAATAAAGGATGAGGTATATATGGATATATACACTAAGATAAATGAATGCCCATAATTTATTGTTAAGTGAGAGAAGCAAGTTTCAGTCCAAGAACTGTAAATGATCCCATTTTTATAAAAGAATGTGACACATACACAAAGGAAAAATTATGGAAATATATATGCCCAAATATATAAGCAAAAACTACTTCTAGAGAGGGGGCCAGTTTTCAACAGGCATGCAATATTTCTATTTTTTTAAACCTCCACTGTTATGGAAATCTGAACCAAGTCCTACTATAGAAACACAGAAAATTAGAAAAATTAACTCTAAGTAGGGAAGACAAGGTTGGCATCCCACATGCCCCTCAATAACTTTTAAGCCACTAATTTGAATTCATATAGTTGAAATATATCCACATAAATGATACAGAGCATTAATGGTCCTGCTTAGCCTCACTTGTTTTAATTTACCTGTCAAGCAAGTCTGCAGCAGCCCAAATGAGGAAAATGTTTACCTTTCCCAGTGCAAGCCATGTCATGCCGCAAGGATCTGCCTCTTTCCTCTCAATCTAGACCAAGTAAGGGGCTTTTCATTTTGTTATGCATATAATATATGCATATTGCATTGTTATGCAATGTTATGCATATGTCCAGAGAGGAATACCCAAGCACCAAACAACCAGATTCACCAGAATGGGAAAAGCAAACATTTACTGAGTGTCTGCTCTGTGCCAGGTCCTGAACTCTGCATTAGAAATGTTGAAATAAACAAGGCATAGTTTCTGTCCTTGTGATATTTAATAGTCCGGTGGGAGGCAGGGAGGTCAACAAATAGTCACAACACAGCAAAACAAATGTTAACAGATTGATGGTCAAAGTGGAATGAGGTTACAAGTGAAAGAAGCCAGATTCAAAAGGCCGCATAGTATACAATTCCATTTATAGGAAATGTCCAGGAGAGGCAAATCCACAGAGACAGAAAGCAGATTAGTTGTAGCCAGGGGTTGGGGGCAGGCGGGAATGGGGAGTGACTGCTAGCAGGTGCATGGTCTCTTCTGGGGTTAATGAAACGTGTTGGAATTGGATAGTAGTGATGGTTGTACAAATCTGTGAATATACTAAAAACCACTGAATTGTACACTTTAAAATGTTGAATTTTATGGTATGTGAATTATATTTCCATTTTTTAAGTGCTATAGGAGAACAGAACATTGGTTGTCCTTACATTTATTAATGAATTTATTTCTTAAAACTAATTGCTTATTTAGCTACGCTGTGCTTCCTATTCTCCAAGTCAAGTTTGATATCCCAAAGTTTTGGGTTTATTCATGTAGCCATCCATTCATTCATCATCTCACTATGTAAGAATTACAGGTGAATTCTTATAGAGTGATCTCTCTCTCTATATATATATACTTATAAGTTCTTATATAGTGAATCACTATGCTAGCCCTGGGAGTAGAATGATGAAGAGTTACTAGCTTCAGAGAGCTAATACTCAGAACCCTGCTATTAGTTTTGACCCGAGCAGCTATAAAATATGAAATGGACTTTCAGAAGCATCGTGGGAATTAAGAATCATAGGCAAACCTGTGTGATTAGGAATTTGAGTTATCTGAGTGGTGACATCAATTCAAGGAATAGTTTTAAGCCAGAAAAGCACCCAGGACCTATATGCACTTAGTAAACTAGATTATATTTCTCCTATGTTAAGGTAGGATGGACACACCTGGAGATCCTTTAATCTAAACTGGATTAACTATCAAAAGGCAAGAGGCAGGCCAGATTTATTACATGTTGGCAGAAGTGACTGGTGCCCTCCTGAGGCAGCTGGAAATATAAAAAAACCAAGAGAGATGGAATCCTTTGAAGAGTGCTCAAAAAGTCAGGCAACCAAAACTGTTACCGGGGCAGTTCAGACTGGGTCAATGTTAAGATTATTCTGGGGAACAGCGCCTCCTACAGGTTTTTTCATTCGGCCTCCTGTCAGAATATTTCCATTTCAGAGTGGTCAGCAACTCCCTCTATTTCAGTGATGATCCAGAATTTCCAGATAGGAAAGATTTAGAGATGACAATAAGGTTGAGAAAAGGGATCAGGTGACATTTCTTCCGCATTTACGTAGTTTTTTTTTTTTTAAGATTTTATTTATTTTTTTGACAGAGAGAGACATAGCAAGAGCAGGAACACAAGCAGGGGGAGCGGGAGAGGGAAAAGCAGGCTTCCCGCAGAGCAGGGAGCCCGACGCGGGACTCGATCCCAGGACCCTGGGATCATGACCTGAGCCGAAGGCAGACGCTTAATGACTGAGCCACCCAGGTGCCCCGCATTTACATAGTTTTAATCCAATTGATACAGTTACTTGGTTGGGAAAGCAAGCTGATATGAGATTAGAAAGCTAAGCCTTCCCCAAAACACCACCCTGGTCTACAACTGCATAAAGCAAGGAATCCCACGGGAAAGAACCTGCTTTTGTTCCCAAGCTGGAGTTTACACAGACAGACTGTCTAATGGAGTAGGGGTTCCCCGAGGGAAATATGGGAAGAAAATTATTGCAAATAAAAAAAGTCTTGCAGAGTGGGCTTAGTAAAACTGCAGGGCCCAGAAGTGTGAACAAGCAATGATCTTCGGTTTATTGTGAGGCTTTTTCTGCTCCACACCCACCCCCCTTCCTAACTGCCCCAGACATGCATCTTTGCTTTGGAAAGGACACTCCAGGGGCGCCTGGGTGGCTCAGTCGTTAAGCGTCTGCCTTCGGCTCAGGTCATGATCCCAGGGTCCTGGGATCGAGCCCCGCATCGGGCTCGCTGCTCAGCGGGAAGCCTGCTTCTCCCTCTCCCACTCACCCTGCTTGTGTTCCCTCTCTCGCTGTGTCTCTGTCAAATAAATAAATAAAATCTTTAAAAAAAAAAGGAAAGGACACTCCAGAATGTGTTGGCCTAACAGCTCCATCTGGGAATCTCTTTGGAGAGGTGATTTATGAGAACAGTAGATGCACTTCCGTGCTGTCCTAAGGTCATTCCTCTGGGGAAAAGGGACCCACCGGTGGGTAGGCAGTGGGTCAACAGCGGCTGCCCAGCAGAGGCACAAAAACCTGCAGGTAGGGGCACTGATTACGTGAGAGGTCAGCCTCTCGAACCTATTGTTACAGGATTTCCTTCTCCTTCATTGCCCACAGTTCTTGGTCACACCGCTTCAAAGAATGAAGAGGTAGACCAGACGAAGAGCTGTGGGCAGCAAAGCAGTTTACTGAGCGATAGTAAAGTTTATTGAGCGATAGTATAAAGCTCCTCAAGAGGAAGGAGACCCGAGAGGGTTGCCACCGGAGTTTCTAAGTCTAGGGGTCCTTATGGGCTTGTTGGCGGGCTGTTTTCATCTGATTAACCCTCCATGCACCTGCCATCCAATCAGGTTTTTGTCATCTGTCTATCACATGGGAAAGGGTGGAAGGCTCCTTCCAGGGTGAAGTAAAATCCTTTTCAGGGTGGTTTCCTCTTAGGGCGGGGGTCCCTTGTCCCTACCTGCCTGCCTGCCTGCCTTCCAGCTATCCTTCATCACTTCAGACCACCTTTCCCAGACTCCTAGAGGGAAAGACCCTTCTCTATGACCCGTAATTTGAGAATTATCAAGAATATTTGTATTGCGGATCCTGGGGAAAACCCTGTAATGACTGACTAGGGAAGAAGGCCAGGACTCAGAACATCATAATTTCTATTCACCAATTCACCGGTCAGTGAAGCCTGGACCATACAGTTTCCATGGGTAGCATCTGATGTGTGTATTCAGTGAATTGAAGTCGATGTTTGAATCATTTAGAGATTTAGAGAGAGAGAGCATGAGCCAGGTGGGTGGGGGCAGAGGGAGAGGGAGAGAGAGAGTCTTAAGCAGGTTCCATGCTCAGCGCGGAGAAAGATGCAGGGCTCGATCTCACAATCCTGAGATCATGACCTGAGCCAAAATGAAGAACCGGATGCTTAATTGACTGAGCCACCCAGGCGTCCCTGCATCATCTTTCAAATCTGGAACATTCAGAGGCAGAAAAGATAACAGATCCACGTACATCTTTATCAAGGAGGTGACATTTGAGCTGGGAACTTGAAAGATGGAGAGTTTGAATAGGGCTGTAAAAGTGGATGAGAATGGGTATAAAGGCACAAAAGTGGGAAAAGACAGAATTTATGCACATTTAGTGGGGATTATAAGATATTATGAGTGCAAGTTATGAGAGGAAGATATGAAAAGTGTGCTGGGACCACATCACCTTGTATCTTCTGCCAAAAACACAAGTTCAGTAACCTCTATGGAAACATTTCTAATGAAGACATCATGATTTACTTAAACAATCTTATGTAGAAATCTAAGTGTGGAGGGATACTAATAACACTTCTGCTATTCTTCTTTGCTTGCGAAATAACACCTAGAAAAGTACAAAGGATGATACAACACCTATATACCCACTAACCAAATTTTACCAATTTTAATCCTTTTCCATGCTTGCTTTCAGTCTTACTTTTAAGAAATATGTTTTCAATACTTTAGGGTTAACAAGTAGGGCTGCAATAAATACCCTAATGATAATAAGAGCCTACATTTGTTGAGTGCTTACTCTGGGCCATCCACTGCCATATGTGAATTACTTCATTCACAGCAACTCCATGCCGAAGGTACTATATTTATCCCCATCTCAGAGATGGGTCACTAATAAAAAGAAAAGTTACATAACTTTCTCCAGCTTAAAGGGGGGGTCCAAGAAATGGTGGGGCTGGGATTGGAATCCAGATACCAGAAGGTCTGGCACCTTAAGCTAAGCTTTGCTTGGTCTTCTATGTCTCCCCCAGGGCTGTATGAGAAGTTCTCTAAGGCAGTGGTTCTCAAAATTAAACGTGCATCAGAATCATTTGGAGAGCTTTTTCAACCCAATTGCTGTCAATCTCTCCCCCACTTTAGGTTTCTGATTCAGTAAATCTGGGATGAGACCTGAAAATGTGGACATCTAACAACTCCCCAAGTGATGTTGATTCTGCCAGTTCTGGAACACTCTTGGAGAACCACTGCTCTAGAGAACAGACTGCATGGAATCACTAGGTTGGTTGTAGGATATACTTGCTTTGGCAGCACATAGACTAAAATCAGAAGGCTACAGAGAGGAAATATGCACCTTATCCTGTGATACTGGCAAATTGCTCTCAAAGTGATTATACCTACTTACACTCCCACCTGTAGTAGATTAAAGTTCCATTTCTGTTTTTTTTTTTTTTTTAAAGATTTTATTTATTTATGTGACAGAGAGAGACACAGCGAGAGAGGGAACTCCCTGGGGGAGTGGGAGACAAGCAGGGGGAGTGAGAGACAAGCAGAGGGAGTGGGTGAGGGAGAAGCAGACTCCCCGCTGAGCAGAGAGCCCGATGCAGGGCTTGATCCCAAGACCCTGGGATCATGACCTGAGCCGAAGGCAGACGCTTAACGACTGAGCCACCCAGGTGCCCCTAAAGTTCCATTTCTGTACATTCTCCACAACACTTCATAATGTCACTTTAAAATTTTGCCAGTCTGGTGGGATTGAAATGATATCGCAATGTGGCCTAAATTTGCCATTTCCATATGAGTGAAATGATTGGCTATTAAATTACCTCTTTAAATTGCTGAATCCTATTTTACCAGTTTTTTTGTTTGGTTTTTAGTTTGTTTCCCTCCCCTTATTTATTTAAAGGAATTTCTAAAATATCTTGGGTTCCAATCTTTTTTATTAGATACTATTTTCTCCCACTTGGTAGCTTATCTTTTAACTTTGTTTAAAGTTTTTCTTTATAGTTCACTATTATATCATATTTAGCAAATCCTTATCTAGCTGGAGGTCATAAAAATAACATTTTGTTTTAAAAGCTTTGTTTTTTAGCAACTGAGCCTGCCAGTTCTCAGCCACAGAGGCCAGCCCACCAGGCTTGAGGCTAAAGTTCCACCAGTGTGAATCTTTCCTTAACTAAAGCAGCCTTCTGGACAATTTCCCCCGCAAACGTAGCTTAGGGTGGCCAGTTGAGGACTTGGGACCTGACATCAGATCCCATCATCAAATCTCAACAGACTTCCCCCAGGCGCCCTATACTTCTTTTAGAGTGTTTACTTCTTTATAGGGTGTTCATCATCATTTTTTGGTTTATAGCTCTATTTCCTTTGCTAGAATCTACACTCCTTGATTGAAAGGACGGTGCTTTATCCATTTTCATATCCGTGGTGTCCAGGACATAATTAGTGTTCAGTACGTATTTTCTAATTAAAAAAAAAGTTTTGCTTTTTACACCCAGATTTTATGTATGTTGTGAGCCAGTAACATAATTGTTTGCATAAAGATAACCAGTATCTCAGAACCATAGAGGTAAATAAAAATTATTTTCTCCATTTATAAAAGACAAAGAGATCATTTTCCCCTTCCCTTCTTTCTTAAGAGTGTTTCCTTAGAGACATAGTGAGTCTGAGTTCTTACCCTAACTTTTGCAACAGAGGCAAATTTCCCTAAGTATTAAAACCCAGTCTCCAGTTGTTATACTATAGCTATATATCTAAGGTCACTGCCAAAGAACCTCTAGATGTGTAAAAACGTGCCTCTGGAATTAGCTCAGGGTCTCTCACAGGATGTACGGGGATTGCCACAAGGTGCAAACCTCTGTTTTTTGAGGAGATAAGAAGTTATTCTTGCTTGTTTCCTGTATAAAATGTGTGCGATTCTGTTCTAACTTCAGAGTCACTTTCAAAAGGCTTGTAAATCTGCTAATGCTCACTCAGTAATATAGTGTGTTCTCTTGTCTGTATCAGTACAGAGGGATCTTCTGTTGGCAAGATCGCTGCCTTTCCACAGTGGAACTGCCCAGTCTCACTGATGTGTAGACACCCCTTAAGTCTTCGTGTTCCCACATACACATAGGGCTGTTTCTGGGCTTTCTCTTGTTTCGTTGCTCTATTTACCTATCTTTGCATCAGTTTCATACTCTCTCAATTAAGATGACTTTTTCATCAATCCTAATACCTAACACAATTAAGTCCCCTTACCCAACTTGTTCTTCAAAATTGTCTTGACTATTCTTGGCCCTTTACCATTCCTATAAATTTTAGAATCTGCTTGTTAAGTTCTGCCAAAATCTTTGAAATTTTGGTTGGAATTACACTGAATTTATTTATTATTTTGGGAGACCGGACATCTGAAAAATATTGTTTTCCCCTCCATAAATGTTGAATTATCTCTCTAGTTATTCAGGGTTTCTTTGATGTCCTTCCAGACCTTTATAAAGAAAATAATAAAATATTGTTATATATCTTATCTTAGATATATTCCTAAGTACCTTATAGGTTTTATGCTATTGTGGTTTTTGGAAAAATTACTTTTTCTAGTTATTTTTGATGTGTAGAAATGCTGTGGATTGTTTTATGTTGATCTTGTATCCAGCAACTTTGCTGAGCTTTTTATAGGTATTATCATTTGGATTTGACATTCTTTGGTTTTCTAGGTAAACATGTTTTTATCTCTTCCTTCTTAATTCCTATATAGCAATGAAAGACTTTTCTCCATTTTTCCTCTTTTTTTCTCCTTCATTTAAAAAAATTTTTTTTAAGTAATCTCTACACCCAATGTGGGGCTTGAACTCACAACTCCAAGAACAAGAGTCAAATGCTCTACAGACTGAGCCAGCCAGGCACCCCAAGGCTTTTTTCCTCTAATTCATTACTTTGCTAGTTGCCTAGAACAGTGCTTAGCCCATGGTAAACTCAATACAAAGATTTTAAATTACTATGATGGATTAATCTATTTTCTTCCCTGCCCTCCTGGGATAAACCATACTTGGTCATAAGGTATTAATTTTTATATGATTCTGAGTTTGATCTGCTATTTGTTTAAATTTTTGCATTTATTTTCATAAACAAGATCAGTCCATACTTTCATCCTCTGATATGAATCTTCAATGTTTTGGGTGTTAAGGTTATATTAATCTCAACAATGCATTGAGTAGCTTTCTCTGTTATTCTATTATTTGAAGAGTTTGTAATAAGATGAGGACTATCTGTTCCTCCAGTGCTTGGTAAAACCTCTGAAACCATCCAGGCCTGGTGTCTATTTGACGGAAATATGTTCAACTCTGATTTAATTTCTTTAATAGTTATGCTTTTTTGGGTTTTCTATACCTTCTCCAGTCAATCTTGGTATCTTAGTTTTCTAAGAAATTGTCCATTTCATCTACAATTTCTAATTTACTTTCACTGAAGGTATTCAGAAAACCCCACCCCAAAAATTGCCACTCTGGCATACTGATTTTAAGTTTAAAAACTTAACTTAAAAAAACAGCAATGCAAAAAGGGCATTCTAACTTTCCTTTCCTTTTTTTCTTTTTTAAGATTTTATTTGACAGAGACACAGCAAGAGAGGAAACACAAGCAGGGGGAGTGGGAGAGGGAGAAGCAGGCCTCCCGCTGAGCAGGGAGCCCGATGCGGGGCTCGATCCCAGGACCCTGAGATCATGACACGAGCGAAGGCAGACGCCCAAGACTGAGCCACCCAGGCGCCCCGCTTTCTAACTTCCTAAAAGCAGGAGATAAACTCTTAAGTAAAAGGTGCCCTCCCTGCACTTGGAGGAAGAAAGACATTTTTATCACCAGAGGGCGGCACTTCACCCCTCCTCTGGGTGGAGTGAGATGGTGTTACTGCACTCCAGGGCAAGTTGAGGCGAAGAGAAATCTGTACAAACCAACCCCGGTTAAACTAACCCTCATCTTCCCGGTCACTTTCATGATTAACCGCCCTAGCCCAAGTCCCTTTGTCTTGTTACTTTTTCACAATTTACCGCTCAGTCCAACTTTATAAGCGTTGACTCAAACTGCTCCTTTGGGTCTTCCTTTCCTTATGAAGGCTCCCATGTCAACTAAAACTTACATAGATTTGTACGCTTTTTCCCTTTTTAATGTCTTTTGTTACAGGGGCCACAGTCAAGAACCTAGAAGGGAAGAAGGAAAAGGGTTTTTTCCTCCCTTACATCACAAAATTATATAGCATTATCTGCAGTGAGGGCTTTTTTTTAAAATTCTTCTTCTTAATAGTGTTTGAAGAGGAGGTTCCTGTGCAAAGTATCCGTTTAAAAGTTTGGATCTTGGGGCGCCTCGTTAGCTCCGCCGGTGAAGCTTGGGCTCCTGTGCAAAGTATCTGTTTAAAAGTTTGGATCTTGGGGCGCCTCGTTCGCTCCGCCTTGGGCTCAGGTCATGGTCCGGGGGTCCTGGGATCGAGCCCCACATCCGGCTCCCTGCTCCTCGGGTAGCCTGCTTCTCCCTCTCCTGCTTGCAGCTCCCCCCGCTTGTGCTCTCTCCCTCTCTCTGTCAAATAAATATTTTTAATTTTTTTTAAAGTTTGGATCTAAATATTATATAAAATATTTATAAACTTACAAATACCATGTTTTAAAACTAAAAACTGTATTCGATTCATAGGTTAAAGAAAAAAAAAATCACAAAATATTTACTCCAAAAAACGGAAGTACTACTTATTATATCGGGTGGGATGTAAATTTAGCCTAAGTGCATTTATTTAAAACACACTCACGAAAAATAACTAAGCGTTCTACCCAAAAACCTAGAAAAGAAAAATCAGAGGAAACTAAACCAAAACCAAAGAAGGGGGGAAAAGACAAAAGCACGACGTCGGGGCGCTTTACGGCTGTCGCGCCCACGTGTCTGCGGTTATGGCGGCGCTGGAGTAGGAGAGGCTGGGAGCGGGATACTTGGTGCTGGAACCGGAGCCCAAGCCAGAGCCCAAGACAGAGAGCGGCTGCAACGAGAAGCGGGTGGTGTTTCTCTTCGTATACTGGGGCCACATCCCGCCGCTCTTCCGGCCTGTGCGCGTGCGCAACGGGCTCGGCACCACTGGCGCGGTCCGGCGACTTTTCTGTTAGCCCGTGGGTGGTGCGCGCGGCGCAGGGAGAGGACCTTCAGGAAGCAACGGCCCACGTAGAATAAGGAATACGCCCAGGGGAGGGGCCATGGTCGCCCGCGAGCGCGGGCCTTTTCCGGGAAGGCTTGGAGGAAGTGCCTGCACCTGCTCGGCGTGGCCTGGGAGCTCGCCAGAGTCCAGCCTCTGCCCCGGAGTCCTAGGGACGCGTTTGGGTGGCCGGACAGGGCCCCGAGCGCCCGGCACCGGCCTGGCCTACTAACGCCTGCCCTTCATAGAGCTGCGGGGAAATTGTCGGTTTTTGATTGATCAGTTTCTGATGCGGGTATGTTAAAAATCTTACGCTAGGGCGCCTGGGTGGCTCAGTTGGTTAAGCGACTGCCTTCGGCTCAGGTCAGGATCCTGGAGTCCCGGGATCGAGTCCCGCATCGGGCTCACTGCTCGGCAGGGAGTCTGCTTCTCCCTCTGACCCTCCTCCCTCTCATGTTCTCATTCTCTCTGTCTCAAATAAATAAGTAAAATCTTTAAAAAAAAAAAAATCTTACGCTATTGTCGAGATTATGTCAGATTTTTTTCTTACGATTTTGCAGTAGATCACTTGGGGTTATATTTTCAGATACGCACAAGTATCCTGTCCACACCCGGGGTTGGAGTGAGGCACTAGCCTTGCAGGCAGTTTTTTTTTTTTTTTTAAGATTTTATTTATTTGAGATAGAACGCGCGTGAGAGAGAGCATGAGCAGGAGGTAGGGGCAGAGGGAGAGGGAGAAGCAGGCTCCCCACTGAGCAGGGAGCCACTGGCAGGATCCCAGGACCCCAGGATCCTGACCTGAACTGAAGGCAGACTTGTTTGTTTGACAGAGAGAGACACACCGAAAGAGGGAACACAAGCAGGGGGAGTGGGAGAGGGAGAAGCAGGCTTCCCGCCGAGCAGGGAGCCCGATGCGGGGCTGATCCCAGGACCCTGGGACCATGACCTGAGCCGCAGGCAGACGCTGAACGACTGAGTCACCCAGGTGCCCCCAAGGCAGACTCCTAACGGACTGAGCCACCCAGGTGCACCAGGGGCAAAATTTAAATGGGTGCGCAAAAAACCTCAGTAATTGAGATTAAATAATATTTTTAGACAATACTTTTAAAAATAAAAGTTTATACAAAAAAGTTTGTGATGAATAAAATACAGTTGACCCTTGAACAACATGGGTTTAGAATGTGTGGGCCCACCTATAAGGGATTTCTTTTTTTTTTTTTTTAAGATTTTATTTATTTATTTGACAGGGACACAGCGAGGGAGGGAACACAAGCAGGGGGAGCGAGAGAGGAAGAAGCAGGCGTCCCGCAGAGCAGGAAGCCCGATGTGGGCCTAGATCCTAGGACGCTGTGATCATGACCTGAGCCGAAGGCAGATGCTCAATGACTGAGCCACCCAGGCACCCAAGGGATTTCTTTTTGATAAATAGTGACCTAGATATATTTGCCTCATGATTTTAACATTTTCTTTGGCTTACTTTAAGAACATAGTATATAATACATGTAGCCTACAAAATATGTTATTGGTAAGGCTTTCTGTCAATGGTAGGCTATTAAGTTTTGGGGGAGTCAAGTTATGTGGGGACTTTCCATTAGGGTAGGGTGAGGTGGGGGCCCCTAACCCTGGGATGTTCAAGGATCAACCTTACTACAATTTTATTTTTTTATTTTTTTAAAGATTTTATTTATTTATTTGACAGAGAGAGATATAGGGAGAGAAGGAACACAAGCAGGGAGAGTGGGAGAGGGAGAAGCAGGCATCCCGTGGAGCAGGGAGCCCGATGCGGGGCTCGATCCCAGGACACTGGGATCATGACCTGAGCCAAAGGCAGACGCTCAATGACTGAGCCACCCAGGCACCCCTGAACTAATACTTTTTATCCTTCTGTAACATTCCTCTAGTCCTATTGCAAGTTTTTGCCTAAATTCTACTTTTCTGATATTAATACTGTGACACTAACCTTTTGGTTAAATTTACTTACCCACCTTATTTTGTGTTTTTATCATTTTTTCCTCCTTTCCTTCATTGGATTGATGAGTTTTCTACATTTCCTTTATTTTATTTTTTACTGAAAATTTAGCCTGGATTAGGTTAAGGAAAAACTCCCTTGGGAAAATATCAGCACCATCTCACAAAAGTTTTTGAGTTTGAATCATTTGAGTAAATGTATTATTTTACTAATGAAAGTGATTACCAGCTCAATAAAATTCCATAAGCATTTGTGGAGTGCCTACCTTGTATCTTTCATTGTTCTAGGCACTAAATACACCAAAATTAGTCAAAGTACCTGCCCTCAGGATGCCTCCAAAAGCAGATGTTTGTCTCACATTAATCTTTCAGGGCCTCCTTGCCGCATGTGACATTGGTACCCAGTCCTTCCTGGGAATTTTCCATATCCCTGGTTGACAAGACACTAATCTCTCCTAATTTTCCTAATACCGAGAAATTATGTTCTCTGCTCTTGAACGCCTCCTCCTTTGCCCTCTCCTCGATAGTTAGCATTCCTCAAAGTTCCATCCTTGACCTTCCACTCTTCTTTCCATTCACATCTTCTCATGCTTTGAATTACTACCTGTGTCAGTAACTTTAAGATATCTTTGTCTGCTTTAACTTCTACCCCAATAATTCTGACATATATTCAACTGCTGTTGAACATACACTTGAATATTCCACAGACTCCCCAACTTAATAAATCCCAAACTGAAGGCATTATTTCTTACCACTGAAAATCTGTTCCTTTCCTTTTCTCATCTCATATAATGGTCATTTACTGCTACCCAGAAACCCATGTGTCATTCCATCCTCCTTCTGTACTCCCCACAGCCAGTCACAAACTCCTGTATATTTTACTCTGACATTTCTCAGATTTGTCTCCCCCCTTTTCATCCCTGTTAACTAATGACCAAGTTCAAGATGTCATTAATTGTCTCCTTTTTCCCACTCTTGCTGTTTTCTTATGTGAATCTCTGGTCCCACCACATCCTGTGCTTTCCTGTCATTACCATATATAAAATTAAGAGTTTCTGACTGTGTCTTTTGACTGTGAGCTCCCTCAGTGTATATTTGTACCCACACCACATAGCATAGTACCTGGTATTAATGCTAAATAAATGTCTCTTGAGCTGAACTAAGCTCTTTTGTCTTAATTTCATTGTATCTTGTTTTAAGGCTTTTAATGCTATTAAAATAATTTTCCTTTTTTTTTTTAGGAAATAAGATTACCTATATTTGATCAAAGTCTTATGTCCCAAATGTCCTTAAATTACACATGCTTTTCAGAAACATTATTCCTCCACCATCACTCAAGTAATTAGGGGTCAACTCAATATGATAAATAAATTGTCCAATATATTTAATAATTTGATAATATAATTAATAATTTAACAATCCAATATAATTAATAATTTAATAATTATATTTAATAATAAAGATATTGGTATCTCAATTAAAAGTATTACTGTTTGTCTTATTAAAGTGTTATTGCTATTGATTCTGTTGGTTTGGGTTTTGTTATTGTAATATTTCCAGTATTCAGAGAGTTGGGTGGGTCATTTGCCATGAATGTCTGTCCCCGATTTTGTTCTGTCTGTGATCCAATTTTGTATCAAGGCTTTAAAAATTTCCTGCTCAAGATCTGTTAAGATTAATGCTAAAACACTGCACATCAAATTCATGATATAAAAATTAGATTCAGGGTTTTAAAGAAATGATCCTGTTATTACAGAGCGATGAACCAGCTTCCCCTCTTACTGAGCTGTGTAGTCTCTTGCTGCTCGAAGTGTGATTCCCAGAGCTGCAGCAGTGGCATCGTTTGAGGGCTTATTAGAAACGCAGTTTGAAAAACACTGGTATAAAGAACGCTTTATAGAGCATAGTAAAACAGAAACAAAGCAAAGGTTTATGCTACTATTGGAGAAAGGATTCCCAGGATAAAGATAAAAACAGTAAGAAAGATTCACTTGCCTGCTATCAGCATCTCAAGTTTGTGAGTGCCATTTAAGAAGGCCAATACGTAAATAAAGATAATGTTTTGAATGTGTTTGGTTAAGGTTACATTTCCCTGTTCTAGTGGACTTCACACCTTACGGAGCCACATCGCACTATGGATGCCTACAGATGAAAGTGTCCACTGCTAACATCGAGGAAGCAGGAAGGACTCACCAAGCAATGATGCATGAAATTGCTATGCCCAATTAATATCCTCGCAGATACTTTTTGGAACCATGGGATAATGTTTGGTAATGAAGAGTGAATGAGGCTTTTTCTTTACCTTAATGTGAAGACATTTGGTCATTAGTACTTCTCACAGCATGGACACTTGGACTGGTCGGGAGTAGTCCTGAAGGGGATGGGGATAATTTTGTGCCAGAGGGACATGCTGAAAGGCATTACTGCACAGTAGTAAAGCGTATGGAGACAACCAACCAGATTCAGTTCCTGGCTTTACCACTTACTAGCTTATGTTGGATGAGTTACTTAATTCTGTCTGTTTCTTTATCCGTAATATGGGGGTGGTGATAGCACCTCCCTCATAGGCGTGTTATAAAGATTGCATGGCTTTATATACTTAAGTGCTTAGAACAAAGTGACAAATAGTAAACACTCAATCATTAGAAACAAGGGGCGCCTGGGTGGCTCAGTCGTTGAGCGTCTGCCTTCGGCCCAGGGTCTTGGGATCGAGCCTTGCATCAGGCTCCTTGCTCAGCAGGGAGCCTGCTTCTCCTCTCCCTCTCCCTGCCACTCCCCCTGCTTGTGCACTCTCTCTGTCAAATAAATAAATAAAATCTTTAAAAATAATAATAATAATTAGAAACAAAACTGCATTGCCTGCCCCATAGTAGGTATCCAGGTGTCAATATTAAGTGTTTGTAAAATGTGCCCATTGTCCATTTACTGCCCCTCAGCTTCAAATTCATCCTTAATTGCTAGTTCTGTGGAAGTAACATGAGCCCTTTAAATATCTTCCCTTCACCAGCTGGCCTGATGTTAAGCTCCGTCATGGAGGACACTGGAACGCATTGCAGCGAGAAGGGGTTCTCCTTCCAGGCTGCAGGTGCTCCTCCCCGGGGGGCTCATGCCGGCCCCACTCCCGCTGGGCTGCAGCTTCTCTGGCCCCCACTCCGGTAGCTCAGGACAGCTAGCAGCACCTGCCCAGGCAGTTTGGTGGCAGTTTGGTGGCAGAATGTCTCCAGCAGGACACCTCCCCGTGAAGAACTTGCCCCCTGCACACTGGAGGGCAGACCAAGGGATTTCTTGGCCATTCGGTGAGCCGCGGCTGTGCCCTCTCCAACACGGTCTGAATCTCAGCTGGGCAGGGAAGGGGGACAGGATCTCTTCCCTTGAAAACTACACTTCAGCTCTACCAATATCAGCCCTACCCATCCCTATACTCTTTAGAGTTCTGTTTACCTCCTTCTAGCCTATGTCTTGTTATAGTTAATAATTTGATATATTAAACTTACCCTGTTCAAATTTTTTATCAGGTTTCTGTCTCTTAATAAGACTCTCGCTGATAATGAATGAATAAATGGAACTTCAATATTCCAAACTATTCCCAGAAGTTTGTATGTTGCCTATAAGATGAATGATCCAAATTTTTAAAAATGTGTGTTAAATAGCTATACTCTTATCTATGATGAATTAAATGGAGGGGCACCTGGGTGGCTCAGTTGGTTAAGTATCTGCCTTGGGCTTGGGTCATGTTTCCAGGGTCCTGGGATTGAGTCCCTCATTGGGCTCCCTGCTCAGCTGGAAGTCTGCTTCTCCCTCTCCCTCTGCTGCTCCCCCTGCTTGTGCTCTCTCTCTCTCTCCTTCTCAAATGAATAAATAAAAATCTTTAACTGTTGAATCACAGACCTGTACCTCTGAAACAAATAATACATTATATGTTAAAAAAAAGAAGACAATAGTAGGAAGGGAAAAATTAAGGGGGGGAATCAGAGGGGGAGACGAACCTTGAGAGACTATGGACTCTGAGAAACAAACTGAGGGTTCTAGAGGGGAGGGGGTGGGGAGAGGGGTTAGCCTGGTGATGGGTATTAAAGAGGGCACATATTGAATGGAGCACTGGGTGTTATACGCAAACAATGAATCATGGAACACTACATCAAAAACTAATGATGTAATGTGATTAACATAACAATAAAATAAAATTTTTAAAAAATTAAATGAAGAAAATAGTAGGTAATGTGTAGATAGTTTTCCTTTTTATGTTTTCAAAAATCTGTGTGAATGTGTGTGGGTTCATATTTGCAAATGCATAGAGAGAGTTCTGGAAGGATACAGAGAACCCAGAGGGGTTATTATCTCTGGATAGAGGAGAGGGATGAAAGGAATGGAGAAGGGGGACTTTCACATTTTTTATTCTATATTTTCTATTTTAAAAATTTACACTGAGTATTTGTTACTTTTATAATTTTTATAATTTTAGGAATTAAATTCTTTGATTTTTGTGACTTTTCATAATTTTAATTTAAAAAGTTGGTGATAGAACCTGGTGAGAGGAAAGGGAAGGAAACAGACTATTATTTTTTTTTTAATATTTTATTTACTTATTTGACAGAGCACACAAGCAAGGGGAGGAGCAGAGGGAGAGGGAGAAGCAGACTCCCCACTGAATGGGGAGCCTGATGTGGGGCTTGATCCCAGGACCCTGGGATCATGACCTGAGCCAAAGGCAGACACTTAACCTACTGAGCCACCCAGGCGCCCTGGAAACTATTATTGAGCACGTCCTCTATGCCAAACACTTTCCTTATGTTATTTCATTTAATCATGAAAATAACTAGGTAAGAGAGGCATTATTATTCCTGTTTTACTATTAAGAAAATGGGCTCAGAGCGATTAAGTAATTTCTTAAGTTCATGTATTTAGAATTTTGACTGGGCTTTTTGGAGTCCAAAGTGACTTTTCCCAGTCTTGCCAGTGTTTTTCAAACTGGGTTTCATAGGAGGGGGCCTCTGGGTGTGTTCTCAGGGTTCATGAGCTCTACAGACAATTCCTAAATCTTAGTATGTCATCTCAGTCATAATCTTTAAATAGACATGTTCTGGATCTTCTGGAAGACTATCTTAAAAGAGTATTGTCAGGACATTTAAATTTTGCTTGTTATGCTAGTGTTGTTATCAAGTGAGACCCTACCTTAATTGTCCTAGGTCAGTCAGAAAAGAACAGACTGGAATTTCATAACACATTCATGCTAAGGGAGGACTCAGTTATATCATTGTGGTTCAAACAAAAAAGTCGGGATAAAGCACTTCTCATTCTGAACACGGTAGTATATGCACATAAAACTCAAAATTTTCATCTTAAGAATCAGTGCTATATTCATGTTTGGAATGATGATGTGAGTTTTGGCCAAACATTAACTATTAATTTAAATTAATATTATTATATTGACATATTCTTGGCTTTGTAGTTGTGTTTTTATGTAAAATTTAAATTTATTTGGGCGTTCATAACTGGTTTCATGTTTATATATCAAGTAACATAGTAAAATAATATAAAGGTCATCATTGAGAGTAAAAATGTTTTCCTTTAAAGGGGCCCATATACGACTCAGATTTGAGAAGACTGCTGTTATATCATTCTGCTTCTCCAGACATAGAAAGGCCATTTAAAAAACCCCTGGGGGCGCCTGGGTGGCTCAGTCAGTTGAACGGGTGACTCCTTGCTTTGGCTCAGGTCATGATCCCGGGGTCCTGGGATTGAGCCCCAGTCGGGGCTCCCTGCTCAGCGGGGATTCTGCTTCTCCCTCTCCCTCTGCCTACCCCCTGCTCGTTCTCTCTCTCTCAAATAAATAAATAAAATCTTAAAAAAAAAAAAAAAGATGCCAGCAGCAAGTCCCTAGCAAGAGTCTGTGTAAGGAGGAGCCATCCTACTCTGAGAAAATAGGTTGTCAGAAGTCCGTTTGGGTTCTGAAGCAAAATCCGCCAGCTTGCATCTGCCGGACACAAGCGGAGCCTTAGTCTCCATGTACAGAGTAAAAACGCCAGGCCCACAAAGCCCCAGACTGCGGCTTTGAATCATCTGGCTCAGGGCCACTGAGGATGGATGATAGACATTTTTATGGACTCAGCATTGAGTTCTGGGAGCCAGCAGCCACGTCAGCAGCTAGAGAGCTTGCCCTCCTACCTTTGGGTGAAATCCAAGCCTTTTAATTACAGGTAAGTCAACTGCTTCCTGATTTATGCACAGCACTTAGGGAATGCCAATTACTGAGCCCTAACATTAAAATGGTCATTTACGGGGGCACCTGGGTGGCTCAGTCCTTAAGCGTCTGCCTTCAGCTCAGGCCATGATCCCAGGGTCCTGGGATCGAGCCCCGCATCGGGCTCCCTGCTCGGCGGGAAGCCTGCTTCTCCCTCTCCCACTCCCCCTGCTTGTGTTCCCTCTCTCGCTGCGTCTCTGTCAAATAAATAAATGGAATCTTTAAAAAATAAATAAATAAAATAAATAAAAATAAAATGGTCACCTGCAGCAACAGTAAGATAATGGAACGGGTGATGCCCGTAAGAACAAAATGTAGTTCAAAGTCTCCAGCGGGCACAGACCACTTCCCGGTGCCCAGCCCCAGCCTGTGACGACTGCCAAAGCTACCTGTCCCTCCTTCCCTGCCCTGCTCAGTTTGCCCCCGTCCCTGCCTCCCTCCCCGTCCCAGGCCGGAATCCCGTAGAGCCTCCCACAGGGCACGCGGGACACAGAGGTAGTCCGCGGAAGTCTTTTCTGGAAAGCAGCTGGTTGCCCCGCTCGGTTCCACAGCTGCTCTCAGGCATTGCTTGTTTTTAAATGGCAGCGGACATTGTGATTTTCCGGTGGCCCAAACTGCTTTAGGGAAAAAAGCCCTGGGAACAACCCAGAAGGCCACCGCGGGGTCTCCTCGGCTCTCTCTCTTTCTTACCATCACCAACCGTTCCTTTTTCAAACCCCTCTGTGTTTGGCGGTCCCGCCCTCTCTGCCAGGACTGGGTCCCCCGCGAAGCTTGGCCCTGGGTCCTGGGTGCGGCGGGGGCACCCCGCACCTCCCCTGCCCCTCCGCCCGCCCTGCTCTCCTGCGGGGACAGTTGGAAACAGGTCAGGAAGCGGAAGGGAGAAACATACACTTTTATTTCAAAGTTTTATGTGAAAAAAAAAATTTTTGCACTGCCAAAACTAGGACTAAAGCCTTAGCAGGTAAACCTTTGAGAGACCGTGAAAGCGAATCCTAAAACTTCCATGGTGAATTCTTGTGGAAAAATTTTTACAGAAACATATAAGATGACACACTCCGTCTTTGTCTTGATAAGACAGATTGATAGAAGTGAAGAAGAGATCACCCAGGTTTTTTCCCGTGCTCATATAAAACCCAGTACACTGGTGCACTATACTGGGGCCCCTAAACAAATACCTGTAGGAACCAGGCAGTTAATAGGATGAGAGCCAACTTCAGAGGACAGAGGCTAGTCTGTTCCAGCCAGTTTTTGCCAGGGAACATGGAACCATTGTGGCCAGCTGTGATTTTTCAAGAGAAGCTTTAAAAAATCCAGTTTGTGGGGTGCCTGGGTGGCTCAGTTGGTTAAGCGACTGCCTTCGGCTCAGGTCATGATCCTGGAGTCCCAGGATCGAGTCCCGCATCGGGCTCCCTGCTCAGCAGGGAGTCTGCTTCTCCCTCTGACCCTCCCCCCTTTCATGTGCTCTCTCTCTCCTCTCATCCTCTCTCTCAAATAAATAAATAAAATCTTAAAAAAAAAAATCCAGTTTGTGTGTCTGTATGAGAATGTGTACATGAAATCTGTCAGTTTTTAAATGTTGGCTTAATGTTTTCTAAAGCAGACCAAATAAAACTTATATCTCACCTCTGTTCTGGATTTAGAGAATCTATTCAGAATAAAGGGGATAAGAGTCAAATCAGTCAAGTAATAAGTACTTATGTTTAGGTTTTCCTAAGTACAGTAGCAAACATTGCCTCTCGTCCAAATGCAGTTATAATCTCCATATATATGCTAGCAATTCACAAATTAAGTTCTCTTTGATATAATTTGTATGGTTTGATCTCCTCTATCCTGCATCCCTTTTTTTATAAAGACCCATTTATTTTTTAAATTTTATTTATTTATTGGAGAGAGAGACAGAGATAGCGAGAGAGAGAGCAGGAGCAGGGAGGAGAGAGGGTAGCAGGCTCCCCACTGAGCAGGGAGCCCGACGTGGGGCTCGATCCCAGGGCCCTGAGATCATGACCTGAGCTGAACACAGACGCTTAACCAATTGAGCCACCCAGGCGCCCCAAGACCCACTTATTTATTTTAGAGAGAGAGAGAGAGAAGGCAGTGGAAGGGGGCAGAGGGAGAGGGAGAGAAACAGATGCCCCGTTGAGCACAGAGCCCCAAGTGGGGCTCAATCCCATGACCGCAAGACCCCAAGATCATGACCTGAGCCAAAATCAAGAGTCAGAGGCTTAACCAACTGAGTCACCCAGCCGCCCCTCTCCTGCATCCCTTTTTCAATGTCAGATTGAAGTTTTGGTTTGCAGCATCCACAGGGCTGACTTTGTTGCTTACCACACCCCTAGCCCAGAAGGTCACGTCTGTCTTTCCTGTAGGAACATGCACACTTGTATCCAGTGTAGCAGGCTAGGGTGAGGGGGGAGACAGAGGAATAATAAGGGCTTTCTTCCAACTTCTACCTGGGGGTTTTCTAAGATACTGTTGTCAGAAAAGGAAACACAGCTTAAAGTTGCTGTATGGAAGGATCTCATCCTCCATGTGGCAAATTACTAATATGCCTGTTCAAATGAGGTTCCGTCCTTCTTGAAGATCAGGAACTTAAACCTACGCCGCTCTCTTGTAGATAATTGGAAATTCCTACCTGAAGAGATCGAACTTCCTGCCCCAAACTGCCACCAGCACCTCACTCCTTCCAGCTCCACCTTGGGAGGCAGCAGCCCGTCTTTCCACTGGAGGCTTAGAGAGCCAGCACCCCCACTCACCTTCTGAGGAGGGAAGGGCCACACAGGCAGCCAAGGCCACGAGAGCGAGTCCTGTCTGCTGCATTCCTGCCTGCCTCACCAGCCGGGGCTGCGCTGCAGCAGAGGCTGGAGGATCAGGAAATGAGGCTGGAGGTGGCCTTGGGAGCAGAGCATGTGGAGGAAAAGGAAGCAGGAAGCCCCGCCCCTGGAGGTGCTGGGGTACCCAGCTCATGTTTCTTTCCTTGAGACCAGGTTCTTTCTTAAGACCCAACCTGTCTGGTCTGGCAAGGTCAACAGTGTTAGACACCTGAGGGTCTGGCAACATCAGCAGGGATCTGGCAGTTGGTGAGGTCATTGTGAGTTGGGGGTGTGCATCAGAATCACTTGGGAACCATTAAAAAATAGTGATCTACTTGACTTCCTCCACAAACCTATACATCAGGATTTGGAGAGGGGGACCAGTCATTTGAATTATTTTGAAGCTCCATAGGTGATTCTGATGGACACCTCTATTGAGAACCACTGCCTAAAGGAATCAGAGTTTTTTTTTTTTTTAAAGATTTTATTTATTTATTTGACAGAGAGAGAGACACAGCGAGAGAGCGAACACAAGCAGGGGGAGTGGGAGCGAACACTGAGCAGGGAGCTCGACGCGGGGCTCGATCCCAGGACCTGGAATCATGACCTGAGCCGAAGGCAGACGCTTAACGACTGAGCCACCCAGGCGCCCGAATCAGAGTTTTTTAAGTGGCTTGGTGAAACTAAGAGTTTCTGGTTTCGGGGACAAGGGTGACAAGTCATAAAAAAAACATTATCTGGTGGAAAGATATGGAAAAATTCAACCCCACTCTGGTCTTGGTTTACAGCCAAATTGTTTCCAGTGGAGCTGTTAGTCTATTTAGGAGGAAAGTAAGACAGGTAGAAAGGCTTCTTCCCTCTAGGCTTGCCTGGTAAAAATGAGAGGTCCAGAGTAGGTGTGAGCAGGCCTAAGGAGGTTCGGGTTCTAGTCCAGCTTTGCTGCGAATCAGCTTTGAGAATAAGACTATAGGTGGGTGAGGATAATTGGCTTCTAATCCCGCCTTTTTTACTAACTCGTTGCATAACTTCAGAGTTATGTACTTAACTTTTCTGTAAATAAGAAGTCAGGCTGGACAATGTCCAAAATCCTGCCATACTTCCTCTATAATTGCCCAGTTTCATGCAGTAGCGTTTGTCCATATGTGGCCCCTGGGCATTTGAAATGTGCTAGTCCAAATTCAGATGCACTGTGAGCACAAAATACACACCAAATTTCAAGGACTTAGTACAAAAAATATAAAATATTTCATAAATAATCTTCATATTGATTACATGCTGAAATGTAATTGGGTATAAATGTATTTGGATATATTGAGTTGAATAAAATACTATTAAAATTAACTTCACTTGTTTCTTTTTACTTTTTTCCTATAACTACTCAGAAAATTTTAAGTCACATATGTAGCTTATATTATATTTGCATTGGGCAGTTGCTTTGTAAGGTCAAGGGCTAGAGGTCAGAATTGTCCCTCCAGCTGTCAAGATGTACTTAAACAAGCTCCAATGTCACCATCAAGAACAACCATAAAAGAGGATGAAATCTTGCCATTTGCAATGACATGGATGGATCCAGAGGGTATAATGCTAAATGAAATAAATCAGTCAGAGAAAGACAAATACCATATGATTTCACTCATGTGTAGAATTTAAGAAATGAAACAAACAAAGAAAATAAGAGACAAACAAAAAAACCAGACTCTTAAAATATAGAGAACAAACTGGTGGTTACCAAAGGGGTGATGGGTAAGGAGATGGGTGAAATAGGTGATGGGGATTAAGAGCACACTTACCATGATGAGCACTGAGTAATGTACAGAATTCTTGAGAAACATTCTGTACACCTGAGACTAATATAACACTGAAGGTTAATTATACTTCAATTTAAAAAATAAATAAAATTTTTTGAAAAGAAAGAGAAGCAAATTAAAAAGAAAAAGGACTGGAGTTATAGTAAACTAGGAAAAGGGAGCTTTGGAGTACGTGGGTCTAGGCAAAGATGACGGCCTGAATGACCCAGTCCTGCCGAGCAGCAGTTCCAGACTCTGCCACCAAGCAAGGGGACCCTTCCACAGGTCTAGGTAATAGAGCACAGAGAACCTGCGGAGGTGACCTGCTTCTCCACAGTAGAAAAAAAGCCTCTGTTCAGATAAAATGAAGGGTGACTATTGGATAACCCAGAGAGATTTTTAATCCAACAGGAAGGCTGGGCTCCATTTTTAGTCCAACAGGAAGGCTGGGCTCCATTTTAATCTAACAGGAAGGCTGGGCTCAATGTACTTACCCTTGTGTTCTTATTTGCTTCTCTATTTGATGGGACAGTTTCCATTTCACCACGTGCCTGCTCTTCTGGTAGGGAATGTCACCAAGGGCCTGCCAGGAAGAAGGCATAGGGACAGAAATGCAAACACTTGGACAACACTGGGGCTCCTCCTTGAGTTGTCTCAGGGGGTTAGCATTTTCCCTCTCCTTCCCACTTCTTCCTGGGGGGGGCCACTGCAATGAGATGGTGGTATGGCAGAAAGGCATGAAATTACCACCATTATTAGAACGACAGCCTGGGGCAAGGCTGTTATGTCAGCCTGCTGTTAAAAGGCAAGCCTGACACCCACCAGCAGGAACCAATAAACCACTCGAAAACCTTATGCTGTACTGTTATGTAACGAGAATGAGAGGCATGCTGGGCAGACCAGTTTGGAGTGAGGGCAAATGGAAGGATGGAATTTTTGCCAAGCTACAGTTATGGGGTATGTATGTGTGTGACAGGATGTTCACTAGGCAGACACAGAACAGAATTAACTGGGAAGGAGCCTCAGAAGAGAGAGATCAGGGGCGCCTGGGTGGATCAGTCAGTTTAGCATCTGTCTTCGGCTCAGGCCACGATCCCAGGGTCCTGGGATCAAGTCCTGCTTTGGGCTCCCTGCTCACCCGGGAGTCTGCTTCTCCCTCTCCCCCTCCCCTTTGCCCCAGTGGGGAGTCTGCTTCTCCCTCTCCCTCTCCCCTCTGCCCGTCCCCTCTGCTCATGGTCTCCCTTTCTCATGCGATCTCTCTCTCTCTCTAATAAATAAATAAGATCTATTAAAAAAAAAGAGTGAGATCAGAACAACTTTGATTAATCAAATATTTTTATATGGGCTTGGAGCTTCTACAAAACCAAATGAGGAGAAGCCTGGGAAATGTATACCTTTAGGACCTAGGGGATAGTTAGAGGGTAGAGCCATAGAATGAAACAGTTTGAGGACAACCTAAAACTAAATATGGTTTTGTGTTTTCCATTGTGAAACATCCCTGGCTAAGGATGCCAGGATGCAAACTTTAAAAAAATTCTCTTTTAGGGCACCTGGGTGGCTCATTTGGTTAAGTGACTGCCTTTGGCTCAGGTCATGATCCTGGAGTCCTTGGATCAGGTCCCACATCAGGCTCCCTGCTGAACGAGGAGTCTGCTTCTCCCTCTGACCCTCTCCCCTCTCATGCTCTCTCTCTCTCAAATAAATAAATAAAATCTTAAAAAAAAAATTCTCTTATAAATTTTACCAGGAAAAAGCCAATCGTTTCACCTTAGAGAAAAGTAAAGTATAAACCTCAGACTTTCATAAAAATACTTGATACCATCCATGCTCTAGGTATAATGACCAGTGGATTAGGAGGATGAAGATTTCTAAACAGTAGCTTTCACAAAATAAAATTAAGCCAGTGAACTTCCCTTGAAGATATTTCTTGAAAATAAGTAGACAGATGGACTATTTTGAAAATGATGTCAGGGACACCTGGGTGGCTCAGCCAGTTAAGCGTCTGCCTTCAGCTCAGGTCATGATCCCAGGGTCCTGGGATGCAGCATTGCATCGGGTTCCCTGCTCAGTGGGGAGCCTGCTTCCCCCCCAGCCGCCTGTCGCTCCCCCACTTATTTTCTCTCTCTCTCTGTCAAATAAATAAATAAAATCTTAAAAAAAAAAAAAAAAAAAAACTGGGCTCCAAGTATTTCATGGCAGGCTCTGAGTTACTATGTTTAGTAATTGTATGCTATCTTTTCTGACTACAGAATATTAGGTCCATTTTAGAAAATTTGGAGCTTGTAAAAAAGTATAAGGAAGAAAAATGTTTAGATACCCAGAAATAAGCTTTCTTATGTTGGTGCATATCCTTCCAGTTTTCCATGAAGATCTAGTCATTCACACATTGGATAAACTTTTACCAGGACTCTCCTATGTGCAAGATGTTGTGTTAGACAGATGGCAAAGGGGCCATGGTCCCTAGCACAGGGAGGACCGGATTATTTTTTTTATTATTTTTTTTAATATTTTATTTATTTGACAGAGAGAGAGAGAGCAAGAGAGGGGACACAAGCAGGGGGAGTGGGAGAGGGAGAAGCAGGCTTCCCGCGGAGCAGGGGCCCGATGTGGGGCTCGATCCCAGGACCCTGGGATCATGACCCGAGCCGAAGGCAGACGTCCAACGACTGAGCCACCCAGGCGCCCCAGGGAGGACTGGATTATTAAGCAAGCCATAACAATAGTCTTTTAAGTGCCAATACAGGCAAGTGCTTAGGGTACTCAGAGCAGGGATGTTTTACCCAGTCTGGAAATGAACCAGCTTGAAAAGATGCTTTTTCTTTCCTTTTTTTTTTTTTTAAGTAGGCTCCATGCCCAGGATGGAGCCCAGTGCAGGGCTTGAACTCATGACCCTGAGATCAAGACCTGAGCTGAGATCAAGAGTCAGACACTCAACCGACTGAACCACCCAGGCTTTTTAACTGTTGCATAGTTTAGTATTTCGTAATTCGGGGGTATTGTATTTTATTGAACCCACCTCTTAATACTGAACTTTTAGATTGTGGATTTTTTTCCCCACTATCATCAATAATTCCTCATTGGATCACTTCTATAATTCAAACCTTTATGCTGATTCTTAGAATAAATTTTGAAAAGCAGGACTGCATAGTTAAAGGCTATAGTTATTTGAAAGGCTTTTGATACATACTCAGGCGAGGCTGAAAATTTTACCTACATGTTTTTCTCCAGTACTTTGTACAGTTTTCCAGTGTCCTGCAATGATAGCTCTGATGATATAAAGCAAATTATGTGCTTTAAAATGGTTCTGGAGAGCACATGGCAGGGCGTTTCTGTCCTCTGGTCTCTCTCCCAAGTCAGGTTTTAAAGACTTTCTTGTGCAAGGCCTATGACCCCCTCAGTGCACCTCATGTAAATAGAAAAAGGTGTCCCTTTCTGGGTGGACCCATAGCGTGACAAGCAGAAGGTACTTGCAGAAACAAAAGCTCCTTTGCTCGGGGCACCTGGGTGCTCAGTCAATTAAGCATCTGCCTTTGGCTCAGGTCATGATTGGTTCAGGTCATGATCTCAGGGTCCTGGGATGGAGCCCCACATCAGGCTCCCTACTCGGTGGGGAGTCTGCTGCTCTCTCTCCTTCTGCCCCCCCACTTGTGCTCTCTCAAATAAATAAAATCTAAAAAAAAAAAAAAAAAAAAAGAAGCTCCTTTTCTCTATTAAAAAAGGGGGGAGGGTGTGCCCCTTCCTCTGGGAAAATGGAACTCGGGTGTATGACTTGGCAAGCAAACACGCAAACACCCTGTATTTTCACCCCCCAGTCCTTTCTCAGCAGGTTGCCTTCCACAGTGCACAAACTGAACAACTGTCCACAGCAACCCTGATTTTCCTGTTTCTTCTCTGATCTCGTTCCCCTTGCCTGGAACAAGCATCCTCTCCCATTCTCTCATCCCATCTAGAAAACTCCTCATTCTTTAAGGCACAGCTCCAATGTCACTCTGCATCTTCCTGCCCTCCTTGTTTGCCTTCTTACCTCTAGTCTTCAGGCTGCACCTTGAGAGCAGGAAAGTTCCAGTTAGCTTTGCCTCCCCCAAGTGCAGCCCAGGCCAGACACATAGAAGGTGTTTCATTCACGTTTGTGAAAGAATGCCTGTTTAATCACTGTTACTGTACTCAACACCTTATTTTTTTTTTTTTTTAAAGATTTTTATTTATTTATTTGACAGAGAAAGACACAGCGAGAGAGGGAACACAAACGGGGAGTGGGAGAGGGAGAAGCAGACTCCCTGCCGAGCAGGGAGCCCGATGCGGGACTCGATCCCGGGACTCCAGGATCATGACCTGAGCCGAAGGCAGTCGCTTAACCAACTGAGCCACCCAGGCGCCCACAACACCTTATGTTTTTATAAACTTTTGTTCTGACTTAAAAAGAAAGTTCTTGGGGCCTGGGTGGCTCAGTTGTTAAGCGTCTGCCTTCGGCTCGGGTCATGATCCCAGGGTCCCGGGATCGAGCCCCACGTCCGGCTCCCTGCTTGGCAGGAAGCCTGCTTCTCCCTCTCCCACTCCCCCTGCTTGTGTTCCTTCTCTTGCTGTGTCTCTCTCTGTCAAATAAATAAATAAAATCTTCAAAAAAAAAAGTTCTTTGTAAAATACTTACATCGATATAAAATATCATTTTTATTTATGTTAATAATTATATATGTAACAATCTATTATATGAAAATATAAAAATCATTCATAACCAAGTAGTCCATCAAATACGAACTCTTTAACATTTGGATGTATGTCCTTTTAGATATTTTTCATTTGTCTCTAAGTAGTATATTTTATTCTTAGAAAAATAAGAGTCATATAACACTTGCTATTTTGTGAGATTTATTTTTAGTTAACAGATCAGGGATAGTCTTCTATAGCCATACTTACAGATCTATAATTTTTTTTTCTTACAGTGGTTTAATAGTATTCAATCATGTGGTTTTGCTATAATTTATTTCCTTGATTTTCCCCAAATGCTGGCTATTTAGGTAATTTGGTTATGGTACCTTTCTAGTGTTTATTACTATTATGGAGATGCAATAATAATTGGTCCTATGTGCTTTGTTCATTCATCTCAATATTTTCTTAAATAAATTCTTAGAAATGGAACTTCTCAAAGGGTATGCTCATTTATTTTTTTAGATGTATTTATTTGAGTGAGAGAGCGAGAGAGTACAAGCGGGGGAGCAGCAGAGGGAGAGGGAGAAGCAGGCTTCCCGCCAAGCAAGAAGCCTGACGCGGGGCTCGATCCCAGGACCCTGGGACCATGACCTGAGCCGAAGGCAGCTGCTCAACCGACTGAGCTACCCAGGCACCCCGGGTATGCCCATTTAAATCACTTTTTAATATACATTGCCAAGTTATCTCACAGTATTGTAAGCATCTATGTGTGTGCCTCTCTCCTCCAGCAGAGTAGGGCTCAGTGAGGGCAGGACTTGTATTTTATTCATCATTCTATCCCAGTGCCTGGTTCAGTGCTCAACAAATACTAGAGGCTTAGTTTGTTGAACGAATAAGGAATTGGATTATTCAAATAAGCAGGCCTTCACTATATGGGCAAAATCTTGCCAGTGTGGCCACAGAAGTCTACAATTGGTACTTTTGTTCTTTTCTGAGTATCTTAGCCTAATTCATAATAATATTTTAAATGTTTGTTTCTCAGAAGGAATTGTTTTCTATGCCATATAGAAAACAAAAAAATTAGACATAGAGTTTTCCTTAAAGCATGGAGGATGATTAGTGATAAAAATATGTCATCAGAAGGTTTATAGGCTTGAAACTAGGACCAAGGGCAGTAAGTGAGTGTGTGTGTGTGTGTGTGTGTATGTGTGATATTTCAGAAATCTGTTTCCTTTAGAAACAAGATAGAGGGGCGCCTAGGTGGCTCAGTTGGTTAAGCGACTGCCTTCGGCTCAGGTCATGATCCTGGAGTCCCAGGATCGAGTCCCGCATCGGGCTCCCTGCTCGGCAGGGAGTCTGCTTCTCCCTCTGACCCTCCTCCCTCTCATGCTCTCCGTCTCTCATTCTCTCTGTCACAAATAAATAAATAAAATCTTTAAAAAAAAAAAAAAGAAACAAGATAGAACATCTTCCAGCCGAGGTGGCTTCTAGGAGAGCCCAAGCCAGGCTGTGGTTTCATGATTTACACTCTGTAGTTAATTAAACATGCGATAGGGTGGGGCATCAGATATGCCAAAGTAAACAGGGAAGAAAAAAACGCAGGACTAATCAGTGGGAACAGAGTTTGAACCTAGAGCCAAAGTAGGGAATTTCCCTTGCACTGAATTGTCTTATTCCTGGTTAACATTTTAGTTTCCTTTTCAGACTTGAATGTATAACTTTTCTTTTTTAGCATTCATGCTTTCCAGATATATACATAATCCAAATTCATTCCAGTATCATTGTGATAACAACGATAAGTTTTACACTGAGTATACTGAGGCACAGAAGTTAGGTGACTTAACTAGATTAGTCAATAAATTGGGAATAGAGCAGAATAGAGCAGAATACTATCTCAATCTAATTAAAACAAAAAGAATTGCCCCACGAAAGTCTTAAAAAGGAGAGCAATGGTGGATAACTAGCCTTTCTGGATGTCAAAATATACTGTGTGTGTGTGTGTATATATATATATGTGTGTATATATATATATGTGTGTATATATATATATATATGTGTGTGTATATATATATGTGTGTATATATATACACAGGACATATACATATATATGTATAATGCTTGTGAGAATTTAATATATAATAAAGTTAGCATTTTACATCAGGGAAAACTGTGGATTATTCAATGAATGTTCTGAAACAAGTGGTTAACCATGTGGAAGAAAATTAAGTTGAAGCTTTAAATTTCAGATGTATTAAGTATCTAATGTAAAGAATTAAAATATAAAAGTGTCCAAAGGAAATATTGCAGATTTTTTTTTTCAAGTTTTGGGGCAGGGGAGGACTTTATAAGCATAAAACAAGACTCAGAAACCAAAAAGAAAAGAATGAAAAATTTGAGTGTACAAAAAAGTGAAATTCCATAATGGAAAAATAAAACTCAATAAAAGACAAATGACAAAAGGTTGTGTGTGGGAGGGAGCGCCTGGCTGGCTCAGTCAGAAGAGCATGCAACTCTTGATCCCAGGGTCATGAGTTTGAGACCCACACTGGGTGTAGAGATTACTTAAATGAATAAATAAATAAAAATCTTAAAAAAAAAAACCCAGTGTGTGGGAAAGAGGACATTTGTACACATTTTCTTAATGCTTGACATTATTCAAAATTACTTAAACACCCATAAAAACAACAAAATGAGACATATTTTTCACCTGCGAAGCCTGGCAAAGAGTAAAGTGTTTCATATTACATGGTGTTAGCAAGTGTTGACTCATATGTAGGTAGTAGGAGTGTAAATTGGTGCAAAGTCTTAGGACATTAATTTGGCAATACATGTCAATTTAAAATGAAGATATCCTTTGACTTAAGAGTTTCACTACATATCTACACACAACACACAGATGCAGGCATGTGCTTGTATATACGTAGATTTCTGGAATGATGAAGCACAAGTTCTTATTAGCAGTTGCCCCTGTGAAGGGTAAAGGTCTGGGGTGGTAGACAAATCTCCTTTTCATTTTATATACTTTTTTATTGTTTGAATTTTTATTAAGTACATTAGTTTTCTATTGCTGAATAACAAATTAGCACCAACTTAGTGCTTAAAACATCTGTTTCTTTATTAGCTCGCAGTTTCCATGGGTCAGGGGTCAAGTGTGACCCAACTGGATCGTCTGGCCAGGATCTCACCAGGCTGCCATCAAAGTATCAGCCAGGGCCCCAGTCTCATCTGAGGCTTGGGCTCCTTTCCGAGCCCATGGGGTAGTTGGCATTCATTGCCTTGCAGTTGAACTCATGGTGGCTTCTTCTTCATGGTCAGCAGGAGAATCTCTGATCTCCAGATCCTCTTTTAAAGAGCTCACCTGATTAGATCAGGCCAATCCAGGATAATCGCATCTTTGATTAACTTTAAGTCAACTTTAAGGACTTCAATTACCTCTGCAAAATTCCTTCATCATTGCCACATTCTATTGGTTAGAAGCAACTCACAGGTCCCGCCTGCACTCAAGACAAGGGTATTGTACAGTGGTGTGGATACCAGGGAGCCCGAGTTCCCAGGCTCTTCTTAGAATTCTGCCTGGGGCGCCTGGGTGGCTCAGTTGGTTAAGTGGCTGCCTTCGGCTCAGGTCATGATCCCAGGGTCCTGGGATCGAGCCCCGCATCGGGCTCCCTGCTCAGCGGGGAGCCTGCTTCTCCCTCTCCCTCTGCCTGCCTCTCTGCCTACTTGTTCTCTCTATCTCTGTCAAATACATAAATAAAATCTTTAAAAACAAAAAAAAGAATTCTGCCTACCACACCAATATGACCAACTATAAAACCACCATCACCACCACAATACTATCTAATACTTAAGTAGAGCTTATTTTGTAGTAGGCACTGTTTCAAACATTTTGCATATATTAGGTCAGGACAATCCTATGAAGTAGGAACTCTTCCTCCCTTTTACAGATAAGGAAACAGAGGCATAAGTTTAAATAGTTTCCCAGGGTCATAGAGCTTATAAATGTTGGCGCTAGCAATGCAAGCCAGGAGGTCTATGTCCAGGGTTCTGTGTTTCTTGCTACCCACTGCATACATCTGGCAAATACAGACAGTGATAAAAAAGAGTTCAATGTTCCAATACCTGAGGCTAAACAACAAATATGCCAACATTTGTAGCTTAAAGTACCACAGCACTTGGTTTGCTCATGAGTCTACTTTTCAGGCAGGGGATGGCTCACACCTGCTCCACTCAGCATCACCCCGAGTGGTTCGAGGCTGGAAGTTAGAATCATCTGGAGGGGCTCACTCACTCCTGTACAGGCAGTTGACTCTGGCTGTCGGCCGGGAACCTTAGTTGTTTCTTACGTGGGCCTCTCCGTGTGATGAGTTTGCCTTCCTCACAGCATGGTGGTGGGTTTCCAAGGGCGAGCGCCCCATGAGTGAGAGAGTGAGCCAGGGAGAAGCTGTATTGCCCTTTATGACCTATCTTGGAATTTATACTGGTTCACTTCTACTGCATTCGATTCATCTGAATAGTCAAAAAGTCCTACCTGTGTTGAAGGGCAGGGGAAATAGACTTCACCTCTCAGTGGTGAATGGCAAGGTTCTAGAAGAACATGAGGACCTAAAATATTGCTGTCAATCTTCCACAAAAGATTGATCAATTGAGTCCTCCATCTCAGAGCTAGTCTGTACTCAAACCATCCCAATAATTTAGCTATTCTTTTCTTCAAAAGCATCAAGAAAAAGGCCCCACAATCTTAAATAATAAAACAGTAATGTCTTTCTTTTTCCAGTTTTTATACTCCTAGATCACCTTTCCCCCTTACATTTCCCTTAGGGTGGAGAACAAATGAAATTTTAAGCTCCCATCGGGTCTTTGCTGACCTGAATAATTATGTTTTCTTTCTTTTGGCTGACATTTCAGGGAAGATGCCTGAGGTAGGACTATCTAGGACATGTCAGCTCTTATCTTCTAAGAAAATGGGGAAGGATGAAGTAAATATAACCATCCAGTCATTCATTTATTCAATAGAATGTTCGAGTTTCCTCCTTGCACTGAGCACAGCCCTAGGGAAGAGATGCAGACAATGACTCTGCCCTCAAGAAACCCATGCTGGTGGAGGAAGAGAGAAAGAGAAACAACAATTTCAATATTAATTCCTATGGTAGGGTCCATCCTTTTCTGTTCCTCAGGGTGAGTCTTTTGTTACTCTCTCAAGTGGGCCAAATCAAGACAACCACCCTTACAGATCTCCAGCTGGATCTTTGTCTTGTCTGGGACTGATGCTTCCCAGCACCCGAGCCCTTAAAAAGGTGGCTGCCATTGCATTCAAATTAGTAAGGAAGATCCTAAACTGTGTGCCAAGGCACCCTGGGGTGCTAGGATGAACTCTTAGGGGTGTTGTGGGATATTCTAAATTATTGAGGGAAACAACAGATGTCTGTTGGACACCACCCAACTACTACTATTAAGTCATTTGGATCAAACTAAATAACCAGAGCTACTTGGTATTTCTTTTGGCCTAGTGGTATGGTGAAAAAAATCACTGACATTAAGAACACCAACTGTAAGCCAAGAAAGTTTGGTAACCTCTGGAGTAACTCATTTATCAATCAATCTTCCTGGTACTTCCTCACCTTTTTCTTCAAAGTGAACACACACTGTGTGAGCCATTCTTTCTCTAGGACAAAGTCTTATCCCTTGAGCCTCCTGAAGGGACTTCTCCCTGGGCCTTCAGAGGGATCCTCAGGCAGGCATCATTTCCCATCTCTTCCTGCTTCTGCTTCCCTTTCGGTAGCCTTCTCCCCATAGCACTCCTTCACCCCATGCTCCACTCTGGCACCTCCCTATGGAAATAATCACGTCTCGATCCTCACAGGTGCCTTGTGGTGACATGCAGATTTGCATCCCTGTCCTTGCCTCCTCTGCCCAGGTATTGCTACTCAGTAAACAGTAAGGGTAGGGAAGAAAGGTTAGGGCTATCGTCGGTTCAGCCCCCACAAGATTAATTCCCATTTGAACTTCTGGTGTGATGAGAAAGTGCTATCCCGTTCATTAACATATTTTTGCACTGGTTGCTCGATAACCAATATCCTGGGGCTATTATCCCAAGCTACCACTTGCCTCAACTGAGCATTCTACTTTAACTGACCATATGGTAAATGCCCAAATGTGTACTAAATTTTTTAAAGGTTTATTTATTTATTTTAAAGAGAGAGAAAGAATGCACAGGGGGAGGGGCAGAGGGAGAGGGAGAATCTCAAGCAGATTCCCGCTGAGCAAGGAACCTGATGCGGGACTCGATCCCGGACCCTGGGATCATGACCAAAGGCAGACGCTTAACCAACTAAGGCACCCAGGCACCCAGAACATTACTTTTTAATACAAAGCCTGCTACAGAGTAGAAACATCAAACACTTGTTCAGTGGCCAACTGAAACAGTGTTGTATGAGAGCAAGTATTCATTTTCACCCAAATGAACTATGGATGTTTAATTGGCCTAGGCTTTTATGAATTTAAATCTTTTTTTTTTTTTTCATGGAAAATAGAGAAATAGTTTGTACAAAGATTCAACAGTTCTACATGGAGAAAATAGAGGACAAACAGAACCATAATGTCAATAGCAAAGGAACAAAGGAGGATATTATCTTCCCAAGAGCAAACTTAACTCTGGCAAGACAAGTTGGAGGTTATCTCCCCAGAACTCGAGGAGCCCCACCATTATTGGGACAAAAGCTGGGATTATAGAAAGTTAGAGCAGGAAGAGAGTCTTGGAAGGCATTTGGCCTATTCCTCATTGGCTCAAAAAAGGACATGTGACTTGTCCAAAGATATCAGGGTTAGATTCCGGTCCCGTGCACAGGACTCAAAAGAGCAGTCTTAAGTATGTGAGAGGTGTCCTGCCAGCTCATATTAAACAAACAAAACCATCAGCAACAAAACAACAATTAAAAATCTCTAGGGGGGCACCTGGGTGGCTCAGTTGGTTAAGCGACTGCCTTCGGCTCAGATCATGATCCTCGAATCCCAGGATCGAGTCCCGCATCGGGCTCCCTGCTCAGCAGGGAGTCTGCTTCTCCCTCTGACTCTCCCCCCTCTCATGTGCTCTCTCTCTCAAATAAATAAATAAAATCTTTAAAAAAAAAAATCTCTAGGGATAAGCAGAAGAATGGCCCCCAAAGATCGCCACATCTTAATCCCTGGGACCTGTGAATAGATTACCCTACATGGCAAAAGAGGCTTTGCAAATGTGATAAAGAACCTTGAGATGGGGAACTTTGCCTGGATTATCCAGCTGGGCTCAAGATAATCACATGCATCTGTGAATCAGAGAATCTTCCCAGCTGTGGCCTGAGAGAGAGGTGACAATGGAAAGAGTTTGGTAGTGCAAAGATCAGAAAGACATGTGAAGAAAACTGACCTACCATTGCTAGCTTTGAAGATGGAATAAGGGGGCCACTAGCCAAGGGATGTAGGCGGCCATCTAGACACTGAAGGAGCCAAGGAAACAGATTCTTCCCTAGGAACTCAGATGGAATACCTCCCTGCTGATGACTTGATTTTAACCCAGTGAGACCTGTTTTGGATTTCTGACATGCAGAACTGTAAGATAATACACTTATGTTGTTTTAAACCACTAAATTCATGTAATTTGTTATAGTAGCAAAAGAAGAGTAATTCGGGACACACACAGGCATGCACCCTATAACCCCTAAGCAGGCCAAGTAGACAGGCTTCCCATCTCTCTCCATTCCTTCTTCTCACTCTTGTAGTATTTTTACCCTTTCAAAGATTCCCCTGAGGTTTATTTTAATCCCATCTCCCTTGGATTGATAGGTGAAAATGGGAGCAGAGGGCTTGCAGAGTGATTGGCTCTGGGTCTCACCCCTGAGAAATTGGCAGAGCCCTTTCCAGAAGGATTGGCCTGGGCTCCATGCCACCCTTCATGAAGCCAGATTGACAAAGAGTGGTCCTGTGCCAATCTGTTTAGCATCTAGAGAAACACTAGAGTCTCTGCTGGCCAGGAGACCAGGCCTAGCACTGAGGGACAATTGTTACAGACTCTGGGCAAACAGCGTGGCAGTCCAGGAAGTTGGAAGGGTAGTATTTACCACGGTTCTCCAAGAAGAGCAGGGCCTCTACAGCACACAATGAGGTTTTTATAGCAGTGTCTCTCACGAATACTCTAAAAAACTCCAAACATTTCCTGTGACTTCGTGCAAAAGCTGAGGGTAGTGAGGTATGACCTGTGTCATTTAGATATGTTATACCTGCATGTGGTCTGTTATGTAACCACTACCCCACAATTTATACTTTATTTAGCATCACCCAGATATCTTCGGAAAATGTTCTCTGCCTTCCACGTTACGTGCATGGCATCAATGTTGCTGACCTGGGAACTGGGTGGGGCCTGAATTAAGTCAAATGACTATTTGAGAAATGATTCTCAAATATTCATAATAAAAAATAAATAATGAGAAAGGGTGTGTGAATTCAGATGGGTACTTTCTTTGAAAGCTCACACAGAGTACTGAGGGGGATCAGAACGGGTGTTAGAGCTTGAATTTGACACTCCCCTCCTCTTGCCAAATGTCGAAGCAACATTACTTAATGCTGCTGGGTATGTAAGCCAAAAAATTCCTTGCAAGGTCAGGCAAAGGGTAAAATGCCTCAGAAACACTTAAATTAGCATCATTATCCCTGGGAAGCAAAGAAATGCCAAGGGGACATAGGTGGGCAATGCCTTGGGTTTATGCAAAGTGCAAAGTAACTGTGGAGATTGAGTAACAATATGAATTTCTCAGATCGGTGGAATGCTGTGAGCTTCCTGGCTTGGGGCTGGATCTAATAGGGTCAGATATTCTGGGGCTTGTCTTGTTTGGTACCATACTTGAAAAAAAATTGTTCAGTAGTAAGCAAAGTATTATTAAATCCCCAGTTGAAGTTAGGTAGTCGGTCGAGTCAGCAGGATTTTGTAACAACTTTCAAAACATGTGGCCTAAGGCAGAACTGGGGAAAGCAGACTATGTGGATTATATGGATTGGCTAATTGGACAGTACACGAGGATAGCTGGGCATTGGAGTGCTGAAACAGTAAACAGTAACCTGTAGCACTGCATAGGTAGGACAGGAACAGAGTTAAATGTACCTAGCACAGGACTGGATGGACCTGGGGGCAAAGGAAGATTGGGAAAAATTAAAGGTATCGATAAGACAAAGAGTTGGCTCAAGGAAGAGGAGGGAAGGGAATGAAGTTAAAGAAACAGGTTGGGTCTACAGTCATGGTTCTTAAAGTGGGGTTCCTGAACCTAAAATTGTCAGGAGGCAATAATTAAGAAAGAACATTTACTTGGGATCAAGGAATTGCAATTCGGGGTACACAAATTTGGGTAGTAACCCAAATAGTGTCCCATTAGAGAGCAAAGTCAGGTTTTTAAAGCAAAAAAGTAAAGTTTGTATAGGTTGTTTACAAAGAATTTTTTATTGGTGTTGACAGCAGAAAGCTACTCTTGACCCAATATAATTGGTTACTAAGGCTATCGCTAAGCAAAGTCTCTTACGATAGCAAGTTGCAGGTGTTCAGGCTGAGTCCTTGGAATATTTGCAGTCTGACCCAGTTCAAAAGTTCATAGTTCCATCAGTGAGGACATGCAAAAGGCCCACCTCCTTAATGGCCTCCCAGCTGCATTTTAAAACCCCTTGACACAAGTGACCCCATTTCATTTCACCTTTCACAACATCAACTGAGAACTCGTTAGAAATGCAAATTCTTGGGACCTACGGAGTCAAAACTCTGGAGGTAGATCTCAAGCAATCCCTGTTCTAACAAGTCTTACAGGTGATTCTGATGTATGTTAGAGTTTGAGAACCACTGGTCTAGAAAAAGTAAACAATGTTTGAGATCTCAGCAATGAGCGTTGTCCTCTAAAGAGGTACAGAGGACTGTTGTCCTGGTGCATGGCTGATGTGATGTGGTGATGAGTCAGTGGTTAAAGAAGAAGGGAATATTCAGGTGAGTCATCTGATGGCTGAGGATAAAATCAAGGGTTGGAATAAAAGGAAAAAAGAGATCCAGGTGCTCATATCATCAAAGAAGGTGAAAGTGAGTCTTAGAGGATAGCCTGTGAGGGTAAAGACTGAGAATGAGTAATATATTGGGATATCAAATGAAAGAAACTGAGAACTGTGGTAGATAAAAGGTTTAGCCATGACAGTAGTGAGCAAGGACCAGAATAGCCCCTATTTCCTCTCCTCTTTAGTTGGGAAAATGGGAAAAACTAAGTAATTGTCAAAAGAAAAAGGAGCCAGGGAGTGTCTGCCTGATTGGAGGTAGTGATGGTGGCTGCCTAAGTTGAAGAAAGGAGGTGAGGATACGTGGGAGTTTTAACTTAGCCCACCACTTAAAGGAAACTAGGCTTGAGGATGAGTAGAAAACAGTTCAATGGTGGAAGTTCTTCTGAGTAGTTAGCATAACTAACAAGCCTCAAGAACACAGTAGATTGGAAGGTCAGATCAGTGGACCAGCCTCCATTAAATGAATGGAGGACATCTAGTGGATGGAGAAAACACATACATGCAAACAAGATATAATCCTATTTTCAATATAATGTTATACTGACACAAACTTTTTCAATAAGATAAAAAAACAAAATGGTGGCATGGGAAGTTGGCTGTTATATTTCTAGAGGTTACCACCACAACTGTTATAGACTATTTAGAGGACAAGGAGCATTTCTGATGGTAGAGGAAGGAACAAGGATAAACCCACACTTAAAATCTGTAGTTACTATTTAAGCAAGGAGTCATGGTCAAAGTGAATTCCCATTCTAATACAAAAAGTTAGAGGACAGCCCCCAAAATGCCAGTGTGATATTCTTATGTAAGGCCCTATATTTTAATGGCATTCCTTTGTTTAATATGGAGAAAGAAAAAAGTAGAGTTTTGTAATTTAGTCAGAAAAAGTGATACAAGATATATGTTTTATTTCCATGGATTTCTGAAATTATATACTTAAAAAAATCTCTTATTCAAATTTACCCCCACTATATAATACTTATTATACCAACCAAACTGACACAATCATTGCTCTTGAAAGATAACAGATGTAAAATCTAACAGATTCTAAAACATAATTAGATTGCAACCAACTGGTTAACAACAAAAAGAAAAACTAAAGAACGTGAACCTTTACAACAATTTATACAGCTCTGTTTAACTTAATAGATAAGAAAAATATGCTTTGGATAAGGCATTGCTTCACCATTTCTCAGAGAATAAGGCACACAATCACTAGCATTACAAATCACAAATGTGTAAGAAAATCTAAAGACAACAAATGGTACTGGGAAAAAAAAGCAAGTGCCATCAGGACACTGACTTTTATACCAAAGTAACATTAAACTATGAAAATGTAAAATTTTATTGCAACTAAATTTTCTTTCTCTAATAAAGGTTAATCATTTTTAACAGATCAACCTGAAAGAACAAAGAAAAAAGCAAATTTCCTAAAAATCCTTCATTTTGAAAAACATATGTTTTGTTTCTCAGTATCAGATATTTTTTTTCCCCTAAAGATTCTATTTGTTTATTTGACAGAGACAGAGAGAGCGAGAGCAGGAACACAAGCAGGGGGAGCAGCAGAGGGAAAAGCAGGCTCCTCGTGGAACAGGGAGCCCGATGCGGGGCTCAATCCCAGGACCCTGGGATCACGACCTGAGCCGAAGGCAGACGCTTAACTCAACCACCCAGGTGCCCTAAAAAAAAAAAGTGTACATGCCTCCTGAGCAAGAGGATTCAGGAATTATAATAATAAATATAATATGTTGTTAAAAATTCACTTGATAATGTCAGCCACCCTTAATTATCATTATCGGAACCACCTGCTTCTCTAAGACTGGCATACGGTTACCTCAGACGTCAATATGGATCCCATGTTTTGAAGACATCATTTGCCTGGTCCCTGTGAAATACATAACGAACGAACAGATGTGAGGTAAGGAGGAGGTGATGATGACATAAAGCCAGAATGGCAAAGGAGAGGTTTTTCCAAATGGGCATATCCACAGGCCGTGACGAATTCCATCTCGGATATGATGTGAGGTCCACGATATAAATAACATCCAGGGAAGAAAGCACCATGAGTCTTTGAGCTTGAAAAGGTGCATAGTAAGCCTCAGGGTCAGAACCACAACTGGTATGACCGTAGAGCAGTGAAGAACAGGTCTTCGTGGAAGAGTCAAAGCAGCCTGCCGGGGAGAGCGGTAGCTAGTATCATTTCCCTCTTGGCAAACAAAATTTGGTAGATGCTTCTTAATATTCTAAAACATCTTCTATGAGTCTATTAGAAATACAATGCAAACATTTTCTGCATCACCTATGAATACATGTATTAAATCTCTTACATATAAAGCAAAGAAGAGTGAGTGGGATATTCTCTGCATTAACAATGAAACCAAGATCTCAAGAACATGGTGATTAATTTTTTAAAGCTTCCTATTAGTTGCTTAGAAAAGTCACAATACAAATGTAATTTATATCCCAAATGTCTGGTTTGTGTAAATTTGGAGTTTTAGAGAATTATCTGGGGCCTCTAAGCATTGAAAAAAATCTCACAACTGAATAAAATATTCTATTAACAAGGGCATGAAAAGGAAATGTTTTTGTTGTAACCACTTTATATTAGCATTGAATATTTTCAGAATGCACTTAAAACAACATTTAGAAAGATTGTATTATTTTAAATAAGTATTACAAAGTTGAGTTAAATTCCAGTAAAAATTTTAAACCAGTACAAAACATTTATTTTATTTTATTTATTTATTTTTTTTTAAGATTTTATTTATTTGAGAGAGAGAGAATGAGAGACAGAGAGCACGAGAGGGAAGAGGGCAGAGGGAGAAGCAGACCCCCTGCTGAGCAGGGAGCCCGATGTGGGACTCGATCCCGGGACTCCAGGATCCTGACCTGAGCCGAAGGCAGTCGCTTAACCAATTGAGCCGCCCAGGCGCCCCCCCAGTACAAAACATTTAATCAGTAACTAAACAAATGAAAATTTCAGGGTTAACCAACCCCTGAATGATTCTTTTTTTTTTTTTTTTAAGATTTTATTTACTTATTTGACAGAGCACAACCAGGGGGAGCAGGAGAAGGAGAGGGAGAAGCAGACTCCCTGATGAGCAGGGAGCCCGATGCAGGGCTCGATCCCAGGACCCTGAGATCATGCCCTGAGCCAAAGGCAGACGCTCAACCATCTGAGTCACGCAGGCGCGCCCCTGAATGATTCCTGAGTAAGGTTTTGCTCACACATACTCTAAAGGCTAATTTTCAATTAGATAATTTCTAAATAAAAAGGAAGCCGAGGGCAGTGAAGATTGCCTAAATCCGAATCTCCCCACATATCCTCAAAAACATTACAGACAAGGGCAAATAAAACTATACCAAACCCCACTCAGCATAGACAGAAGCCAGAGTGCTCAAAACTTCAAATACTCTAAAGTATTAAAATACATACCACATCAGTGCGCTTTCTCTCACACTCCCACCACAAGCCAGGAAAGATGAGGGGACCTACGATTGATCTAAAATTACCACTGGAAAGAGAAGCACTGAAAACGGTCCTGGTTGATCAGAGCACTGCCTACAAAGCAAGGACTTAAAAGTGTGCATGTTTCTGGGCGCCTGGGTGGCTCAGTTGGTTAAGCGACTGCCTTTGGCTCAGGTCATGATCCTGGAGTCCCAGGATCGAGTCCCGCATCGGGCTCCCTGCTCGGCAGGGAGTCTGCTTCTCCCTCTGACCCTCCTCCCTCTCATGCTCTCTGTCTCTCATTCTCTCTGTCTCAAAAAAAAAAAAAAAAAAAAAAATCTTAAAAAAAAAAAAGTGTGCATGTTTCAAGGCTTTAAGAGGCACTGGTTCTGGGGCAGAAGATGGCAAAAAGGAAGGGTGGGGAATCATTTGGACACCGGGTGGTAAAGAGGAAAAGAAGGAGTAAAAAAAAAAATTAGGTACCTATAAAAAAAAAATTAGAGGCATAACCTTCCCACCATTAAAATACAAGGCCATCCATTAAAGAGACTATACCTTCACCATGTGCAGTCACACGACCCTTAAACCCGTGTCTTTAACTCTCACCTATTGACTGAATATCAAAGAGTTTACGCTACATTCTTCCTTCTCCCTTACAATAAATTCTAGATGAATGTATTTAGGAACCACACTTTTTATGATCCTTGGTAGTTTATCCCAATCTCTACTCTAACATTTATTGTGAACTATTTGCTGGGGTCTGTCCTTTAATGTGCTCATTTAACACCCATGACTGCCGGGTGAGGTAAGTAATGACAGAATCCACACTTTACAGAAGACGACATTGAGACAAGAAAGTGCTCTAACACTACATACTAGGATTCAAACTCATGTCTTCTGATTCCAATCTCAAACACAATGTTAATTCTGCCTTCACCTACACCAAAAAAGCTAAAATTTGTCTTTAATCAGGAATTACTGATTCCTTACTGAAGTTTTTTAATAAGTGAGACAACCTCTAAGAAATACATGGTATGTGACACATAAAAGGAAGAAGTGATCATTTCTCATTTTTTCAACAAATACTTACTGAACCCCTTCTAGATGAGCCAGGCACTGTTCCAGGCCAGTGGTGAACAAAGCAAAGTCCTTGCTCTGTGAGTGTTTACAGGTCATAAGCATGGAAAAGGCAGGCAAATCTGCTGACACTTAGAAAATATGATCTTAACTGTATTTCAAGCTCCATTCATTTGCAAAGCTAATAGGTCATTGTATAGCTAAACACCTCAATGAAATTCCTCAAACTTCTCCACCAGGAACTGTGCCCTAATCAGCCCATTGAAATGCACACCTTTGGCTCCACAAGGGACTGGGAATGAATCCACTGAAGTCATTCCCCAGCACTAGGAATCATCTTAAAGCTCTTCCCCTGTTATGGAACACTCAGAAGCCGCATACTAACTGTGAAACGTGAAGAATAAGGGGGAAATTATAAGTGTGGTCCTGAAGAAAGAACAGTGAAAAAAGACCCAGGAGAACCCTGACAATGACCCCCATATTACTTTAAACCAGTTGATTAATGCTTCCTTCAAGACTTGGCTAAGTACCATCCTCTGTAAAGCCAGCACAGAACTCCTCAGGTACATTTAGTGAGTCCTTAGCTCTGTATGCATCCTTGGCACTTGGTGATGCCAATAACTTGATTAGCAACATGTCTGTGTTCGCCTCAAGGAAGTACTAAGTGCTCAAAAAAAAGTTGGATGAATGGGCTTTCTTATTTTAAAATAAGGATAATCTTCTCTAGTTCTAAAATGATGCTGTGAAGATCAATATAATGGTGCTAAAGAAATTAAAGACCAGAAAAATTAAACATATATGCTTCTTACCTTTAAAGATAAAGATCCAGCTAGAAAAAAGTGGTCTACATCAATAACAGAGGCTAAAAATCCAGCTAAAATGATTTCTCCAAAGTCAGTTGTCTTCTTGACTCCAATGACAATTGCCCACAACCACATGCCAATCACACAATGTACGGCGTTATCTGAGAGGGCTCGAAGCCAGTCATTTTGCTGAATTACTGAAAACTGAAGAAGTCTATCGGCTACTAGGCAAAATATCCCCAGACCAAGGCTGGAAATAAGAGACTCAGTGCTACAAGACTGGAGTAAAGCATGGGTCTTCTCAGCCTCAGATGCCATCCCAGACAATCCGTCAGTATATACTAAAAGCCATCAGGAAACAAATAGCTTATTCTTGTTTACATTCCCAGTCACCCTAAAATAGAAAGCAGAGGAAAAGATTAATGCCACGTAACATTTAAACAAAACAACTTGAGCAATAATTTCACAAATACAAAACCAAGCTGTAAAAACTGGTATTTCTTTTTTTTTTTGACCATTGTCAGTAATTTCATTTTATTTTTCCCAGCTTCATTGAGATATAGTTGGTAGATAATACTTGTTAAGTTTAAGGTGTATACTGTGATGATTTCATATACAGACATATTGTGAACTGATGGCCACAATAAGGTTAGTTAACATCCCCATCACCTCACATAGTTACCTTTTTGTGCATGTGGTGAGAACATTAAGACTACTCTCCTAGTAACTTTCAAGTATAACAAAACTGTACTTCTTACATGTTATATACAATATGCCATGCAGCCCAAAGAGAATAGGTTAGCTTTATAGGAACAACAGTTTACATGTTAGTATGCATCAAGGTGAATTTAAGAAAGCCCATCAACTGTAATCTATTACTTTGAGGTCATCAAATAGTTCTCTCTCTCAGCAATGTGTGCTACATGGTAGTGGGCACCCATTGTGTCTCTGTACCCAGCAACCATTTTCCAAACTTCTGAAAACAGCATCTCCTTCCTTTAGGAAAACTGCTCATCACAATACCCAAACTCTGGAGCTGACCAATTAGAATTCTCTGTCTCTCTTATCAGTAGTAGTAATTAATTAGTAATTACTAATTAGTCATCATTTTCCAGTAGTGATTAGACTAGTGATAAATAATCTGGTGATTAAGGTGATCCAGGCTGGACCAATAAGACTTCCTTCTAGAATTTTCCTAAGTGGAGCTGGTGGGAGAAAGTTCCTTTTCTTCTTACAGACCTGGGCTCCACTACATGGAGCAGCCTATGAAAAAAGAATCATAAGGACATCAACTCCTCAGGTCCAATCTTTAAGTTTTTCAGAGCTGCCCTAGTTCTTACAGCTTACCCTTTACTTTACTTCTATGGGCTAACCCAGGATTCTTCCAATAAATCCCTTTTTCTTTTCTGTTGCCTCTAACCACAGAACTTTAATTGATATAAAAAGGCAATCATAATTCTGTGCTGAGTACTTACCTGGCATAGAATACTGAAATCATTCATCCAGTTAAAGTTATCAATATTATGTGATACCTGAAGTTTTTGTTTTGTATTGTTTTAATTCTGAGACTAAAGAATAACTAAAGATGTATTAAGGATGATTCAACTTCCATTCTGTAATAAAAACTATCCATTGCTCATTACATATATTCTAAAATTTATAGGGAAACACAAAACACTAGAACAGGAAAACAACTTGGAAAAAGATGAGCTAAGTTGAAGGACTTACACCATCTGACTTCAAGGCTTACACAGCTGCAGTAATTAACGACAGTGCGGTATTGGTATAAAGACAGACAAATAGAGCAATGAAACAGAATAGAAAGTGTGATCAGAAATAGATCCACACAGGGATGCCTGAGTGGCTCAGCTGGTTGAACACCTGATTCCTGATCTCAGTTCAGGTCTTGACCTCAGGGTTGTGAATTCAAGCCCTGTGTTGGGCTTCACACTGGGTGTGGAGCCTACTTAAAAATATATATATATATAAAATAAATTAAAAGAGGGCGCCTGGGTGGCTCAGTCGTTAAGCGTCTGCCTTCGGCTCGGGTCATGATCCCAGAGTCCTGGGATCGAGTCCCACATCGGGCTCCCTGCTCAGCAGGAAGCCTGCTTCTCCCTCTCCCACTCCCCCTGCTTGTGTTCCTGCTCTCGCTATCTCTCTCTCTGTCAAATAAATAGATAAATCTTTTTAAAAAATAAATAAATTAAATAAATTAAAAGAAGAGATAGGTCCACACATACACTGTCAATTGATGTTTGACAAACATGCAAAAGCAAGTAAATGGAGAAAAGATAGTCCTTTCAGCAAATGGTGCTGAAACAAGCAGATATCCACAGGCAAAAATAATGACTCTCAAGCCATACTTTACTCCATATACAAAAATTAAGTCAAAATGGATCACAGAACTAAAAGTAAAACATAAAACTATAAAAATCCTGGAAGAATATTTTTGTGTACTTGGGTTATGCAAAGAGTTCTTAGAAGCAACATCAAAAGGCCGACCTGTTTTTTAAAAATTGAAAAATTGAACTTCATCAAAATTAAGAACTTCTGCTCTTTGAAAGACTATGTTATGGGCACCTGGGTGGCTCAGATGGTTAAGCGTCTGCCTTCGGCTCAGGTCATGATCCCAGGGTCCTGGGATCGAGTCCCGCATCGGGCTCCCTGCTCCTTGGGAGCCTGCTTCTCTCTCTCTCTCTCTCTGTCTCTCATGAATAAATAAATAAAATCTTTAAAAAAAAAAAAGACTATGTTACGAGAACGAAAAGACAACCCACAGACTGGGAGAAAATATCTGCATATCTCATATTTGATAAAGGATTTATATCTAGAACAAAGAATTCTGGAAACACAATAATAGAAAAACTAATACAAAAATGGGCAAAATATTTGAAAAGGTACTTTACAAAGATGATATACAGGTGATCAATAAGCACATGAAATATGCTCAACCTCATTAATTATTAGGGAAATGCAAATTAAAACACCACAATGAGATACAAGACATACCTAATTAGAATGGCTAAAATTAAAGACTTATCATCCCAAACGTAGAAAAGATGTGGAGCAACCAGAACTCTCATACACTGCTGGAGGAAATTTAAAATGATAAACCACTTTTCAGTTTCTCAAAATGTTAAACATACTTCTATCATAGATTCAGTCATTCTACTCCTAGGTATTTACCTGAGAGAAATGCAAGCATACACCCACACACAGACTTGTACATGAATGTTCACAGCAGCTTTATCTACATTAGCTCCAAACTGGAACAACCCAACTGGATAAACAAAACATGGAATAAAAAGAGACAAAAAAATAATACAAACAAAAACATTGATGAATTTCAAAATAATACTTAGTGAAATAAGCCAAACAAAAAGAAAAGAAAAACAGAGTACACAGTCAAAACTCATGGAACTACACAACACAAAGAATGAACCCTCATGTAACTATGGACTTCAATCAATATATCAATGTTGGTGTATTAATTGTCACAAGGTATCACACTAATGCAGAATGTTAATAATAAGGAGAAATGTGTGTGGAGGGAGAATTAACATATGGGAACACTCTGTACAATCTGCTCAATTTTTCTGTAAACCAAAAACTGCAATAAAAAAGAAAGTCTTAATTTTTAAAAAGTGAATAAATGAAGTAAGTATGGAAAATGTTATAACTGTTTAATATAGGTAATGGATACACTATAGTTCATTATATTATCTTCTACTTTTCTATATATTTGAAATTTTCATTTGGAAATATTTTTAAAAGAATACAGAACATGATTCCATTTATATAAAATTCAAGAAAATGTAAACCAATTTAAGTGACAGAAAGCAGATCAGTGGGGCTGGAAGGATAAAAAAGGAGCATTAAGAAACTTTGGGGGAACAGATGTGTTCATTATCCTGATTGTGGTGATAGTTTCATGGTTTATAGCTTCATATATACATCAAAATGTACCAAAATGTTATGTCAATTATACTCCAACAAAGATGTTAAAAAGTTAGAGAATATACTTTATTGTCAATAGCAACAGCAGGCTTTCATGTAAAAGGAGCACTCTGAAAACAAGAGCTTATGGAGATGAAAAGTCTGATTGCCCAAATAAAAGCTCAACAGGAACAATGCATAATAAAATGAATGCTTCAAAAAACACAATTAGTGAATAAGAACATTTTTGAAGAATTTTCTCAAAGCTTGTTGGGGAAAAAAATGACAAAGAGTTAAGCACTGAAAGGAAAAAATAAATTCAAAAGATAAATATAAAATCCTTTAGAGTTTCTAAATCCTGCCCCACCCCAGCCAAAAAGGTTATCTGCAAAAGGAAAATGTGATTAATACCAACAATAAATGCCAAAATACTGTGGGGCAACATTACTAAAGCTCTGAGAGAAATGGATCATGACTGTAGGATTCTACATAAACTAAATTATGGCACCTCTGTGACAATCATGAATTTCATAATTTTGCCTTTGAAATTATAACAGCTATATACAATTTCTGGGGGAAAAAGGATGGAGGAACAGGACTTCTAAATCACTAGGAAGACATAAGAGGAATAAAGAAAACTTGATCAGTACAGCAAAACATAAAAGGAAAAAAAAGAAAAAAGAATTTACTGTCACCCCAACCCCCCAAAAGAGTAAAAGGGACCAAACATCAAACACACATGTATTAAATTTATCTATAAAGAAACAGATTGGGACAAAAGGAAACATCCCAGTTATTGTTCATAAGAAAATATCTCAAACAAAAAGTCTCAGCAATATACAAAATAAAGAGATGAGAAAATATATATCTAGAATATACAAACCAAATAAAGCAGCCGTGGTAATATTAATATCAAATACAAAATTCATGGCAAAAGACTTAGTGGTACTAAAAGGAATAAAATAAAGTTATATAAGATGCTTACAGGGCACTGGGGTAGCTCAGTTGGTTAAGTGTCCGACTCGATTTCGGCTCAGGTCATGAACTCAGGGTCGCTGGATCGAGCCGAGTCAAGCTGCGTGTTCAGAGCGGAGTCTGCTTGAAAATCTTTCTCCCTCTCCTTCTGTCCCTCCCCCTGCTCATGCTCTCTCTTGCATTCTTGCTCTCCCTCTATAAATAAATAAATAAATAAATAAATAAATAAATAAATAAATAAAATCTTTAAAAAAAAGATGCTTACATGACAAACCACAAAGAGGTAAGATATGTAAATTATATAAAGTAGCCAAAAATAGGTATAGATAATCTAAATAATATAATTACAAGTTTGATTTCATATGCAGGTCTAAAATTACACATTTTACATGGAAAACACATTCTTTCCAATTGTCCATGAAACATTTACAAAAGTTAACTACCCATTTACTCATCCACAAGAAAAACTTCAATAAAATTTAAATACTGGAAATGTTCAGGCCAAATTCTCTGACCACAATGCAATATAATTCATCACTTTTTTTTTTTTTTTAAAGATTTTAGTTATTTTATTTATTTGACAGAAAGAGACACAGCGAGAGAGGGAACATAAGCAGGGGGAATGGGACCTGGTTAAAAAGAATAGAGTGGCCTAGTTAGCTCAAAGAAACTAAGCTTAAATGATGGTGCAAGTAATATCTTTAGAGCCAAAATACTTGTTTTCAAGTATTTATGCTCTGTACACATTTCAGGAAGGAAAACAAAAGTTCAGAGAGCAAGGACTCAGTCAACTTTGTTCACTACTATATCTTTCATGCATACTAAGTGCTCAATAAGTGTTGAATGAATTCATGAAAAATCTTCATATACTGGATCTGTTATCCAGCAGGAACTGCATATTAAATACTTAAATGGCATTTAGCAAAATGTAATATCCATTCCTGGGATCTGCATTTTTAGCAAGTATGACTACCAAGTAATTTTTATATTCACTAAACATTGAGAAACACTAGTTTACCAGAAACCAAAATCATGAAAACCGAGAAATATTACCTTAAAAGTTAGAAACAGTAAAGCTATCAGAATATTGTTCTGGCAGTTTCATTCCACTTAACGTGCCAAGGAAGGGACGGGGGGGGGGGGGGAAGGAAATGTATCATTACCTTACCAGGAAGAACAAGATAATTACATTAGTTGGCAAGTGAAATGACTGCCTATTCAAGAGAATCCATTGGAAACCATTAGAATTTAAGTTGCAAATGGTGGCTAATTCAAGATAAATACTAAAATAATCTTTATAATATATAAGCAATCATCGTAAGAAAAAAGTGGGAAAAAACATTCACAACAGCAATAAAAACCCAAATACCAAGGAATAAACTAAACAGGAAATATTTGTGAAGAAAACAACAAAGCTGTATTAAAGGACACAAAAGATCAATCAGTTCTTTCGAGCTCTGGTGGCTTCATACTATGTTAGCTCAGCTTAGTTGGAAGCACATTTTTCAATTCCCTTCCTTGTAAAGTTCTTGTATAGTTCTTCCTTGCATGTGGAGCTTGCACATGATCTGTTAGCTTGCCTTGTTGGCATGGGGAAGCGGACTGGCCTGCAGCTCCTTCAGCTTCTCCAAATCCAAATCCGGGTCAAGGGGGTTAGCCTCTCCTGGTAGATCATCACCCACAGCATCAAAACTGGAGTTGGTGAGAAGCCAATGCAGATTCCATTCTGTCCCTGCTCTCCTCCACATCCACTTTCCCTTCTCAACTGTGTCTGTCTAGCTGGTTTGTAACCCCTTCAGGCTCAACAACAGACTCAGAGGCAGGAGTCTGTCCAGACTGCTTTCCCAGTCCCCACAATTACAGAATGTCTAACCCCTGTCTAAATCCCAGGCAAAGTAGTTCTGCTTCTTTGATGGAATGTAACTAATACAAGAGCCAGACCATTTTATTGAGTAAGAAGACATTGATGGTGTTATTCTCCTCAAATAAAATCTATAAATTTAATATTAATCTAATTAAAATCATAAAGGGATTTTCTTTTAGGAACTTCACAAAGTGTTTCTAAATTTCATTTAAAAGAGTTAATGCCAATAAACTTGGAAAAGCAGAGTAACGTAAGTACTGAAAGGTGAATACAAAGTCTAGAAATCGAATAAGTGTGTGTATGGGGGTGTGGAGAATGTGTATATAATTCTAAATTGGTAGAGGAACAATTATTATTTAACTCTGATCCTGTAACAGTTAGGATTCTTAAGTGCTTGGAAAAGAAAACATTCTGGCAGTAAATGCAAAAAACAAATTTATTAAAAGGATACTGGGAGGGCGCCTGGGTGGCTCAGTTGTTAAGCGTCTGCCTTCGGCTCAGGTCATGATCCTAGGGTCCTGGGATCGAGCCCTGCATAGGGCTCCCTGCTCCGCGGGAAGCCTGCTTCTCCCTCTCCCACTCCCCCTGCTTGTGTTCCTGCTCTCGCTATCTCTCTCTCTGTCAAATAAATAAAATATTTAAAAAAAAAAAAAAAGGATACTGGGAAATCACAGCCAGGTTTCAAGAATCAGGCCTCAAAGTTATGCCTCGAGCACCTCAGTGAAAATGACACCAGACAACTGGTCTGGTGAAGACCTCCCCACCACGGAGCCCAGCTTACACTGCCTAACCCCCTGTCACCAGGTATTACCACTGGCACTGAGTCAGTGCTGCCCTGTCCACTGCTGCCATGGAAGACTCTTGACTGTATTTGCTTATTTGAACTCATACACTATTTGGATGGGGCAGGGTATGTGTCCGATTGGCTGGGCCTACATCACATGACCAGCTACAGGGGAGGCTGGAAAAGACAGTATTTGGCCTTCTCAGCACATATTATGGAAAGTGGGCTCTTTGTTTCTTCCAGTTGCATTAAAACAGCATACTCACAAATATACTATGCTGGACAGGAAGAGCTGTCCACACTAGTAGTCAGTTAGGCTTTAATTGCTAAGTAATACTGGAGAGAGTCAATGATCAGACGAAACCTGAGAATGGATCATCTCCTTTCAATCTGTGCAACGCATAGTTCAATACAGTAGAACTGTTTAATCAAACAACTCTAGGTTTTAAAATGTCACATCCACACGGATCAGAGTTTTGCAACATGATAGAACATTTCCCTGGTTAAATTAATAAAGGGAATCAGTTTCGTTGACTAGTCCTGGAAAATGTCTATGATTAGATAGCTTTTGTAATCAGTTTGGTTATCAAGTTTGGGATATTTACATGAATTTGTAAACAGACTCCTACATAGTTGAGCTAGCTTGACTTTGAGAGAGGAACTCAAAATTATTTTTATTAAAAAAAATTTTTTTTATTTATTTGTCAGAGAGACAGTACCAGCAGGGAGAACGGCAGGCAGAGGGGAGAAGTAGGCTCCACATTGAGCAAGGAGCCCGATGCAGTACTTGATCCCAGGACCCCGGGATCATGACCTGAGCCAAAGGCAGATGTTTAACCGACTGAGCCACCCAGGTGTCCCTCAAAATTATTTTTTAAATATTGACAGACATGACTACATAAGAATATAAAACTTATACATGGCAAAGTTAAAGACAATGGAGGAATTGTGATTCTCTTTATGATGGGGAAAGATTCAAAGTTTTACTTTATTAAGGTCTCTTAAAATTAAGAAGAAAAAATCAGTATTCCAATAATAACATGGGCAATGTCTATCAAAAGGCAATTTGGAAAAGGAAGAAATACAAATGATCAAAAAAAATTATTAGAAGGTTTCAACTTTATTAGCAATCAATTGAATTATATTAAAACAATATTTCAATGTACAATTGACAAAAGATTGCTAATGCTTTCTGTTAGTAGTGGTAGGAAGATGATCACTCGTTCTGTTTATTAACAGGAGTATAAGTTAGTATAATTTTCTAGTACACAATTTGACAATATATATCAAAAATCACTTAAAAATAAGCAAATATGGGGTGCCTGGGTGGCTCAGTGGGTTAAGCGTCTGCCTTCAGCTCAGGTCATGATCCCAGGGTCCTGAGATCGAGCCCTGCATCGGGCTCCTTGCTCAGCGGGAAGCCTCCTTCTCCCTCTCCCACTCCCCCTGCTTGTGTTCCCTCTCTAGCTGTCTCTCTCTCTCTGTCAAATAAATAAATAATAAATCTTAAAAAAAAAAAAAAAAAGAAATCTTTAGGGAATTATGGGTGCTTGGGTAGCACGAGATCCCAGGACCATGGGATCATGACCCGAGCCAAAGGCAGACGCTCAACGACTGAGCCACCCAGGCGCCCCTCCCTAAAGATTTCTAATGTCTTTCTATTATGACCATAAAACAAATAAAGCTACTCTGAAATTAGTCAGAAGTCATTAAACAACTCAGACCATGATGCTAAAGTCAGTATCTTAAAGGTATAATTTTTGAAAAGTAGAAACATACTTATAACATTAAAAATATGTATTAATAAAAATATTAGCATATACAACATCAATAAACATTAATAAAATTTTATACAATTCTTATAAGTCAAACTGATAAAATAAAAATAATTTGTTCATATTTATGTGTTAGTTGACACATGCAAAGTCTGTACAAAAGATTTCTATATCTCCAGGTGAAATAAAGTTATATAGACACCTTTAATTCTTTCATATGGTGAAGAAGACTTGCTTTGTACTGAACAACTGTTTTGTTAATGATAATGGAGTCCTCCATTAACAACAATCCTCAAATTCTTGGTCATTTGCAATAATGAAAATTGTTCTGAAAAGCACTAAGATTGGGTTAAAGTGTAGATTCTTCCAGGATGAGGAAATGAGTGATTTCAAAGTACTTTCAAGCAAGACCAAATGTAAAAAAGGCAAAAGATACATCCAAGTCATGAAACCTTTCTATAAACTTCAGGATTGACAGTCCCATAAATTATGAAGCATTTGTTTTTACTTTACGAAATAAACTCTTGACACTTGTATGGATAAAGAAGTCACATGTTTAAAGATTCGGTGCATACAATTTTAAAGTTTATAAAATATCCCTTTGAACCAAAGACAGATGCCAATATCCACTTAGCTGGATGGGAACTGGGACACACAAATTTTAATGAATGACCACGCCAGAGAGGTGCTACACTAGCAGAAACATTCCCCTCCTTCAGTAAGCTGTGGCCTGCAAATTAGCCCAAAGAAGAAAGAAGGTCACTCAGGTGAAAGAGCGTAGAATGTAGGCTGGACACACATAGAAGTTCAAGAGAAAAGCTCTGCTGCCACTCAAACTATGCTTATATCTGTATTTATTACAAATTTATTTTCAAATCTTATCCCAGAAAGGGGACAAAAATAAGAGGTCATTATCCACTTAATTGCAAATTGCATGATGCCACTATAAAGCCACTGCATTACACCCATCTTCTTTTACTCTTGAAACAATTTTCATCACCCCAAATATATTTAAATGTTACTAACCTTGTGTTTTAAGTTCAGATTTTAAAAAGATGGGGAGGCTAATGATGTGTTACGAGCAAAGTGAAACATCAAAAGATCACTTCAAGTCTTTAAATGATGATCCAGATTTAGTGACCTGAAAAAGAAAACCTTATTGTTTATAATAATATAACTCTATCATGGTTTATGAATAGGAACACATACACATAATGGGGCAGCACGAAATGCATTTTATAAATGGAGAGTATACAACAGCTTGCTTGATGACAGAGGAACAAAAAGCTAATGAGTGAACGTGGAAGGAGATCCTTCAGCCCCAGTCAAGTTTTTAGATGACTAGAGCCCTGCAAACACCTGGACTACAACTGCATGGGCCCCTGGGCCAGAATCACCCAGCTAAGCCTCTTGCAAAGTCCTAGCCCACAGACACAGTGAGATAATACTTGTTAAATGTTTAAAGCCTCTAAGTTTTGGGGTGATTTGTTATATAGTAATAGGTATCTAACACAATACTCTTTCCATTTTTATAAAGGTATAATTATGGTCCCAGAAACACAATTCTGACATCTATTCCACTCTATTAGGGCACATATTTAACATCTTTAGCTTAGATTCTGAGTATGAGGATAAGAAAAAAACATTTTTTGGGGGGGAGAAAGAACATTTATAAGTGTACTGCCTTTTATTTACTGTCTCTAAGACACCCAAGTGTACCCGTTTTTCTTCATACCTTTTTCTTCCTTTTTCCACTTCCTACCACTCCCCTACAAATAGAATGGACACTGGAACCTCAAAAACTGTAACATAACTCTGTTTATTCTACATACTTACTTTTGTTGGGTAGTTCCCTTAAGAGTAGTAATTTTAATTTTCTGTTAAGCCTCTCATGCATAAAATCTAATGTGCTGAAGGTATTTAATAAATATTTCATTATACTAATACAAGGGGTAAGCAGGTAAGCAGCCCTCAGCCTATGAACTAAAAATATTTTGGGGATGACTTCCTATCTCACAATAGCCTAACATGTCCTCATGACCTGCGGCCACTTTCTACAAGGGTCAAACTGCCACACCCCATTCCATTATAGCAAAATATCATCAACTATGGGGCCTTTTAAGTATACATAGTAGTAATCTTCCCTTTCCTTAACTCCACCAACATAATTAGCCAGTCACTTTAGTTATGCACTATTATACAGTTTGTTAATACTCTTAGACAAATCTTTCTGCCAAAACAAAGAACAAATTCCCAAAGTAAATATCATCTGCTTCACTCTTCCCATCACACAAATGTTTACAAAAACCTGAGGTAAAAGCAGTCTAAAATCTGATAACTACCTTTAGTATTGCTTTACAAATAAGTCTTTTTCAGTGTCAGTGCTGTGAAAGTTAATATATTTGATTTTTTTAAAATTTTAATTTTTTAAAGTAATCTCTACACCGGATGTGGGGCTTAAACTCACAACCCGGAGATCAAGAGTCACACACTCCATCGACTGAGCCAGCCAGGCGCCCCTAATATATTTAATTTTTTAATGCTATAATACCTAAAGCAGATGCCAAATGCAGCTAATTTGCAAAGGAAAGAAACACAAATCCTGCTCAGTTTCACAGAAACTTTTGTTTAGTTCCTACACCATTAGGAATAAAACATACAATTCTGAATTTAAACATTTATCGAGTCTCAGCAAATTCCCCAAATCATTCTTTCCCAAGGCTGGTGTGATGCAGTAATTTTAAAATGCCCATTAAGAAAATAGGGCAGGAAGCCCTGGCGTCATAGCATTTCCTATGCAAGGAAGGGATCCTGTCACACTTAACAGTAGTCACGCCTTCAGGGACCCGGGGCGCTTGGGACTCTCGTGCCTGTTAAAGAGGGCAATGGGCAACTCCGACAAGAACCCGTCACCCCGCTCTGGGCCAGGGAAACGCCAGGGACACAGGGCCTCGGCGAGGACTGGGTGCCTGTGGACTCTCGAAGGCTCCACGAAGCCGGAGGAAGGAGCCGGAGCTTCGCGCACATCCCGGGGTCGTCAGACAGTGCCGGCGGTCAAGCACACCCCGCTGCCTCTGCAGTCCCGCGCGCTCGCCGCCCCTTCACGCCCTCCCCATCTGGAACCTGGGGCTTCGGCTTCCCACCTCAGGACGCAGTTTGGCGGAGTCCACTCCGTCCCCCTCCCGCCCGGGCCCTCTCCGAGCTCAGCCGCGCCCACCTCCGTCTCTCCAGCCTGAAGCACGCCGCGCTAACGGCGGCCCCGCCCCTTTCCCCTCCCCGCGGCCGGCACCATAGAGAAGCCTGCCGCCGGCCAGAGCGGCTCCAGCCCCCAAACGTCGGCGGAGAGGACGCCGGGATACCGGCCCCGTGCCTAACGGACGAGAACCGATAGCTGGGTTTTGTTTGGAGGAGGTGGTGGGTACTACGGGTTCTTCCCCGCCGTGTCCCATAAGGAAACCTTTGGGACAGCAGGGTGAGAAGTGCAAAGTGCCTTGTTGGTTTCCTCTGTCAAACCTGAGCATTCGTTCTTGGCTTTGCCGGCGCCGTGCCCCAGACTTAGCAGCCGACATACTCACGACGCACCCTTACTGGCGGCTGGGAAGCTGGGGACGAAGTGAGCTCACCTAATTTCGGATGTGCGGGCCCAACACCCAGACCTTGAGCTAGGAGCCACGGGCCATCTTGGGTCTCGAAGGGACAGAGAAATTTCCGGCTTCCTTTACCGGGTCTTTCAGGCTGGGCGCCGGAGTTTTTCCACGAGAGGGAGGGACCGCGCGATCCGGCAGATCCGCCGTTTCTTCATAGCGCTCCAACGCCCCCTTGGGGATTTCTTGATAATTATTCTTTGCCACTTTGTGGGCGGACGGTGGGGGGCTACCACTTTATTGTGGCAGCGGTGACAGGGCTGGACCATTTAATCATGACTACTAAACGCACAGGAGTTGGAAAAAGAACTGCATAAAAGGTAGCTTGACCCTAATTAACCGGACTCAACATGCAGCTTTTTAATGGGACTATGAGCAGGTCCCAGCCTGCCTTTCCGCCTGAGTGAGCACCAAGATGTCTAGCTTGGCATCGGCTCTAGGAAGCACTGGTGCAAAAGAATAGTCTCAAAAAGGTGAATTGCTTTCTTCTTCCTACCTAGTTTCTCAAAACAAGGGTGAGATGGAAAGCAACGGCAGTAGTGGGGTTCTATTAATTGTACAGTTGAAAGACAATTCTATAGTAGAAAGTGAGATCTTCAATCTCAAGCAAACTCCTAGGCCTCTCTCACAGAACCCTAAAGCGTGGCTCAGTTTCTCAGTGCTAGAACTTTTCATTGCTTGTCTTGGTTCTTAGTGGAAAAGACTCAACTGAGGGGAAAAATGATACACATTTTAACCCACATAGTTTAAAAGCTAATTAAAAAGATCACATTAACCACAATATGGGGTACTTTTAGTCATGTTAAGAACAGTTTGTCTGTCTGAATGCAGTAACAATTTCGCATTGCCCTTATGGCAGCACTGTACATGTCTTATACTCTAGGCTTACTAGAGCTGTTGAAGAACAACCTGGATGGCTGCCTGCAACCAAAACAACGAAATTGTTACAATGCTTTTCTCTGTAATCACCCTACAGCCCAAAGGCACTGATTCATTTATACAACACATACTGAATGCTCTTTGTGCCAAGCGCAATGCTTGGTAACAGGCTACAAAATGACTTTATGGAGCTCAAGTTCTAGTGGAGGATCTAGACCACAAAGAGACAAAAGTTGGATGGCTGTAGTATGTGCTGTAAAGGAAATAAATAGGGTGATGTAGTAGAGACTAAGTGGGGGAGGCCCTTCTGAAGAAGTGGTAATTTGTGCTGAAACCTGAAGGTAGCAAGGAGCCCAGGGTGACAAGAGCTAACGAGAACATTGTGCCCATTCAAATCATTGACATTATCACTCCTAATCTATGCTCTGCTTGCTTTGTTCTTTTTCTCCTTGTTTCCTCTGTTGTTTCTTTTATGTCAAGAAGCTGGTCTTTTCTAGAAATCAGAAGTTAATTAGAACATTTCTGCTATATTGGTCTAATCTTGAAGTCTCATTAGATGTGTGGTTTTGTGCTTTCCCAATAAACAGCACTAGGTTGCTACAAATAGCACTTTTGATGAGCTATTTTAGTTTCACACACTTGTGTAGCATACATTTTTTTCAGATGTTCAAGAGAAATGAAAATAATCAGACAATTCAGATAAAATTTGGTCTTTGCTGAAGTGCCCAATTCTTAGCTTGAAGCAATATTGTGTGTGTGTGTATATATATATATATATATATATATATATATATATATATATATATAT